>NW_015090783.1:6816564-6824445 GCF_001431845.1 Calidris pugnax | reverse complement strand
CGTTGGTGCCCCCAGTGTGGGGCAGAGGCTGAATGCCATGCTCTGGGATGACAGGTGCTGTGAGAAAGGGGGGGGGAAAAAAAAAAAAAAGGAAAAAAAAAAAAAAAGGGAGACAGACTGAGAGAGACAGAGACAGCAACCAATTCAGCTGCAAGAAATCAAGCTAAATCAGTCCCAAGTGCCCATGTTGGAGAGACTTGATCTCATACCTTGCTTGTTATCAAGGCACTCCTGATACGAGTCAGCTCCAGTTCCGTTGCGGTCTACAGACAAAACAAAAAGTTTCATTCATATCAAACATAAATATTAGAAACTTCTCAAATGGCAGCCTTGCTGGAGCAACATGTTACGTGCAAATAGCGCTAGTTCTTTAGGAGGCCATGCTGCTTCGCTGACATAAACTGTGACTTGTCACGAACAAGCTGCAATCAAGCGACACCAACCCGCCATGAGAAGCTGCTGTGTGTCCCGGGCAGTGGGTGCAGGCACTTTCCTCCAGCCTGGCCCCACGTGTGGGCACACGGGAGGGATCACGTCTGAGCTGCTCTGAATAAGTTCCTTAAGCACACGGAAGATGGGATGCTTGGGGTTAAATCTATCATTACACTGTCCCCTATAGGCCCTGTGAAACCACTGGTTTAAACCAGCAGATCCTGAAGTACGGTCTGGAATAGACTTCTCTGTGGCTCGTGGAGCTGCTATGTTGTATTAAAGATCATTGAAAATACAAGAACATACTCTTCAAATATTCCTCTTGCGCAGAAGCACTGTTACTGTAGTTACCACTAGGGTTTTTGATCCAGCAGCAGGAGACAAGTTGGGCTGTGCCATGAAAACAGGGGAGAAGCTGAGACTCCTGCACTCGCGTGTGCTCCACACGAGAAAGAAACCCACCAGGTCCCAAGCATGGGTATGGTCACACAAGTGGCATTTCACAGCCAGCATGGATATCACCTGACAGAACCCTTCATCTGCATTAGTGGTTCAACTAGATCACATCGGCTGTGTGTAAAAATGGATTAAGCTGTAGGTTAGCAGAATCAGGTTACAGCATGGCTTGGACCTCAGAAACAAACCAAAGAATGTTCCAGCATGGCTTCTCCTCCTGCTTCACAATCCAGTTCAACCACAAAGGAAAAAGACTGGATGGTTCTTGAGGAAAAATACTAAATACATCTGTAAATCCTGGATAAAGTAATGCTCTTTCAGCAGCTTACGTGCACCTTACATACTGTGCTAAGCATGAGGAATAAAGCAGCTGAGCCCACGTGATAGGTGTTTGCACACATGAAGGGTCCTCAAAAAGTGAATGTTTTGTACATTACATATAAAGGAATGCACCCGGTGCTAATATCAGTCTTGTGTTAACTACCGAAGTACTTGACCAGGTCACCCATGGCAAGGAACTCCTACCACACCAACTCCAGTGGCACTGGAGACAGCTCCTCCGCTAGAATAGTGATGGTGACCGCTACTAATAAAAAGCCACTACTGTGGCACTGGGAGTCAGCACCCCATCAGGCTGGACTGGGCGGACAAGCTATTCAGTATTAGTATTTCAGTCCCACCACCAAGAGAACCAGCACAACAGCAATGGATTAATTTCTTTCTAAGGATGCTTGTCAGGGCCAAAAGATAGAAATACTGCTCACAACAGAAGAGAGACACTGCCAAGAACCCTCCCACCCAGGCACCTCCAAAAAGTGACTGGCCCCTGAGTACAATCGCTTTCCGGCATTTCTCACGTGTGGCAAATGCATTCCCACACAAATTGCCCCTCCACCTGCATTCAGCCAACAGCTGGTGATGGCTCCTCAAACGTAGGAAGAGATCCAGATCAGAGTTAAAAGGTTTTACATTCAGCAATAGCATTTAATGAACAAAGCAGCAAAAATTGGAGTTGCCCCACCATTTGTGTTGTGTAAATCCCAGATAATAGATCTTCTCCCTAATCCTAATGAGGCCTTCCTATTAAAATCTTTATTAGCTTTCAGCTCTGCAGATTGCCCAAAGGCTCATCAGTTTCCCTATCTCTCAGTACCAAGATCTGCTTTAACTTTTACAAATAGCTCTAAGATATTTCTCAGCTTATCAGCATTGCCAAGCAGCCTGTCTTATCATTACTATTGCAGATAAAATAAATGAGCTCAGGATGATATGAATAATGGCATTTTCTGTAGGCTGGTTTCCCATTACATTTTCAACAGATTGTAGATTTAAACTTCAGCACAAAAGAAAAAAATAAAAAAGCAGTGGAGGGGGAAGGGTGGCTTTTTTTCCCCCCTCTTCTCATTTCCCTTCACTGTCTCAGAGCCCAGGCTACATTTTTAAGCTCACCTGATGTGAGCTGGTAATTAATTTTGAAAGGGAGCAGAGAAACACCTCAGCTCTGCTTTCTCTAAAGACCGAAAGCACAGTTACTTCTGGGATGTTTTTTCAGCTGCATTTGTTGGAGAGAGGCGAGGGCTAAATTGCACTCTGCCTAATGAAGCCATCTTCATTAGTTTGCTCCTTTCCCTAGCAGCCTAGGAATACCGCTCAGATTGGGAATTGAAATCATGAAAAGCAACCGAAGTGCATGAGAATGAAAAGCCTGTGGAGGGCTCGGGGCTGCGGCGCAGAGCGGGGTCCAGAGCCCTTCACAGGAGGGAGGACCCCAAGAGAGGACATGGTTCTCCCTGGTCGTGACAGGGAGGTCACATCCCAGCGACCATTTTCTGCCCGGTCCCTGCAGCAATCACTACAGGGTTAAACGCCTTCCCGCTCCCCGAATTCCGAGTCCTGCCACTGTATCAAGGTTATCTATTATTGGCAGTGACAGGTGAAAATTAATCTCCTAATTATTTCTTGCTGCGTAATCTGCACTGAAGAAGTAACATAAAAGGATTACAGTACACCCTCTACGGAAGGCTTTGCTGGAGAGCCAATCATCCAGGGAGATAGAAGGTATGTGGTAAAGAGATATTTCTGACGGATTTCCAACCATTTTGAAGGCAGACTATACTATAACTTTATAACCAACAGCTTTGGAGCAAGGATCAACTTGCAGGTATCTTAATAGACTAAATGCTTTTTATTGTTGATTATTCCATGGGAAAACCCCCAAGATTTACACCCATTATGTCCCCGATTCTCCTTTGGTACAGCAGTTACTGCAGAAACAGCATCCACGTACAGATGCTTCTTACCCCCCACAGAAACATTATGGCAAACATCGTACCCAGCTTGCTTTAACTCAATATTAAAAATCTTGTAGCTACCTTCCATGGCAATTTCACTGTAACATATTTCCACAGGAACATAAGCTAGACAGAGTACTTTCAAAATTAAAAATATTTTTCTTTAAAATAAAAATCTCATTTTGTAAGCAAGCTAGAAATATCTTTGGTAACAGCATAAACAGCCACCTTGAAATGCTGTCTTTGTGTAAACTCTTCTCCTACCACCCACCAGAAAGCAATGTTTATTTTTATAGTATTAAAGACGACACATTTTGTTTACCCTTAACCCTTTCAGTGCAGCCGTATAAGGTATGAACGGATGTTATTTTTCTGGATGTCAACAGCACCATCCTAGTTTACGTTTACAAGAATCAATGCTCACAGGTTGCCATTCTCACCATGCAAAATGGCACTGACTACCTCGAGAGACACTAAACCCTGCCGCTGGGACGGGCGGTGCAGGGGACACGGTCTGTGATGCCCCAGCAGGGAGAGGGCAGGGACGAAGACTGCCACCCCAGTGCCACCATCTGCAACCAAGTCCCTCCACCACTACCAGCTACCTACATTCTGAGTTTCCTTGATGGTGACCCTTTCTACAGCGCGCAGAAACGTCACCGATTCCTTTATGCAAACTCTCAGTGCTCAAATCCAGCACCATTTTCTGCCTTTTCGGAAAGCCAAGCCCTGCCACAAACTTTGGAGGCGACAGCAGCGAGCAGCGACCACACTGGTTTGTGTTTCCAGTGACCAGGGTCTCACAACTGGGCCAGCGCGAGGCGAATCAACACAGGTGATTAACACGAAACCCAGACACCAAATAAAACCATCCAGAAGACGCTAAAATTGGAACTGTCTGCGGCTCCCCAAGTGCAGTGTGCGCCGGCAGCCACACGGTGGCACACAAAATACTACAAAATATTATCAATGAAAGGCTGAAATAGGGGCCTGGACTTCAAACCAGCCATTGCACCTTTAACTTCCTAAAAATAGTGATAGCCGTGCAAACCTGCCTGATTACCAGAGCCACCATCAGGGGTCACTGCGTCTCCTTGGCTGCCGGAATCCGCAGGGACAAAAGCTGGGCAAGCCAGTCGAAAAATTACTAGAATCACCAGCACTCAAGATTTTAAATGAGCAACTCAAATTAGGCAAATTCCCCAGCAGTGACAGAGGTGTTAAGATTGTTCCCCTTTTCCCTGTGCTGCCTTTGACACCCCCGAGCCCCTGCACGGGCACCGCTCGGGTTCCCTTCCCCGGGGCTCACCGCTTGCTCCGACTCCCCGCAGGAAAACCCCGCAGGGCAGGTGTGTGGAAATGAATTATTTTCCTATTTTAAGGCAACTGCTACTAAAAAAAGTAAGGCTGCATTTAAGTCAATTTTAACAAGTGCTTTCTTCTCCTTCTGAAAGTCAGCTTCTCGGTGATCCTTAGGATATTATAAAGACTCTGAAAACACAGATCCAGCTCCCAAGTTGTATTGAACCCACAACATCACAGTTACACGTTTCCATATATTTCATTTTCACCAGCATGAGGATAAGGTGACTCACATTTACACCATTAAGATTAGAGATTTTCTTTCCCTTAAGACTATTTTCAACAGACAAACAGAAATAATTTAACGAAGCCTAGAACCAAACACAAGCCTTTAATGGCTTACCCTTGGCGTTAAATAAGCAAGGAAATTATTCACTAACATCTCCCATTTTGTGGACCTTTTAATCTCACTGTTACCTAATTTCTTACATAGTAGTTATGAGAACAAAAGAAACATGTATAGAGGCAAAGCACCCACCTCATGAGAACAAAAGAAACATGTATAGAGGCAACATATCAGTAACTAACATATCAGTAGTACTTTTAACAAGCCTATTTTTCAGTAATATATTTTGCTTATGGAAATCTGAAGAACAAAGTTCCTATCCATAGGCATTTTCCCCCAAATGCTCCATCACCAACCTCATTATGCGATACAGGAATTCTCCCAAGGGATATTATGTAATGGCAATCCCTCCTTCCTCTCCCCAAGGAGTATATTTCTCATTATAGCTCCTAGTAATTGATCAGTCTAGGAAATCATTTCGGGTAAAACCATATGTTTCTTTACCTAGTTCAGAATTTCCATCTTTATTCAGAAGGATAAAAGACTGCAAGAAACCCTAAAATTTCCATTTCTGATGCAGAACGCCAATCTTTGCTCAAACATGCTATTAAGCAAGGAGCAACACATTCTTGTACCTGCCTGACTTCAGATCTTATAAATTCATAAAGTCATTAAAATTAACCAGATTACATTTCCTATTCTGATGATACAAATAATTTTACTTGACTGAATCTTCTGTAGTGGCTTGAAAAAGGCTGCTTTATATTCAAATATATCCAGACACCACAATGCCTAGCTATTATGGGTCACTCAACACAAGGTTGCTGGGAGGGGAAAAAAAAAAAAAAAAGGAAAGAAAGAAAAGATTTAAGGCAGAAAATGACATACACATCTGTGCTTCCTAAAAGCACGGCACAGCACCGACTGGCTCACTGAGAAATGCAGCCCTTTTCGCTGCCACTTTTGTCAATATATCACCCTTAAACATCTTCACAGGTTTTAGTCTAAAAAGCAACAACAGCAAACACTAACATTTGCGCCCATTACTTAAAGTTAACACTTGAAATCGCAACATTCTTGCAAAATCAGAGCAAAATAAATATCAACTCCTGCTAAATGTCAGTAGTTTATCACTGGAATCTGAAGCATACTCCAGTCCCTTTTTTAACTGAAAAATACCAAAGCTACTCGTGACCCTGCTATTTGATTTAGCCAGCACAGGCCACAGGGTCCAACAGATGACTGCGTGTCCCCATAGAATAACACCGGGATATATTTTGCTCCTTCGTTTGTTTATGAGAACAGACTGCCCCTCTCCGATAAACAAGGCTTAAGGTTTCACTCAGAATAACCCACCTTCCAAATCAAATCAAATAAAAAATAAATAAATCACTCTGTCGGAGCAAAAACTCGGCATCCAACTAAATAAAAGACTGCCTTCCTTGCTGTATAGCATTAATCTCCTCTCAAAAAGAAAATCAGGCAGCTTGAACTAGTGCCGTTTGGCTTTAACACAGGGCAGTTTTAGGGAACCGTTGTCAGCAAAGAAGAAAATTCTTGAAGAGAGCATTAGAAGTCTGCCACTTGTAGGAAGTTAATGCTGCGTGTATAAATCAAGCAGCTCGTCCTTGTAAGTCCGCGTGTGGGGAAAATCGGATTTATACATAAACATAAACCTCTGAAGTAAATTCTGATCAGGGATGACCAGAGATTTAACCCTCTAGCAAGAGGAATGGGAAGACTCTATTTTCCTGTAATACCTTAGTAGCCTTTTCCAGTTAAACGAGGATTCCTTTCAAGAATTGATAACAAAGTAAATAATTCTAGTTTCTGCAGCACAGGGGAGACCGGTTAAGGACGATCTCCAAGACCCAAAGCAATCATTCGGAACAGAAACTTACATAACAAGAAATTATCTTTGTTATAAAATTAGGTTAAAAGGACCTCAGATACTGTGATGTTACCAAAAAATCAGGACATGCCTTGAGAAGATTAGCTAGCAAGCAGCCTCCTGAGATAAATTCGCAACTTCAAGAAGATTTTACAAGCCTAAAAAACAGTTTAAATTCCAGAGAGACACACAAGCCTTTGCCATTTAAAAAGGTCCCTCTTCCCTTCTCTCTGCCCTCGCCTTATTCCTGAGCTCCTTTCCCAAACCACCTTTAGTTAACCACTGACCTGAAAATCTTCCTTCACCCCCCTCCCTTCCTTCCCCTTTTCAAATTTGTCGCTTTTAAACACACAAGGTTTAATTTCTTAATTGGATTAAATTTTTCTTCCCCGCTGAGCGGAGGGGCGCAGCAGCAGACGCGGGGACAAGGACAACGCCTGGGCAGCCCACCCGCACCCCGGCTTTCGGGGGGCCACCGCAAGCTGCCCGGCTTCTTTACCGGGCCAAAAAAAAAAAGCCAAAAAAACCCCAACCACACACACACACACAAAAATCCAGAAAGACCATTTTAAAATTTGTTCTTCTTTGTGCGGAGAGGGGCTCCGGCCGGCACCGAAGGGGTTAAACGCCGGCTACAGATTTTTAAGTTTGTTACCGTTTTTAATCGGCAGCAACCCCAGACAGACCCCATCCTCAGCCGGGCCCCGAAAACACCCCGAGAGAGCGGAACGGCGATATTCGGCACACGGGGAGCACCGACGCCCCGACAAAGCCGCCCCTCGGCCGGGTCGCGCCGCCACGGTCCCCCGTGGGTGGGAGCAGCCCGGGCTCACCGGCACAGCCCCCCCCGGCCCGGGGGTTACCGGTGGAGGTTGGGGGGGGGAGATCGCCCGGCCCCGCTCTCTGCTGCCCGGTGAAGGCAGCGATTCAGTATTTTTTCTTTCCCCCCCTCTCCTAGAAGCGGGGGTGGGAAGAGGGATGCGGTCGCACTGGAGGAATGTGCGAAATGGGGTAAAAAAAAAAAAAGCAGCTTGGAAGCACATCGCATCCCGGCAGTTCCTCGCTGCTACCTCGCTTTTTTTAATTTTTATTTTATTCAAACACGCCCAGTCTTCCCCCCACAAAAAACCCTCTCCATGAATCCGTACGGAGACCACCCCCCC
>NW_015090783.1:6815950-6816509 GCF_001431845.1 Calidris pugnax | reverse complement strand
ACCAATATAGAAAGGTACCTGCTCATGGATTAAAGATAAAAAAAACAAACCCAAACACAAAACAAACAAAAAAATCCTTGACCAACAAAACACACACACACACACACACAAAAAGAAGAAACACACACAAAAAACCGCACGCACACAACCATCGCACCGGGCGGAAAACGCGGCGATTTCCTTCTCCCGTCTGACCGCAAAGCCGCCGAGCCCCCGGCTCAAAGACGCGTCCCCCCGGCGAGGAGCGGGGACCGGGAGGGGGGGACCGAAGCCCCCCCCCGGGGGAGGTGGGGGTGTCCCTGCCCGCCCCGCCGTACTTACCGCGCGGCGCGCAGACCATGGCGAGCCCCGCCGGCGAACCGGGTCCCCCCCGGACGATCCAGCGGAGCGGAGCCGCTCGGGGCCCCCCCGCCCGGCGCTGCCCCGGGGGTCCCGCCGGCCCCCGCCGCCCGCTCCTTCTCCTTTGCTCTTTCGGGAGGTGCGGGCGGTGCGTCTCTTCTCCTTGTTTTTTTTTTTTTTTTTTTTTTTTTTCCTCTCCCTTTTTCCCCCTTTTTTTGGT
>NW_015090783.1:6731595-6815407 GCF_001431845.1 Calidris pugnax | reverse complement strand
GGGGGGTGTATGTGTGTTTGGGTGTGAGTGCGTGTGTGTGTTTGGAGCGGGGTGAGAGTGCATGTGTATGTTTGTGTGGGGGTGTGTGGAGGGGGGCGTGTGTGTGCAAGTGTGTTTGTGTGTGTAGGTTTATGAGAACATGTGTGTGTTCGTGTGGGTGTGAAGGAGGGTGTGAGTGCATGTGTGTGTTTGTGGGTGTGGAGGGGTGTGTGTGAGTATGTGTGTTTGGGTGTGCGTGTGTGTTTGTGTGTGTGTAGGTTTATGAGTACGTGTGTGTGTGTGTGGGCGTGTGGAGGGGGGTATGTGAGTGTGTGTGTGCTTGTGTGTGTGGGGTGTGTGGAGGGGTGTGTGAGTGCGTGTGTGTCTGTGTGTCTGTGTGTGTGCTTGTGTGTGCGGAGGGGAGTGTGTGAGTGCATTTGTGTGTTTCTGTGGGGGGGGTGTGTGCTTGTGTGTGGGGCGAGGGGTGTGTGTGGGTGTGTGTGAGAGAGTGCATGTGTGTGTCAGTGTGTGTGTGCATGTGGGGGGTGTGTGTGTGACTGTGCACACGAGTGGGTGTGGGGGGGTGTGTGTGCAGGTGTGTATGCATATGCACGATTCATGCGTGCACCACCTGCACGCCTGTGAATGGTGTGAGTGTGCAACCATGTGCCCAAACCCAAAGGCACGGCATGTGTTTGTGTGTGGCCCACGCACACAGTGTGTGCAGGTGTGCACAAGCTGTGTGTGTGATCTGTGTGTGTGTGCGTGGTCTGCAGCGCTGTGCAGTCCATGCATTGTCTGTGTGCACAGTGTGTGTGCGTGTGCACGGTATCTACACACATGCGCAGTCTGTATCGGGGTGCACAGTGTGAATCCACAGCACGCACAGTTTGTGTGTGTGTGCGTGTACCTGGTGACGTGTGTGCCGGGCGTGTGGGCTCTGCGTGCACAGTCTGTGCACACACATGGCCGGAGAGTGCATGGAGCGTGTGTTAATGCTCTCTGCAGGCACGGGTGTGTGTGTGTGTGTGTGCACGCCTGGTGTGTGTGTGTGTGTGTGTGCACGCTTCCTCTCTCACCCCGCTCTTCCATGGGCCGAGGTCAGATTTCCTTCCCTCGGCTTTCCATGTCAGCCAGAGCCTGTGCTGTCCCTGTCCCTGTCCTGTCCCTGCCGTGTCCCTTCGATGAGCTCAGACCCCCGGGGGATTTGGATCCGGGCGGAGGGAGAAGAGAAAAGGAAATGTTTAATCATGATTAACTTTCACGTTGCAAAACAGTTGTTAGTAGGTGTATTTAAAATATAATTACTGTTGCCATGATTCATAGGTGCTTTAATAAATAGTTCATGGCTGCCCCCAGGGGCCGGGGATCCACGCTGCCCACACGCCCGGCTACTGCCCGGCACACACAGCCTGGCTCAGGGAGGGGTGACCCCCTGCCCTCCCGGTCCCTCTCCCCGGCCCACAGCCCCCCGCGCCCCCCGGCACTGGGACACCCCGCTCTGACCAGTTTGTGTGTGTGTGCGTGTACCTGGTGACGTGTGTGCCGGGCGTGTGGGCTCTGCGTGCACAGTCTGTGCACACACATGGCCGGAGAGTGCATGGAGCGTGTGTTAATGCTCTCTGCAGGCACGGGTGTGTGTGTGTGTGTGTGCACGCCTGGTGTGTGTGTGTGTGTGTGTGCACGCTTCCTCTCTCACCCCGCTCTTCCATGGGCCGAGGTCAGATTTCCTTCCCTCGGCTTTCCATGTCAGCCAGAGCCTGTGCTGTCCCTGTCCCTGTCCTGTCCCTGCCGTGTCCCTTCGATGAGCTCAGACCCCCGGGGGATTTGGATCCGGGCGGAGGGAGAAGAGAAAAGGAAATGTTTAATCATGATTAACTTTCACGTTGCAAAACAGTTGTTAGTAGGTGTATTTAAAATATAATTACTGTTGCCATGATTCATAGGTGCTTTAATAAATAGTTCATGGCTGCCCCCAGGGGCCGGGGATCCACGCTGCCCACACGCCCGGCTACTGCCCGGCACACACAGCCTGGCTCAGGGAGGGGTGACCCCCTGCCCTCCCGGTCCCTCTCCCCGGCCCGCAGCCCCCCGCGCCCCCCGGCACTGGGACACCCCGCTCTGACCCCCATCCCTCCAGGGCTGCTCTGCGCCTTCGGGGTGTCCCCAGGGCCCGGCACTCTGCCTGTCCCCCCCCCCAGCAGGGAAGGGAAGGGAACCGTCCGAGCACGACCTGCAGCTGGGCTGGAGAAACGGCCTGACAATCGTCAGGGAGAAAGGCAGTAAACATCTGTATACTATTAAATCCATTAGATGTGTTCATTATTTCATATTGATTGGTATATCACTACACAAAGTTAATATATTATGATTATTAGTATATTGTTAAATCATTAAATACGACAGCAGACGCAATAAATAATTTCCAGGGGATCTCTGCTGACATTTAGAAATTGATGGGTATGTTTTTCCCTTTGCATCCTGGCTACCTGCAGGACTGCAGCGACGCTCCGGCTGCTCTGCCTCATCTCCCTCCCCGGCTCTCCTCTGCAAGGGAAGGCAGCGGGAAGAGCCTGCTCCGCCATGCCCAAGTTTGCATTTTAAAAGATGAAGCTGAATTAACCCGAGCCCCAAAGAAACCTGTTGGACCAGGATATTCAAACCACTTGCACAGAACGGGGGAACCACAAGAAGGATTGACACCACAGGCCGTATCTTGCTGTTGCTCAGGGAGAAGAACACCCTCTTGCAACACCGACAGGATTTGGGGGTGAAGACGCAAGGATGGAGCTGCCCGCCACTGCCACCCCACCTCCTGCAGGCACCCGGCCCGGCCAGCAATCCTGACCGCGGAGCCCGGGAGCAAAAGCATCCCCAAACCCTCAGCCCAGACTCCAGGTCACCGGGGTGCGTGGATTTATGGCACAGCTCCTCATGAAACAGCAGATGTTGGAGAGCGCGCACATCTGTATCTTTACAGCAGGGGAGCTGGATGCCAATCAGGGTTAATTCGGGATAAATTTACAAGAGCGCACAGCATGACCCAAGGTACCTCTTTATTGGCCTGCTACAGGCCTGCTAAATACATTGGCCGACTACTACACATTAAAGCCACATGAGCTTATATGTTCAAAATGAATTTTACAGGAAGACACAGGGATAGAAGAAGGAGGAGAGCCTGTGTCACAAATGACATCCAGATGTGAAAACACTGTAAATACAAACATCAAAAGGCTCACCCCTCCACGTTTTGCAAAGACAACACTGGAGAAAGGACTTGCTGCATTTGAACAAATATTCTGGGCGAGGAAGCCGAGGAGCCTGCTGTCCCTGGTGCACAGCAAACCCCCCCGGATCCGAGCGGGAATTAGCCATTTGTCAAGGCAAATACGCAGCAAATAACACGCCATCCTCTAGATGGTCCAACCTCGGATCGGGGGCAGTGAAACAGGATGGAAGGGGAGGTGTTTTCCTAAGAAGACCAGAAGTTTAAATCTAGTAACTCAAACCTGGAAACTGCACTCCAGAAAGCATGTGATTATTTAGATAAAGTCTCCAGAGCTATGACATACTTCTTACTAGAATCGATATCATTCAGGGACAGCTCTTAAGCCTTGCCAGTTGCATGAAATAACTAACTGAAGAGGTGCTTTTTAAAGCCTTGGTATTTGCCACAGTGAAGACATGACTGGAGTGATACCCTAGAAAATCTGGGATACTGGGTAAACCACTCAGTAACTCTGGTTTACGACGATGTGGCAAATGAAAGGCCATTCCCTTGGAAGGGCTCGAAATTTCCACTCACATGGACCTACAGAGGAGAATGAACCAGCTGCGGTCACCGTGAGTGAAGGACAAGTGTTCCTGGAGCAAGGACTCATCCCATCCATCACCCGTCACACTGTCCCTTTCCCTTCTTTACCTCCCTCCAGCTGCAGCCGGACACAACGGGGGAAAAAACTGGCTTGAAGCGGGACAGCGGAAACCTAAAGTAGCATCAATGGCAACGGAGACCACTTGACACCCTTCCAGAGAGGCGAGGGGTTGAGGGGTAAGTGGTTCGCGCAAGGTGCAATCTCAGATGTTTAGTGTTTCGGTTCAGCCCTCGAACGTGCAAACCAAGATGACAACACTGGGCGTCGCTTGCTTGAACGCCCCTCTCGGAGCAGCGTGACCAGGTGTCAGGCTGGTGCAACGTGAAAGCAAAGCTTCAATGGGGTGTATTCTTGTTTTCTCATCTTTTCAAGATGCTATCTGACCACCAACACCCTACGGGCAGCCTGAGCAGACCACACGAGGGACTGTGCTGCTGAAGGTGCTGGGATGTCAGGGTGTGGGGGCAGCCTGAGGGCTCGCCCAGAGATATGAGATGAGATAGGTGGTGGCTATCATTTTCACCCAGGTCTGACTCAAGGCTGCAGGATCACAGCCATCTGCTCTACCAGCGCTCTGTCCCAAGTGGAGAGCCCTCCCTCTGGACAGGACTCCATCAGACTAGACCGGTGCTTGAAGCGAGCACGGAGGACTCTCCTCACCCCCCGAGCCAGATCACGCTTCTTATTCTGAAGCTAAATGCTTCAAGCAGTTTGAGACTGGCAGTGCTGACAACAGGAGTAGAAAGCACTTAACCATCGCATTGCATAAAGATGTCATGAGGAAATCAGGATTTTACAGTAGAGAGAGTAGAAAAACACTCAGGAAGAGCTTGGATAAACTCAGGGCTAGATTCAATAAGAGACGCCAGCCTCCTCCTGCACTGTGTGCCCCCACCTGGGCTTCTGCTGGGAGAGAAGTTTTATTGAATCTTTTATTGAATCTGTCTCTAGGCTGGTAGCTGTGCGAGGTACCCTCACCAGGGCCTAAAATAGAAATGAAGTGACACAGGAATTTGCAGTGAAACTGTTAAAATATGCTCTGATTTGCTTTAAAAGGACACGTGCTTGGGAGAAGGAGCGTGGTGGGGACATCGTGGCGCGCCAGGCTGCTGCCGGGCACCCCAAGCTGCCGAGAGCCCTGGCGTCCCCTGGCCTGCAGCTCCCCAGCCCTGGGTTTGGTGGTGGGTGACACACAGCCCCGCTCCCCGGCCTGACAACGTGCACGCAGCAAAACTCTTCAGCCACTGGAGTATCACATTACATGCAAAATCTATAGCTGCTCCAGAGCTTAATATTGACAGGCAATTTTCACTTGCTGAACAGAAAAGGGAGGGGAAGCCTGAAACTGTCTAAACAAAAGAATGTTTTTTTCCACTGCACTTTCAAATGTTCATAAAGCCAACAGAATACAGTTAGAGACGGCCCTTCGCCTCGGGGCATCCAAGGCTATGGCTCCAATTAAAGAGAACAAGGATACAGGAGGTGGTACCTCCAGTCTGATTGCTCTCGCCCGGGGCAGCTAAGCCTCATGAATAAACACTGTTGACTCTAACTCTCAACAAAACAATTACACATTTGTTTTTAGAATACATTTTCTTAGCCTTTCCACTTGCAATTTTTGCTACTATAAACTAGCCAGGACAAGAATAAATACCTTTGTGATTCTCTAAACATCCTTGTAATTGCAGTGCTTCACTCATGAACGTGTATTTCAACAGAAGAAAAGATCCCCAGTGATATGAAGAAATGTTTCTTTGAAGTAACCTTTCAGAATTAGATGCAAAATATTTACAGCTAATTATTATTACAAGAACTCCTGTACACACTGCCAGCTACAGGAGTGAAAACCCTACGCACAAATCCAGTTATCTTTGAAGAAAGCAAACACAAGGAGACAGGCGAGACTTGCATTTGGGACTCCTGCCAGGAGTGGTCCCCCAGCATGGTGCAGCCCCCAGGGCCATTCGGGTCCCCATGGGCCTGTCAGCCCCCCCTGCACCTCCCTCCCAGCCCCCCCCTGCAGTCAGCCTGCAAACAGGACCCCAAAGGGATGCTGCTGAGAGAGGAGGGGGTGCTCCTACACGTCAAAAGAGCTTCCTCAACTATCTCCTAGATGCAAATGAAAGGAGCAGCAGCCTTTCTAGTGTTGGGGAAAGTCTAAAAGGAATAGGGAGTTGATGAATCCAAGCAAAAGTGGGTGCCTAGCTTCCTCCCACTCCAAGCACCCCACTGTTACAGCAGTTCCTAGATGCAAATGAAAGGAGCAGCAGCCTCTCTAGCGTTGGGGAAAGTCTAGAAGGAATAGGGCGTTAATGAATCCAAGCAAAAGTGGGTGCATAACTTCCTCCCACTCCAAGCACCCCAGCTAATTATTATTACAAGAACTCCTGTACACACTGCCAGCTACAGGAGTGAAAACCCTACGCACAAATCCAGTTATCTTTGAAGAAAGCAAACACAAGGAGACAGGCGAGACTTGCATTTGGGACTCCTGCCAGGAGTGGTCCCCCAGCATGGTGCAGCCCCCAGGGCCATTCGGGTCCCCATGGGCCTGTCAGCCCCCCCTGCACCTCCCTCCCAGCCCCCCCCTGCAGTCAGCCTGCAAACAGGACCCCAAAGGGATGCTGCTGAGAGAGGAGGGGGTGCTCCTACACGTCAAAAGAGCTTCCTCAACTATCTCCTAGATGCAAATGAAAGGAGCAGCAGCCTTTCTAGTGTTGGGGAAAGTCTAAAAGGAATAGGGAGTTGATGAATCCAAGCAAAAGTGGGTGCCTAGCTTCCTCCCACTCCAAGCACCCCACTGTTACAGGACAAAACCTGGAGCTTTTATGAAGACAGAAGAAAAGATAGCCCCAGCTGCCCCTTACAGGCTCAAGTTTCTTGAAAAGATGGGAGCAGAAGTAGAGGAGAACTCTGCTTTCCTTCTGAGGAGAGCAATGGAAGGACATGAACAATTTACTCAACTTTCTAAAGATTTTTTTCCCAGAAAATCAACCTATTGCTGCAAAGCCAAACAGCTGAGCACCAACCACCATTTCAAAATACCAAGCCTTAAACTGCAGTTTCTCTGCTTAGCACGAAAGATTTTGGCCAACAAATACACTTTTTTTTCTTAGAAATGCTTCCTAACTGGATTATTACCCTCCTTCTCACTGTTAGTGCAAGGATGAGAAAATTTGGAATGGGAAAGCAACAGAGAGGCTACCGTCCTGGGCTGGCAACACACGGGCTGGGGATTTGGGAGCGACTGAGCGATACGTTAACGATACTTCCACATCCCAAGTTGGAAGACAAGCGATGCTGCCTTCTCCTATATGTTATTTATATATTGTGTTAAGCAACAACGTGTAAATGAGCTGGAGTACAAAATATCAGACACGGCAAGATGTTTGAGCGCAGTACTACACAGCACAACAAAGATAAGTGACTCTCCGTATGGGGCCCTGTATTCTAGGAGTGTTTATACTTGATTGTATAATTGGGACCACAGCCAGCTCATCCGAAAATATACAGCATGAGTATGGTTAGGCATTGCATCTGTAACATATACAACTTTAGATGTCAAAGCATCTTTGTTTGAAGTCAACAGCAATAAAAACTGCATTTGTACGAGAGCTTAGCATGTGGGAATACATATTGCTAAACCAGGATGTTAACACATGGCCCTCCTCAGCTTGCTGCTGCCAAAAGTATGCCTTTCAAAATCGGGATGAGCATGCCAATAATCTGCAGGATATTTTAAAACTTGGAGAAACCTACAGCAATCATCCAGTATTGGAGAAAACTCTTTCTGGGCAAATCTACCTTTAGTAGAAATTGGCATAACTCCTTTTACTGTGAGAGATTTGAGTTCTTTGCATATATGGACGTTATGTGTAAAAAGGATGTCTCTGTCATGTTTCATTTTGCAGAACCTTTGCTTAGTCACCAATTATTCACTTATACAAGTGAAACTTTCAAATGTACGCAAACTTTCAAATGTACACAAACCTATCTTTTTAAGGTTGCTATCTTGATATTATTTCATTAAGACACACAGAAATTATATCAGACCTGTGTTAAGCTTATGGGATTTCTGCTAATTCCTCTTCTGGATATTAAACTTTAAACAAATATTATGATTGTATTCCAAAGGCTTGAATGGGCTGATGATTTTGAAAGTGCTACTTTGGCATCATTGTACAGCTCCATTCTTTTATGTATGTTTTGTTAAAACACAAAGAAGCTCTATTTATGAAAAGCCAGCCTTAAATCTATAGTTTGTGAAGCCATAATTTGTGGTTGCAATTGTGGTTAATTTAACAAAGAAAGCCTCTTGGTTCACAGTGCACCATACTTACTATTTTTCATAAACTATAAGAGCAAAAAAAACCCCTTCAACATGTCAGATATATGATGATCCAGCAATGTTGCAATTTTCCAACTCCTATTTTGTGGTATACCATATTATATGCACAGGAATGCTACATCATTTATTCTGGAGCACAGCCCTATAATTATTGCTGGCAAACTACTAATTACATACCGCCATCAAATCTAACAATTTTCCCAATAAAAAAAAAATAACTACTTTCGTGTGGAATATAGCAAATACAGCCATGAGTGCACGCATGTTTTTATTTTAACACGCATGCCACACGGTATTGATCCTCTGCTCATATATCCATCCCCTAAAATATCTGTACCCACACCGGCGCTCTGCAAGCTCTGTGTTAGGGTACGACACCGCGGGGCACGAGAGGTCTCAGCCATGAACTCTGGTTCTGAACTGGCGTCTTCCCCATCTGAGAGCCAAACCTCCCAGCTCACGCATTTTTGGGCTTGGTCTAATTACGATTCAGGCCCTGCAACAAAAGGGGGGTTTAGAGCTCAAGTTCCCCACATTCCAGGATTGTTGTGTTTGGCATTTTGTCAGTGGTTCATCTTTAGAAGCTACAATATGGATCTTCTTTTGTGTCCCCCGCCGAGAGCAATGGTTAGCGCTGCAGAGAAAGCCTGTCAGCTGGTCAGAAACCTGCTTCTCTGCATCCCGAGGAATTCTAACAGCCATGGCAAATTTCAATGCAGAACCGCACAGTTTTGAGTTGCTTCTAGGAAGAAAGGAGGGATTGTGGGGAAGAGGGAGCACACAACAATAATTCCCCGAAGACATTGCCCTACATACACTGATTTTTCCAGAAACGGGCCACGGATCTGACAGCTTGGAGCAGCCCCACCATTCCCTTGCAGCGTGGGAAGAGCACGGGCAGAAAAGCAGCAGATGCATATTGAAATCTGTGAATGCTTCTACCCGAGGCTGTCCGTGTCTAACGCATTGGGGTGATTTACTGCCCACCCGTCCCGTGCCCAGGCTGCCCGTGGCCTGGCAGGGCACCGCGGGAGGAACGGCTGCAGCCTGCCAGGGGAAACGTGGGGTGCAGTGGGAGCCGCGGCGCCGCAGGGAGCCAATTATGGATTTGAGGCTCCGGGCTGCTCGCTCGCAGCATCTGCCTGAGCGGCTGCGGGGCTCCTGCGCTCACAGCCGGGGGCAGGATCACCTGCAGGGCAGTGCATGACGCCGGCCGAGCTCAGTGGTGTATCAGGGCACAGGGCAGATGGGGCTGGGGATGCAGGAGCTGCTTTCCCCCCAGCAACACGTACAGCTCTGGAGGGCATCCCCTGGCAGGCAAGGGCAGGGGGCAGAAGCCCAAACCAGATCAGCTCCTCTGAATCATTTTTCTTCATTCCCAGAACTCCCTCCTGGCTTGGGGGAGCTGTTTTGACAGGCAGAAGAAAGGCAACGGCAGAGCCAATGCCACCGTGACACGATGTCCCCTGGTCTCCACTCCTGAACAGCGTGTTTGTGACTTGGCAATCAAAACATCCGTGAGACTTGCTCCCTTTTAAAAACATGACAAACAGCGTAGGTATGCGAGACAATTTTCTTAATCTTTCTCAATTTTCTCCTATTTCAAAACGGCAGTTAAAACTGACTGCCGAGCAAAGCCCTCTCCTGCTCGTTTGAAGGTCTGGAGCAACGTAAGGGGCTTGTTGCACACGTTGATAATAACGTGTGAAATGAAGCAGCCAGGGGCGCCTGTCAGATGTCAGAAAAATCCCACTGGAGTACAGTCACCCCAACGCCTCCGTGGCAGCACAGGGCACGGGCTGCCAGCACAAAGCGGCACATGGCTGCAAAATCTGGCGCGGTTCTGGTAAAGCATGGACTATTTGCTTAAGTTTCTGGCATTTACTCCTCAGTATCCTTAGCAGCTTCAACAAGAATAAAGCATGCTTTGCATGCCAAGCAAGTTGGCTGATCTTAGTCACAACCCTGGTCAAACACAAGGAGTTGCTTGACAAGAAAGAAATGCAACTAAAAACATTAAAAACCGCTAACAGAACTCAGGGCTTGCAAGTTTAGTGCTGTATCTGAAGCCTGACGGTCTTGGGGAACTACCCTCAACATTATTCTCAGCAGGAGTTCTCAGGCACCAACACTCCTTGTCCTTTTTATATCTCCATTCTTATTTATTTTGCAACCACAGAAACGGTCTGGTTTAAACAACAAAAAAAAAAAGCGACAGGTTTAAGACTCAGCTCAAATAGATAACTCTGGAAAAAGAGATTTTCTTCCCTGAGTCTACTTTCAGGTTTGCTGCTATCAGTGGAGGATTAGTCAGCTAACATGGCATCTCTGTTGACATACATTTTTTCCCCACAGCTAAGACAGCTTAACTACTTTATACACCAGAATATGCAATGGTTAACCAGACACTTTCAAAGCAGAAAAGTATCTCCTACTTGTTCATTTATAATTCTGCTTTTAGTATTGAATTGGAATCCACAGACAAAGAAATAAGC
Source organism: Calidris pugnax (assembly GCF_001431845.1). NCBI lineage: Eukaryota > Metazoa > Chordata > Aves > Charadriiformes > Scolopacidae > Calidris > Calidris pugnax. The sequence goes on along the minus strand of NW_015090783.1, from coordinate 6,804,710 downwards.
ACCCAAAACCCTCGTGCCTGTAAAATACACTCACATGAAAAGCTTGAATTATAGTTAGATAAATAAATGAACAGAAGAAGTTACTTGGCCAGTCTTGCAAAACACACAGAATCCATTCAAAATCTTGCATATGTTTTCTTCTTCAGCATATACACATTACAAGGATTAAACAGAAAGGGAAACTTACAGCTTTAGACCCACTTTGTGTCTCAATACCAACTGCAGCACTATCTCCTCTGTAAGGATTATCAAGGCTACACCCCCATGCAGCTGTCAGTCCCTGCGGGCTGTAATTCAGCTATCCTGCTCTCACTCTATCCATCACATTTACACAAATCCCCAAGGTGGACTGCCTTCTAAATGTCTTTACCTTGTGCATTATCCTGGGGCTTAACAATCCAATATTGGTGCAGCCAAGGATAATTACTCTCCATTGATGATAAAACACCCTGAATCCTGTCAGGCATGGCAATTTGCATCTTACAGTGCTGAGGATCAATAGATCCAACAAAGGAGTGAAACCTGATTAGATACTGCTGCCTCTCAATGGAAAGGGAAGAGCTGATTGTTTTGCAGGGTTGAAGTCCTGGTTAAAAGGGAAACGAGGTTTCCCATTACAACACAGTCCCCAAACCTGCTGTTCATCTGGAAACTGCTGCAGGGAGTCCGAGACTTGAGGAGAAAGTAGGTGAGTAAGCAACCAGCTCTTACAGACAGCTGGTAAGGAAGGAGTGTTATTCCCCTGTGCCTGTGTGGCTTGTACAGTATCACCATAACCCAAGAGAATACAGCAGACGTGAATTCTCTGGAGCTCTGAGAGGTTCTACTTTTCCCCCAGTTATATAGATTTACAGAGGTCAAGTAACTAGTTCACAATCACACACTGCTTCACTCTCGTGCCTGGGAGTTGGCTAGTGGCTCTCCGAATCGATCTATTTCTGAAGCACCCTCTATGAGCGTGGGCCCAGCAAAGAGCTCCTGCCCTGCCGAGGCAGCAGAAATGTCATATATATTTAAAATAAGGGATTGCAGGATTTTTCAACCACAACTAACCAGGTAAGCAGATGTATGAAGGTGGAGGTGGAATAAAGAATTATCCCAACCCATCTGACAGTCTTCTAACACTAATCTAACACTGAATCTGATCGAAGATAAGAAGAGCAGTGGGTGAACTTCGGTTCCCACATTTAATCTAGAGAGACATCACAAGCTTCCGCCTCTTCAAGTCTTTATTTGGAGGCCAGTAACACACTGACAGAAAACCATGGTTTGGCTGACAGCACTGCTGGGCTTCAGGCAGGGAATGCATTCCCGTTTGGATGTGATTCTCCACCGCTGACACTCCCTGGGCTCAGCTGTGCCCATCTCCCACAGCACACCCAGATTAGTGATACCAAAGCTCAGCCCTGGGCTGCAGACCAAGAGCTCCCAGAATGGATGTAGCTAACTGTGTTAAATCTGGATTTTTATTGGGTTTCTGGTGGCAGAGCTACATTAAGCAGGCATTGCATCTCTCCATGCTCTTGCCAGGCTGAAAGAAATACAGACTTTTCTTTCAGGGAAATTAGTGAGGGAAAAGCTGAATTTGGGGGATTCCCAATCATGTGAAGGACATTTTTAAAAAGGCCCCAAAACATGAATGATGCAGAACATAAAACAAAGAGAAAAGAGCCGGGCGCATCTTTTCAGAATGCATGCTCTGAGCCTGATGAAGAGGGGCTCAAAGCAAGAGTGGAGGAAAGTAGAGTAAGAGAAAAACTCTTCAGAAACCAGCTGGGAATAGTCTGTTCTTATCAAAACACGTTGCTGACACAGACCTGTCACGGAGCCAACATCTGCTCCCAACTGGCGGAGTCAGTCCGAGGCGTGCTGAGCGTCTACTGCGCTCAGACACAGGAACACCAAGAGTTGACTTGGCACGTCGGACATAAATGAGAAGAGCTTCTGAAAGCACCAGTGAGCTCAAAGGGAAGGAAACTTGCTCCTTTGATGGAAAAAACTTTTTGTTTTGACCTACAGGCAAACTTGCAGATTTTCTCTGTAGAAAGGAGTTTCTTCCAATGTGGGAAAAGGAAAAAAGAGCCTGATTTTGGACCTGTAACACATATGGAAGTGTCTACTAAAGCCAACAGGGGGTTGCATATGGCGAGCCTGAAAAAATGAAGCTCATTAACATTACAGCATGGGATTATCACTGTTTTATAGTCATACGGATCTGCCTCTTTCATCCTGACGGCTGCTTAGTGTCGGTTGATTCAGGTGCCCCATATTAACTCCCAAGAGTAAACTTAATATTGGTGAGAAAGACTAACCCCGCATTTAAAATCCTTTGTCTCCTTCAGGCACGCAATGGAGCAGAAGCAGGCCTTCTCACCCTCACCTCCTCTTCACCTGAAACCTATCCTAGACCCATTACCTTAAAGGCTTTCACTCTCCTTGCCTGCTTTAATCCCCAGCGTTTTTGGGGTACTGGAGAGGATCTGCAAACAGTCCTAGACATCACAACTGTAGAGATGGCACCTATCTCACCTAGGGCCAGACACCAAACAATATCCCTTGGATTCTCCCCCGAGCATCCAGTGCCTGGCACCGCCTGTGGCTCTGCAGGGGCCCTCCGAATCCATCCTGCGTCGTGGGAACCCATCACTCATCATGAAGAAAGGGACGTTATTATGGCTTTCCATCTGTCAGTACAAAGTGAAATGTAACTTTGTATCGGGCTCTCCACTCTGCACTCAGGCACGGAAGATTTAGAGCTCGCTGCTCTCTATTTGAAATGGGAAATTGGAGTGGAGCTGCTGAGTCATGAGAACGGGGGCCAGTATGGCCGGGCGTTTCTCCCTGGGGAAACCCACTAATCCCCTCTGATGCACCCGGGTGCCATTGATTCCTCAGGATTCCTGCACACTCACACCATCTCACACTGTCAGAGGTGCATCGATTTGTTCGGCAGCGGAGAACAGAAGGGATATAATGGAGGTGATTTTTAAGGTGATGATTGCTATGGGTGGGTGAAGATAAAACTGTATTAAATAAGCAGCCATTAGAACTTAAAACTGAGCAGCTCAGCCACCCGCTCCTGCCCTCTGAAAAGAGGATGATAACAGTGTCACATGCATCTAACACAGGTGAGCAGGAGCGTAATGAATTCACAGGGTGTAATAAACCTGGTGGAAACTGGCTGAAAATAGACTTGTGGTAATAACGCATCCTTTTGCAACACGGTGCACTCAAGGACATTGTCCTCATGAAAATGACATTATGTATGGTGGAAGAAAACAGGAGCATAAATGGAGGGACCCCATAAACAGCCACGACCAAGCCCCAGACAAGAGCATCCTATAAAAGACAATGATGCTGAACCCTGAAAATACATGTAAATTAGCAAAACCGCTAGTCAGAGTTTGCCAGGAAAGCTTCTGGTCATCGTTAACTGTTCCACACAATTGGAAGGGAGAGGAAAAAGGTCAGGATAAAGACCTATTTCCCTATCATTTCATCACATCACTCTTCATATAAGCACCCTGCTGGCCAGCCTTCTCCCAGAACTTCTCAGCGATTAGCACCATGCTGTTTCTTACTGTGAATTCGAACAAGAGTAGCACAAAGCTATCAGCAGGGACTTCAGTGATCAGAAACTGCTCAGCCAATTTTCACTATCATTTTTCCTATGTCAAACAAATGCCTATTGTCACCGGGCCTGCTCCTGTGGCATGTTGAGAGCTTCTGCAAATTGCAGAGACCCCTGTCTCTGATTTCAAATCCCTAAAACGTTAGCTCTCACCTTATAGACTAACAGATGAGCAAAGGACAGGGAGCCAGGAGCCGCCGGTGGTAATTCTGGCTATTGATGTGCAGCACAAGTATCCTGGGTACGGTGCCCCTGCCCCAACCCTCCCTGCCTGCAGAATAGGGATGGAAAATAGCAGTATCTCCCTGCCATGAGGCAAAGGGAACCTAAGTCTTTTTTTAAGGATGCAAAGTGCTAATTGCTAGTACTCAAACTGCAGGTCTTGGCACTGGAATTAGAAGTAGCCGAACTATGCAAGCAACTGTTGCAGGCACCAAATGTAACCGCAACAGAGACTTGACCCTTAAAAAAAGGGGGGTGGGATTTTATTCATCTGTTTCATAGAAAGGCTTCGCTTCACCTGCAAAACAAATACTGTGCCCCTCACTGCCAACAAGTTTTCTCCTTGAACAGAAACCTACTCTGCCTGCAGCCCTGTTTGACCCCACAGTGACGCCATGATCACCATCAGCTGCGACGGAAATGTCACCCACTGATGTGATGTCATCATTCAGCCATAGGACTTGGCGGAGATGGAGAGAGGAGCAGATGGGCTATGACGTGAATAACCCTGACTTAATGTCATTAATGCTACTTGATAATTAGCAGAGATGTCAGAGACGTTACAGGAAAACAAGGAAAAGAGAAATGGATTTGGGCAAAGACAGGATACATTTTAGAGCTTCCTCCAGCCTGCAGATTTCTTTCCAACACCACATCTATTGCATTTTTTCTTAAAGCAGCCTCTGTAGGGGCCAGGGCATTGTATACCAAGAAGAATGGTCAAACACAATTTTAATGTGTCTAGTAAGGCAGAGTGCAATACTTACATATATCAGAACAAGCAATGTGCCAAAGTGCCTGATGGTAAGGAAGAAATGTGTCCTCGATCAAGGAAAACCAGTTTAATGCGCACACTGGGAGCAGAGTATTACACAGATACCGCTTTCTCCTGGCCATGTGAATTTAAGGAACCCCTGCTGGTAACTGAGATTCTTTGCAGACAATCAGACCAGAAGCAAAATGTTATAAATTCTTAAGGTACTGTACGACGTGAGATACATCCTCACATTTTATACAAAACCGAGAAGGGAAAGATACCATGTAAGCATCTGAACTCCCATACAACAAATGCCATTTCAAGCATCATTTATTATGCTGCCTTTCACAGACTTTTACAATCCTCAATATGGTTAGCAATTCCAGCTGACTCGTAAAGCGGTTTTAAAATTCATCACTGAAAAGAATGTTTATCTCTGTGTTTTCTCCAGTTCGGGAGTAAAATTAGACTCCTAAAAACCTGGGGATGGTGTGTCTTTAATTTTGTTTAGAACAGAAAATAACTGCGATATGAAAGGTTTAATGAGGTTAGAAATCTAAAAGGAAATGGAGTGGGAATAGATTATCAAGAGAAATAAAGCCAACCACTGGAGAGTACACTAATATTAAATATTAGGTTTCTAAACCAAATATATATAATCCATTTAGAGACTTAATGGTGGTTCTCAGAAGCACATTTATCTACAGCTTATGGTTCAACAACCAATATTATAACTCCATTTGTCATTGTTAGGCGAGGGGAATGGATGTCAGGGAGGCGAGGGTCAGCAGAGGAGGAGCCTGGAGAAGACGCAGCCACCGTGCGTTACGGACGGCTCTTGGAGGGGCAGAGCTCACCTGCCAATTTCTGGCTCCACACTCAAGATCTCTTGGCTGCCCTGAAAAACATCTCCTTACGAAAACACTCCTCTTTTCGTTTTCCTCATGAAGAACAAAGGCAACATATTCAAGCAGGGATTTGCCTTAAATTAGGCTTTATACCCATTTTTCATTCAGCAAGATACTTATACGTGTGCCTAACTAAACGTGGGATTACGCACTTGATTAAAATTAGCGACATGCTTAAACTACTTGATGAATTGGGTCATTAGATACCTAAGTCAATACGAGATAAGGAGCTCTGGAAATCAAGACAAATTGAAAACTCAAAAATGGATTTTGGTACTTAGCTTTTGGCACCTACATTAACAAATCTGCAGTATAGGCAAAGATTTAACTAAATCTCTTGATATTAACACTTAAAACGAGATCTCTGCTTTGGAAACACCTGCTTGCTTCCTGGCTTTCCTGGGACAGCGGGGCAGTGAGACAGCCAGCTGCAGGACAGCTCTGCCCTCGGCCACTCCACTCGTCTCCAAGTAGCCCCTGAAGCTGGAGAAAAAACTTCCACAATTAAGAGACAAGGAGATGGAATATTTAAAGAAAAGCTATGGAAAGATGCATGGGTTTTCACACTTCAGTTTTAGACAAAGCCAAAAGAGCCCCATGTGGAGATACCAGCTACCTGGCAATATAAAGGGAGAGCCACTGGATGAATGACAACTCCTTATCGCTTTTACCAGGGTTGCCCAGTTAACCCCTCTGTACCACCATAAAAGCAGGGTGAGGTTTATAAGTAGAGGTAGATTGGTTTTATTACACTAAATAGTTGGATAAAACACACAAATGCCAAGTGCACTGATCCTTCCTGCAGAAGCCTCTGTGGTGGCCTTTCTGTAAGGGCTGTGTGCCAACAAGCTTGTTGTTTTGCCCCAGTTCCATCTGCTGGCCAAACACCAGGCACCCTCTCCCTCCCTCCGCATCCCGCCTTGCTGCATCCCAGCCGTGAAGAAGGCGGCTGATGTTCCATTTCACACTTGGGATCACTGTGTTATTTTGGTTATTCATTGTGTTTTCCCTGTCTTTTCCTTTCTGAAAGGACGCCTGCTGTCAGGGACCCACCACTTCCAAGCGAGTGCTCCTCCTGCCAGCTCCAGGCTCCTGCCTGCAGCCAGCAGCTCGCTGAGGACTCCCAGGCGTTCTCCTTTCTGCTGGCGCAGGAGGGGAGGGAAGCTGAGCTGGGAGGATGACACAGTAGGAAACAGAAGTGTGCTCCTTTCTCTTGAAAGGCTCCAAATCTGCTCCCTCTCCAGCCCCTAAATACTTCTTGGGCCAATTCTTGGTTGACTGAAATCTTGAAATGTCACCAAGAACCGGAGCGAGCCAATCCAATGTGCTCGTTTGAAGTGGTCAAAACGCAGTAAAACACACTCCACTACAAAATAACACTGGGTTACTTCCAGCACAAATGCTTTTTGCTATCAATGAAATTTTGAGAAAACTAGGGGACTTCAGCTAGCGCCGTATGTTGGCAATCATCCTACTCCTGGGCTGGGCATTAGTGGGTTTTTGCTACTAACACCATCAGTAACAGCAAACTGAATTAGCTGTACGGGTCACAAATCCATCCTCTGAGCGGTATGATCAAATTCTTTCACATAATTTGCCTGAGTGACAGAAAAATATGTTGCTAGCCTAAAACAAGTCTGGAGATTTAAAATGCTTTTAATTCTGCAAAATAAATAATGGAAAGCTTCTTCTTGACTTCAGGGAGCTTTGAATCAAGACCTCACTTCAGAGAAACGCCTAATTTTGACATTTAACTTGAACTGAAATCAATTTTGCTGAATGAAACCTGTAAACTCTTTTTTACAGCAAACACAAGGAAGCAGTTTTTCCACATGACATGTCATTAAATTGCGGAATTCACTACCACAGGATGTTGCAGAGGCCAAAAATATAAATGAGTTCAAAAAAAGATTAGACAAATTCACGGGGGATAAGTCCACCAGTGGCAATTAAACACAATGGTCTGGATACGACCTCTGGCTCAGGAAGTTCCTGAAGTGCCGATTGCCAGACACGGGGAGGATAAAAGCGGGGAAAGGTTCGCCCTGTACAATCCTGTTTCTTATATTCCTTCCTGAGCATCTCCTGTTGACCACTGATGGAGCAGGGGTTTCTGTCCCCATGTGCTAATTCCTATGGTCTTCGCAACATTTGGATCTAAAGAAAGCTCTAAAACTTGTTGCAAAGCAAGGAATTTGGTAACAGGCAGAACGCTGCTATTTTTTTCGCATCTTGAAAAGTTTTCCGTGATTCTCAATAAAAACTGAGCTTTACTAATCACTTCAATGACAAGGTGTCTCCGACTTCATGCCACCCCCATTTACAAAGAAGATCCAAAGAATCTATTAAACATAACAGAATAAATTCTTTATTGCTATTGGTACCATGCAGCTTTACTATTATCGGTTTATTCTTTTGATCGAATTCTGGTGAAACAGCTGACCATATTCTGCAGTTTCTTGACTCATATTCCTCTAAAGTAATTTAAACAACACTGTGTCCGAATGTCTGCTTCTTGCACAAGCAGAATTATTACGGCGCTGTATGCAGGAGTAGTTTGCTTTAATGGGCACAGGGACATAACTCTGAGGTCTAGAACTCCTTCTCAGACTTATTTACAGTGCAATTCTTAAGCCTTATGATTGTTGGTGCTTTTCTTGAAGCCCATCTCTAAGTGTAATTCTGTGAGAATCTTGGTGTTCGATGAAACAGAAAATGATAAATTTCTAGCACTGTGAAGCTTAAAAATGTGATCTAAATGCATTCCCTCATCCCCCGAAGGCTGGGGTAAGGCAGAGAAAAAGACCTTATTTAAAAAACAAGACCTTCCCCTCCCCCTTAAAAACAAAACCTTTTCTGAGACCCATGATACTCAATGACGTGGGTCAAATCTATTTATTAGACACAACTGAGTCCCAAATCACAAGCACGCAGATGTAGCTTAAATTTCATATTCTGAGAGCCCAAAAATAGCACAAGTTCTTCATCATGTTCTTTAGTCTCGTATCTCAATTATAGAGCATGACATAGATTTGGAATTAATTTGTAGGAGTCTGGCGCAAAATGCAACAAAAACGTCATGAACCAAAATCCTTGGTTAACAGTTAGCCAGAGACATCTAATTAATTTAATATCCTAACTCTCAATAACATCCTGTCTATGTACAAATTTCCACTGGTTGAAAAACCAATTTTGCTAACGTGTGGCAAAACTTACATCAGTTGTTTCAAATTCAATTTGATTTAAGCCTAGTCAAATTTAAATTAAGATCAAGATAAATCTATTTAATCCTGGTTTAAAAAGAAAGAAGAATGTCCACGCTGGGTTTTGCATAGTTAGAGTTCAATGATTTAAATCATGTCCTTAGTTACTACACTAGTACAACTGTGAATACAAACAGTGCCTAGGACAGGAAGCTTTTTACTTCTCAGCATTTGTAAAAGTAATTCATAGAAAATAATATTTTTTAAATGTTTGTGCCTTTCTTTTTACTTTGTGTTTCCAAAGAAGAGCTTCCAAAATATTTTTTTAACAGTATGTGTATATGCCTACTGAGATTTTATCCACTGTATTTCTAACATAATAAACTTCAGCAGCTGAAACAGGTTGAGTAGAAACATTTTCTTCTTTCAAGCTTTCCATCTGATGACCCTTCGTGCACACGTAATTTCACGGATTCTGTAAGTCCCCAAGAGTCTGCTGGACAATGCAGGACTAGATGTCTAGCAGAAAATCACCAGGATTTACCGAACAAACAACCCCCTACCTTCCCCAGCCAGCCTTTAGCTTTCCTCACACACGGCGCAGAAGCAGGTAAGCCTCTTTTGTCTGTTTCAAAGCTACCACCTATAGTCAATAGGAACATTTGTTTCTTTCAGTTTCTATTAGTCACAAATTTTGCAAAATTAAGGAAAAGGCACAAGCAGGGCCTGAATATTGAAGCTCTTTTGAAGACAGACATCAAGATGAATGCTAACACAGCACCGAGTTCCACACCATCAGCATATTCTTTAAGTAGATCTGTATTATTTTGCGATGCCATTTTATTCAATTTGTTTCATCAGACTTAGTTGTTTTCAGGTCCAATACCAGCAGCCATTTGGTAATTGAGCACCTCCTTAATTTCAATCAGAGCTATGCAAAACTAATGCAATTCCAGCCCTTTTAATTTCTGCTGTCTTTCCCTAATTTGCTTTTGTCTTTTAGTCCCCAAAAAGTCTGCAAGAGACGGCATTAACATTTTTTCTCATCCCTGTCAGTTGGCAACATCCTGGAAACTGTGGCGAGTTACACACCCTGAGCTGAAAAGCACTTGAAATCAGTGTAGTGACCCCAGCAAAACCCACGCAACGGCAGTGGTCCCCACTTCCGGACTTCTCCCTCTGGTCTACTCTTTTTTCTTCTCCCCTCACAGCATACTTGTCTCCTATTTATTTGGAGGCAACGGGAAGGCAGGAGGAGGGTTCTTTGTGATTTTTTAGGAAAGGTTTTGTTTCCAACCCATGGCAGCTTCTATGAGGAGGGAAACAAAGAGAATGAGCAGATCCTGTTGTGGTGACGTAAAGCCTAAGAGATATTTCAGGGTCACCAGCTATCTTATATAGACAACATCTGGCAAAATCATCCAGCCGCAGTGTGGATACCAGCCCCAGGAAATACTGGTACACGTAGCTAGAAAAAAATACACGATTCTGGGTTTTATTTTTTAAAAAAGTCCTTTTTTGTCAAGAAGAAAAAAAGTGAAATATCCACAAACAGCAGCGGAGACTTGTCGGCGCAGGCAGTGACAGATGAGGACTTTTGCTCACTCTCAGATGCATGGAAGAGAATAGTTTTTTGTGTTAAGAGTTCATTACAGCTTCAGCCCTCCTACTGCACTGTTTCCTCTGAAATCAGGGGCAAGATTAAATCTGTTGTAGCGGAGCGCTCCGTAATGGCTCTGACAGACGTTGTTTTTCCCTGGCCTCACATCTGGGAGTTAACCAGCAGAGCACTTGAAACCAACCAGGTCAGCTCTTTAGTTGAGTTTCGTGTCTAATCAGCCAGGAAGGCTGAGGCCTCAGGTCACACATGGAAATCACTAGAGCTATTTAAGTCGCCAGAGGTTATTAATAAATCTCCCACTATTTCCTTAAGTAAATAATTGGAGGCCCATCTTTCAAACAAGTTATGTCTGGCCATGTTATGGTACCAATTTTATCCTTCCTTTTTTCCCCTCACCAAGCAGGAAGAACAAATCTCTGGTGACAACAATGGCAAAACTGTGAATTATAAACATCCATGTGTCTCTCATTTGAATGCCTCCTCGAGTTTCCTTGACAGCTGGGGGAGAGAGAGGCTCTTAGTCTTTCCACCAGAGCCCGAGCCACCAAAACCGCTCTTGCACCAGCAGAGACTTTGGGGGAAAGTCACTGGGGTCTGGGCCCCGGGTGGAACAGGAGCCACGCTCTCTGGTCAGTGCTGTGAGGTAGCAGAGTTCAGGTCCTTCTGGGCTGCCACGAGGGAAATGAGGGGAAAAGCCTGACCGTGAAACACGGCCTTTGGGCCTTCAGGGGCTTTGGGAAGGAAGAACAGTGCTGAGGGAGAGATGGGGTTTGCGATGCCGCATCCCCCCTTCAAGTCCCGCAGAGGCACAGGGATGCAGGGGACCGCAGCCAGGCCTGACACACGCAGGTCCTATGAGACCCACAACCACCGTCACAAAAAACAAGCCCTGGCTTACCAGAGACCCCAGACTTTCCTGCATCCCTTACTCTCTCAACTTCAGAAATCACAGACCGCTTTCACTGCCCTTGCACTAAGGCAGATACACTTATGCACAGAGAAATTAATACCAGCCCAGGGCTCTGCCCATCGCCAAAGCTGCACCAAAGTGTCAATCCTCTGCCAGCACCACCTGTGGGAAAACCGGGACCGTACCTGGCAGCAGGATGCTTCACATCCCTCCTGTTCACCCCGACTCAGACAGACTAATTCAACAAGAGATGGCTCCTGCCTGCCCCTCCTGCCCCTGCGTACGCCGAGCCACCGCACCAAGCTCCTCGCAGGTCTTGGAGATATTTATGGCAGCTGTGATAACCCCAACGCATCTTCTAGCTGCCAGACCACTTCCACCGCCACACTGAGTTATGAGCTGTCTTTGTTTGAACTTCTTTCAAGATGATGCAGAGTCTCAGACATTAGGAATACAGAATGGGTGCTTTAAACAAAGCAAAAGTCTACGTGCAAACATGTATCTTGTGCATAGATGTGTACACAGATACACCCGTTCCTTTACAACAAATTATTTAGAATTTGCCTCTAAACAAAGAATACTGGCTCCATCCTTCAAATCACATCACCTAAACAGCAGATTCATGACCATTACAACCTTCACACACATGGAAATATTTTTAATTTGCAACAAAGACCTTTTTTTTGAACCTTTCAGAAAATGGAGAATCTGCTCCCTCTCATGACAACACTCTGTCTTTTGTCATCTGAAAAATTTCCATACTTGAATCACGTTTCCTTTCTTTCTTTACCTCACTCTTGCAAAGATTAATGCCTTGAACATAAAACCCAGTCTTTCAGAGGGAGGATTCTCCTCACACGATCATTGCTTTGCGGCATTTCTAACAGGGGCTATCGACTTAATTAACTATAACTTTAGGTCTGAATCTCCCAACGGAAAGCAAATTTGAGCTGTAGCTACGCACTGCTTCAGCCAGGCAGCGTCTTTCAGGCAAGCGATACCGAAGCGCAATCCTCCCGTGCCTGCAAATAGGTGGAGGAAAACCACAGCCCCGTCTCAGATAAGAGGGGGAAAAACACAGCCCCATGGCTCTGGGCTGTGCTCCTGCTGCCGGAGACACACACCTCGGCTGGGCCTACCGAGTCCCCAGACGGGCTGACAGACACCTCCGGCCACCGGCAGCCAAAGCTCCGTTCAAAAAGCACCATATTGAGCCCCCGTGCGTCCGACGGCGTGGCTGGGGGAGGATGGGGGAGAGGTGGTGGTAGCGCAGCTCCCCGGCTGTCGCCCAGGCAGCGCTGATGTGGGCACTGGAGGGAGTTCCTTGCCAACCCTGGCAGAAGAAAAATTGCTACAGATGGCAACTGCCAGCAGGGAACGAACAGCAAAAACAGAGGAATTCATGACAGAAATTACAGAGAGAAGAGAGAGAAAAAAGCATTTCCAATGTACTTGTCTCATCTTTTCAGTTAAAGAAAAACTGTTTCTCAAGTGGCCGGATGAAGAGCTCCCACCAAAGCCAAGGGTGGAAATCACAACAGGGCCATCAGAGCCAGTGGAGCGCTTTCAATTGAAAACCCACGGCGCGGCGTGCTTACGCAGGCAGTACGTGCATGCATAATATGAGTATGTGCTTGCAAAGATTTGGGTGCACTAAATGAGTGACATTATTTATGCACATGCATATTTTTGTGGCTGTGGCTCAAGTACTAGGCTGAAGACAAGCCTTTCCTTTCTGTGTGACAGAAGGTGCCAGATGAAGATATTTGCTGCCCTATCCACTTAAGAGAGCAAAAGTAGGGAACGGGAAAGGAAAAAAAAAAAAAGAAAAAACTGCAGCAAGCAGGAACACTTAAAATGAGTTACTATGTCTGGTCACTCAATCCTTTAAGCCCTGCCAACACTTTTCTGTGATTAGTTAGTAAATCTGACAAGGCCTGCGTTTGTTCACAGCTTATTGACAGAACTGTATTGATAAAGCAATATCCAAGCCTGGGGAAAGAAAGCCCACAATCTCATTTTACTTTCTCAAGTCTTTATTGCACAAAGGTGTTTTTCCTGGATGAATTCATTTTCCTGAAACTAAAGTCTGAATTTTCTGCGAGTGCAGCTCTTATATCATTGCTTAATAATTATTTATTGACTGGGTAGACATTAAACACGGGAGAGGAAAAACATGTCACACAAATTTATACGTGCGGGTTTCTGACCTGACGACGCAGGGACATTTGTTCGGAGCTCACGAGAGACAGAACAACGGTAGCTGTGGGGGTTATAATTTCCCCATCCCCCAGAGATACCCTGTGCTTTCCTGTTTCCCGTGCCCCAACTCATCCCGAGCTTCTTCCCAGAACTCACCTCCCTCTTCCCTGGAGGTTTGTGTCACGGCTGTCGCAGCCTGGATGAGGCCACTGGTGGGGTCCCTTGAGGACCCATTAGTGGCGCTCATAAATTAGCCAGATGGGGTTTGCTTTGACCGAGCTGCAGCAGGTCGGGTCTGGAGGGGAGCCCAGGGCTCCCACCCCGCACAGAGGGAACTAACAGCCACAGGGACGCACGGGGTAGATTTTCAAAGATGAGGAGTGGTGCGATATGAAAAAGTAGGAAGGTCCCAGATTAAAACCAGAAGTGATTTCATATTAAAACCACACATATTACTGAAACCTAATTGCAGCATTTCACATCCAGTTGAATTTTACGAGCTTGATAAATCCAGAGTGTCAATAAAGAAGTGGCAGTGTGGGATTGTTCAATGATTTCAAACCAAAACGAGGGGAAATGGGGTCAGTGACAACCTCTGGCTACAGACACCAATAGGGAGCAAGGAGTGGTGCAACAGCTTTGCTCCAAGACGGCGCCAAACGCTTGTTTCTATGCTCCCACTCAAGATTGCATAGTTAAAGAGATCTAACAACCACTGCAGAAGCTGGCAGTTGACAGAAATTGTTGAAAAAAACCTATTTGTTGTGTTTCATTTAATGTTTCTCTTTCTCTTTTCTATGGGTAGTGGAAATTGGCAGATGTAAGCCAGCGGAGAAATGGAACGTCATCACCAAAACACGGTGTGATAGGGAAAATCCCTTTATCGTTTATGTTAAACCATCATCAGATACCAATGAATCATATCTCAAAAGCCTATCTAGGCTTCCCTGGCATTACAAATCCAGAGAGTCCTCTGGGCTCTTCTGCAATCGCTATTGATTATGACTTTAAACCCAAAAAAGTCCTCCTTGCTAACAATAAAACCACTTGTTCTAAACAGAAAACAAAGCATTTTTAGAAAATGAGCTGAAAAATAGTGTACACATATCTTCAAAGGCTATTTTCACTATTGCAGGCATGCACGTATTAAGTCTTCTAAAATTTATGAAGAAAAGAGTAAGTGGGAGAAATTATAACTAGCTGAAAAATAGGCTGTGCTAGGAAGAGGCTAATAAAGTATATATACTTCAAGAGGTAACAAGTTTTGCACTAATAATCTATAACAATATAGTCCCTTTATTACACAATACTTATCAAAAATAAAAGAAAATTCTTTTGCCATAGGGGAAAGATGTTCCATGGGAGTGTAGGTGATGTCCAAGGGGCTGACCAAAGAATCTGGAACCAGGGAATCCTGAGGTCTGAGCCTCACTGCACGTGACTGCGTTCCTCAACTGGCAGAGCACATCCTAACAACTCTGCTTATTCACCAGCCTTGTATTAATAAAGTAAGTAGAAAGAACCTACAGATGTTACATGAGTTTTGAAAGGATCAGTTCATGTACCAATGCCTTTCTGAAAAAATGAAGGCATTACTGCAGCTGTATTACCTTATGCAACTCCAGTTTGACAGTGAAACTGGAGAAAGGAGCCACCTCTAAGTGTGCACTCACAGAAGTGATCTGAGGTGTTCACTGTGAGTGCTGCGATGTGGCAGAGCTCAGCACAGCTCTCCCTCCCCGGGGGCAGATCCCCTTCTGGCTGACTGCTGAGAACTGCTGACACCGTCCAAGGAGAAGCCCCGCTCAGACGATGTCTTTCAGGAGAGCGGTGGTGGCCATGACTCGGCCTAGTACAGGTCTTACTAGTTTCCTTATTAATACACCACTGGTGAGACGCCACAGCTCTTGCTTAAGCCAAGTGGGGTTACAGTCTCACAATTCTCATTTTGACTGTAAACAAAGAGCCCGGTCCTCTGTGGTAAGGATCTGGGGATGACTTATTGTTAGAGCTGGATGTTGGAAATTATTGCTGTGGCAACACTTTGTTCTGCATCGAATGCCATTTCATAACATGATCATCTCAACCCCACCACAAACGATGGTGATGCTCCATTCAGGAGAGCTTTTAACAGTTTGTCAAATTATGTTTTACAACTGAGTTACCTCCAGTCTAGTCTGCTGTTCCATGTGCTGTTGGGTTGGACAGAAGGAAGAGGAAAGAAAGACAAATGAAGCTGGTATGTAAACAGTATGTAGCAGCACGGTGGCACTAAAACCAGTGCAGGCCTTCTCCATTGCAGCCCCTTCTGAACAGGATAAATCAGAACCTCCTCACTATCAGCTTTTCAAAATACCTCCATATTCAGAATTGACAGACAGTCTTTTCCTGAAGGAATACACCACTATGGTACATGACTCAATATTCTTGCTCTTTAGAAAGTTCCAGGAACACACGTTCTTGGAAGTAGAAAGCCTGGTTTCCTCAAAGACTTGTCGTATGGCTCTGGACACATACCTCAGACTCACAATTTCTAAGAAAAAAAGCAAAGTAATTCTGTGTCTCTGAATTTCTGTGTACACTTCTTGAAACCTCTCTGGCCCAACTTTCAGAGAAGCTGAGCATCTGCAAACCCTCTACGGTCCCAGCAGTATTGAGTGCTGAACACCTTCTGCACTGGGTATTTCAGAGGACAGTTCTTGAAAATCAATCTCTGTACATCACTTGCGTCATCTGTTTCATGGCAATGCTCATATAGGTCACATCAGATAAGAGATTTTCTACATTATTAATACCTAAGAAACACTTCGCAATTGCAGGCTGGAAGAAGCTTTATGCTTCAGAAAAATCTTCAGCTACTGAATACTGTCATGCTTCTACTACTTCCAGCAGAGTGACAACTAAGGTGAGATGTTTATCTGAAGTGCACAAATGATGGGAGTAAGACAAGATGAAATGAAGAACAGGACAGTTTAGGCTCTGTTGGTCTTACCCGTGTTTATGTTCAGGCCACCCAATGCTGTTCTGGCTGCACAGGAGAATGTAACATGAGTACAAATATAGTTTCTGCTCTATGTTATCTCACAGGGCCACAGTAGGTATGAATGACCTTTAGTTTAAGTGAGAACCAGGATTTGCATGCAAAAGAGCCGTCTGTTTGACCGTGAGAGCTATTAGGCTCCAGAACAATTTCCTAAGGGAGGCTGAAGAAGCTGTCATTTGGTACACTTAAGGTTGAATTGGGCAAGAACTGGAAAATATATTTAAACAGAAAATACTATCTTGTCAGCAGGATGGATGAAGTGACCTAACACATGTTCTCCAACTCTAATTTTATGAAAACCTGCAGCTTAGACCTTACGTATGCTGAGAGGGCCTACCAAGAAAGCCTTTGCTGAAGACGGAGGCCCAGCTTCTGCTGACCAGAGAATATTACTTTGCTAAAAAAACGACAAATTGAATGACAAGAAACTCTAATTTTATGAAAACCTGCAGCTTAGACCTTACGTATGCTGAGAGGGCCTACCAAGAAAGCCTTTGCTGAAGACGGAGGCCCAGCTTCTGCTGATCAGAGAATATTAGTTTGCTAAAAAAATGACAAATTGAACCAATGACAAGGTTTCTTGATGATAAAATTGTATCTATGATGGTGCTTGGTCTTTCATTTTTATTTGTTTTAAATTCCCATCTTTCCCTACATTCTTTGTTGACACAACCATGTCATCCTAAAACTCGAGTAGTTGAATCTCCAGCCAGGCTGTACCTACGCATCAGACCAAACAGACATGGGCAATGCACACGCGACTGCAAACCAGATCTAATCATGAGATGTGCCAGGTGACTGTCATTATATGCACAACTACAAGCTCTGCTTATAACAATAAATATTTGCTAATGGGTAACATGATTATTCAAAGCGCTTGGAGGAGGAGGGCTGCAGAGCTGAGAAACGTGCCCCTTTTATTTCCACAATTTCTCTGAAGCCACGACATATCTATGCAGAACACATTTTCCTGCCACATGTGTTGATCTAGAACTAAGCAGGAGATGGATGCTGAAGAGAGCCATTTTCATCATCCCCGGAGAGATTTGTAAAACAAGAGAGGGTTTTTTATTCCCCTCTCTCTGAAAGAGGCATTGGCTCCTTTCCACTTCCAATTTCACCATGGCTGCACACCACTAAACATCCATTTTGACACTAATGCGGAGCGGTGCTCTCTACTAGGTTGGGTCAGCCAGCTCTCCTGCCTGACTGGCCAAGTGATTGTAAAATCATTAATGGTATATTTTACACCCCATACTTCTTAAAAAACATAATTACTAGGGAAATAATTCTTCTTTTACTCCAGGATTTTTTCTTTTCTTTTCTTTTCTTTTTTTTCCCAAAGACACATGTGCTCACTCTCTCATAACAGTCAAAATGAGGTCAGAAACTTGAACATATGTGGCTGCGTGTGCTTTCTCCTCCAACCAGAAATGACAAAGCAGAGTTTGGCAAGGCAATAAAGGAATGGCCACAAATCAGCCAGGATTATCTGACTTCCTTTAAGAAAGCCATAAATTGTTTACAGCAGCATTGGTCTTTAATGGCAGAATGGGGGGTGATGGAGGGGAAAGCTTTAATCTAACAATTTCAACACATTGCCAAAGTCCTTTCCTGTAGTTTACAATAAAAGAACCTCCAAAGCATCTAACTTATGTTGGCTAGACTTTTTATTTTCAGGGAAAAGATCCTTCCCATGCTCCCTTCTCATTCAATACAGAAATAGACCAGAGTGTAATGAGGTTAAGTTTTAAAGCATTAAGCATTTGACAAAAATGCTTGCAAAGATTTTAGCACTAGAAAACCTCTAGAGAAACTGGACAGAGCCTGGGATAATACCCAGCAGACTACTCCAAGCTTAATGTACTGGGAATTGGAAGTGCATTAGGATTTTGGCTGCAGCTGGGCTTTTTACGGCCACTGGATTCTCAGCACCACTGCCGCTAATAACGCATAGGTGAGGGGACATGGAGACAGACAGTTTGCTGTGATTGCTACTCACTGTACACTGCTAAACAGTTCCAAACAGGAAAAGGCAGCACTTAAAAAAAGTACTCTGGAAACAGAGCCAATCTGCACAATTCATATATATGAATTTCTAACACTGAACCCTCCTTCCCCCTCCAGTGTAATTCTACATTCAAAAGTTGTTTGGTTTTATCCTTTTGTTCTTGCTTATCCTAGAGGGCAATTGTGAAATTCAGAACCATCACTGGAATTCGGACAATGAATATTTGCAAAGTTTGAGGGCACCCATAGTGAGATTTTTAGAGATAGGGTCTATGCCTCCTGTGTTTCTTTGTATATTTTGCCCTTCAGGGCCGTTTCCCAGATGGCTCTGTAGAGCAACACACATCTAACACAAACAATGCAAGCATCTCCACTGCCTGGGATGTAAATCTCCAAAATCCTGTCCTGCAGCTCCTCTGAATATTGGGATAATCCCTGTTGCTGCACTGTACATCTTCGGTCACACACCACTTTTGGAAAACACATTTCTACTGCGGGAATGATGTAAATAAATACAGCACAGCTCACATGGTTTGAAGAGTTTGTCAACAGAAAATATCCATTCCAGACTACTGGCTTCTGAGAACTGGAATGTTTCCAAATCTATTTATCTCATCACTTTGTAGAAGCTCTTTCCTCCCTCCTCTTGATATTTCAGAAATTTATTTGCCTCCCATTATAAAAATAAATACAAGTGCTCTCCCTCCCCAGTGCCCAAACAGTAATTAGTTATAATGATTACTATTTATGTTGTGGCAGTGCCTTGGAGCCCCAGACATAGGCTGGGACCTGATATGGTCATATGTTTATAATCCCTCCTCTACATGCTACTTAACAGCATATTGCTCGAAAGCCAGTAAAAGCAAATTCTTCAAGTATCATGAAGGAGACTGCCAGCAAATTTTCCCCAAAGCTTTGGATAAAAATCCCAAGAAGTTGAGTGGTGGCCCATACTGCAAGCTCCAGCAAGAGTCAGTCATCCTAATTGAATTTTTTTGTTTGTTTGGCTGAAAAGAAAATCACAAGGCCAAAGTACAAAAAGGCAAATATACAGTGTTTCAAGGGCAAAAGGGAAACTGTTCCTTTCTTGAAAAGCTTTTCTTTAATAATTAAGACTGAAAAATTACTTTTGTTTTCCCACGCACTGATGAGAAAGTTATAGGAAGGAAGGAAACACAGGAAGGTCCGAACGGCACAAAAGCATAGAATGAAGTACTTTTATGGATAATTGCCATGTAACTCTCTATTTTGTTTCTGGTGCCTAGGTATTACTGAGGAAACCTAATTAGAAATGCAATAGATAAATGTACTCAGAATTCTTCATATCCTCTGAGTGGTTCCAATACCACACCATCAGGGACTCTGCGTTTGCTGGGTCGGCAAATGATTTTCTCATAAAAAGCTGGACAACTCTTACCATGGCTCATTTTCTCCTTTAACCTAAAGTATTACTGCTCCTCCTCCTACAAAGTGATATATAACACCCGTCAGTGTTGTAATGATTCCTTAACTATAGATGCAAGTAAAAAGCAAAACAACCCCCCCAAACCCTCGGCGCAGAAGGCAAGATGAGCACAGCTAGTTAGCCCTGTCTCTAATTAACGCATTTTGCTTTTCCTGCCAGGTGTGGTCCCCATTTCTCACTCACTGGTTTCCCTCCCCAACAATTTATTCTTCAAAAGCAGAAGCAAACGACAGAAACAGAACCTGCAAAATACAAATAATGAAGCAAATCAGTGTTGTTGTTTTTTTTATCTTGCTGCTCAAGAACTTTAAAGACTTTGGGGAAAAAAAACAACAACAAAAAACCCCAACCAAAACAAAAACCTTTCCACTAAGTAATTGAGTCTGCACTCTTGTATCAGACATTCAATGCTAATTTGGAGTCCTGTCTTATCGCATTACAGACAAACACAAGGCCCCTTACATCAAGTGCAACAAAATAGCTACACTCGGCATTATTAATGAAGTAGATGGATTAATTTCCTATTTATGAGAAGCTAACCAACTGGCTAGCTTGCTGACAGCACTATTAATGATCCTTAATGCCCCACAGGCGGTAATGGGTCCCGCTGGGAGATCTAGGAGCGCTGCAATTTGTATTGAGGATTTAGACATAACAAAAAAAAAAAAAAATGCCCTCCTGGGAGCAGGCAGTTGATCAGCGGGCGCCCCAGCGGAACACAGCAGACAAATAATAAATGACAGCCTTGCGATTAAATCAAACCTTCTACTTTAAGTGTTAAAGTGTCTGACTGTCACTAACAATCTAGTGGTTGTTAAAGCCTCCCGGGGCCTCCAGGAACAGACGCAGTGAGCTGGAAGGTAAAAGGGGGGGCGAGCGGCGGTGGCAGCAGCGGGAGCTTTGCTGTCTTCAGAAGGGAAGCTGCATTAAGGCAGGAATTCAGACAACCACCGGCTCTGCTTTTCTGAGGTACCACAAACCCAGAGCACAGGACCCCCAGAAATCTACATAAGCCTTAAAAGAAAGATTTTACCTGGGAATGAAACAGCCTGGAGCTTCCGTAATCCCAACTCTCCAGCCCTGCAAACCTGCTTTCAGTGGACTTTGCCGCCCAAAATGAGTGGGACGCCCCAACGTAAGATTCTGTCTTGGGTAAATGAACGGTCTTGCCTGCTGCTATCTAGGAATTTCAGTTTCCATTTGTACGTCTGTGCATTCAGGATTGAAACCAGAGGGCTGTGTTTCTAGATTCAAAAGGGACAGGTCGAGGTGTGAACAGAAGTCCTGGAGGCAACATGGACTTCATTCACTTAGTCTTCTTGATAAATACGGCCGTACACACTCTGTCTTCCTTATATTTAGTTTCCTCGCTGCCCCAGACTGATCACATCCTGTGGCTGGGTGACAGCCTGGAGAAATCCCAATGCTTTCTCTTCTGGAGATCAGTGTTCAGAGATAGAGATGAAACGGGCAAGTAGGTGAGATGAAAATAAGCACTGAAACAGTCCTTTGCCTGTCACACTCTATCAAAACACCAAAGCAAGAGCCGAGGCTTAATGAGTTAAGGAGGCACAAGGCCAACATTTTGTTCTGATTGTGAAAAGAGTCTCCCTCCTCTTTGTCATCCTCTCTCCAAGCCACGACCAAATTTAAGCTTCTGTCTTCTTGAGTCTCCTCCCACCCTGTGTTAAAAGCCCAGTGCTACATATAGTTAAGGTGAGTAATATGAAGATTTCAAAGAAGGTTAATCTATCTTTAAAGAAATGTTCAGAAAATCAAGGGGAGTCGGATGTTGTGTACCTGCCATCATCAATAATAAAAATACATTCTTGTAATCCAACTCAGGTAGTGTCAAATTCACTCAAGTGTCTCTCAAAGCAGATGCCCAGACTGGAGGACAACGAACCTTTGTATCTTGTCTGGTTTTTATACAGACTCCCTGAGACCACCCTTTAACCGACCATGGGTGTGAGATGATATCTGGTCTGCTGTCTTGCAAGAAACTGTCATGGAATTTATGGCATGATCATACCTTGGTTCTGCAGCCTGGGAAGAGAGCCATAAATAATCATCTCGGCTCATATATATCAATTTATTCTATTACCAATCCATGTGTGTTTTCTGGCAGAATTAGTCTCTTCTCTTTTTAATCATACAATTTAACAACAGGCCACTGAAGAGAACCCACTGGAAAACACAGCAGTCAATTGGATTTTCTTCTCCTTATGTGAGCTTCAGTAAAGAACATGGAACGGAAAAAAACAGTGTATGATGGGGAACTATGGTGAGCAAAGGCTGCCAAGAAGGTAGCATCTACTGAACCACACTTATTTATCTATCTTTTGGTTCATACAAGCTGCTCTATTATAGCCTCTGGGTGGGGAAGCATCAATTTTTAAACATCACAAGCTAAAGAACAACCGATCTGACAAAATGTCAGTGTGGAACAGAACCCTCCTGATGCAGGGAAGGCAACACACTGCCCTTGCCCTCGGGCAGGAGCCTCAGTCCAAATGGTGAGAGATGTGAGGCACCTGAGGGGAAGGGGAAGCTGCTGCGTGCTGAAAGCCCCCATCAGATCGCTATCTGGGTTTAAACAGGGGGGCAGCAAGCAGGGCTGGTGATTTCTACACTTGCCTGGCTCCATGTCGGATCCCACCTGAATTAATGTCACATCCCAAAGAGTGTGGGTAGGATCAGGCAGCGTCAGAGCTGTGAGGTCTCTGGGATGTGGCGTGTCCGTAGAAGCGCTATCACTGGAGAGCAACAGCCTCTGAGGGGCTGTAGCGAGGACCCAAGTTTTGGATAAGGGTCAACAACCACACATCAGCTTTATAAGCCTATTTAGGAGCTCCGGTTTCCCCTGGATAGACTGCCAAATTTTGCTTTGGCCAGTGATCTATCACCTTTGGTCAAGGGGATCACAAAAGCTGGGGCTGTATGTGTGTCAGATGACAACAAAGTCACTGTGTACAGAAAAAATGCTCTTCATAAGGCGTTTTTCTCCCATTGATCACACAAAGAGTAAAAACGCTGCTAATTTCTTTAGCCTGTCCTCTCCTGTCTTCCTAGTGCTGGCATAAAATTGGATCCTCAGCCTTGTTTGCTTGATCACGCCTCCCCTCCTCCAACCTGTCCTCACCCCCTGCACCTCCCCACCGCTTCGCCCCCACCGGCCTCACTCGGGTGGGGAAGGCACAAAATAACAGTGACAGCCCCCACGGGAAAGCCAAGAGGCCCTTGCAAAGTGCACCGCGAAAATGAACGCGCCTGCTCACTCATCACATTTCGCATTCGTTCTGCCACTCGCTGTCAAATTAAAACGTGGCCAACAACTCATTTCTCCTGCTCTCACAGTTACAAATTAGTCCATTAAGCTGTCTGCAGCAAGCCTTTTTTCCTCTTCCCAGTAATGGCCTCCGAGAATTCCTTCATAATCGCCAAGTCCTCCTGGGATGCCCACCGAAAGCAGATGGAGAAGCTCCCGGGTAATACAAGGCACTTTTTAATGACACAACATGCTGTGGGTTTTTTTTTTTAATTTTATTTTTTTATGTCCCTGTTCTCCCTTCATCATCTTTCCCCCTTCTCTGCTTTCTTCCACCAGGATGATTAGGAACAAAAAAAAAAAAATAAATAAAAGAGAAGCGGGGATGGAGGAGCACGGATGCTTCTGTGCAGAGGCTGACAGCTACAGGAAGGGGTGGGGGAAATCAGCTTCAACTCCCTAATTAAAACCTCCTAATTGAATTATCTTTATTGAAAAATTAGATCTTCCATTGGAAGCTTAGAGATCTGGGAAGACAGATGATCAAGTCCTCCTATAGATGACTAATCTGTTTCATTTATCGTGTCTCCTCCTCCCCAGGCAGAGACCGCACAGACGACGACCGTCTCTTCCGCGGGCCAGACCTGTCGCAGAGCGAATCGCTCCTGACAGAACAAGTTGCTTAATGCAGAATCCCCTCTCTTAAGGGATGCTTTGGAGAGCCAAAAGGACTCGAGTGTTATTAGCAAGTAAAGGGCCAGTATCAGCTGGGAGTTGTCTTTATTTATTTAAAAGAGCATCTTATAAAGTGAGGCTGTTACAGCAGCCTGTCGGTGCAGGTGGTACGGGGAAGGGGCTGCTGACCCCAGCACGGGTGAGGGCACCGTAACCCCATACAGCCACTGGGTATAGAAACAGGGCATTGAAAATAAGGCAAACGTTTTCTGTACGTTGATGATGCACAGAAAAAAATGATACCGATTACATACAGCCAGCTGGTATCCACACTGCACTTTAAATAATAGCAACTACAGACAAATCTTTCCTGTCCATCTGTTAGCCCAAAGACTCAGTCCTGGAGATGCTGCTCGAGAGCGGAACTGCTCACTCACAGCCCATGCAGCAGATGACGACCCTGGTGAGCACCTGGACTGGAGCATGGCTGTGCCAAGCTGGGACTTGCTCTGAGCTCGCATGGGCTCCCCTTCCCAACATGGGGCTTGGGAGCCCACCACCCTGATGACAGCAACAGGCCCAGCTCTGAGCAGCACCATCTTCTAGACACTGTCCTGCACTGAAGAGGGTGGTTAGGAGGAGGGTGCTGTGCTTTATACGGTGCAGTAAGAAAAAAAACACTGTTTGGAGAACTTGGTCCTTCCTTTCCTGGTTGCTGACCCAAACTGAGTTCAGCCTCTACGTCCTATTTGATGTTTACTTGGTGGTCAAGAAAGAATCTGCCTCAAATGTAGCATTCACCTCATAAAATCACAGCTGGCCTTTTCTGGAAGCCTCTGGAGACAGAGCCAAGACCAGCAGTGTCTGAGAAGACCCTATCCCATCCCATTTTTCATTTTCTTAAAACAAGGAGGAAATGCTCTTCCCAGTGGAAACTACTGGAGTCATACACATTGGCAACTCTTGTTTCCAATGAACTGCCAAAGAGTGGAAAACCCAAATCAATCTTTTCCCATTTGTCTTCCTTCCTCTCTCCCCACCAAATCAGAAAAATGTCTTCAAAACCTAACTAAATAAATACAGCGTGCATTCCTTTAATTTCCTTGCTGACTTTGCCATGGGGTGGCTCCTATTGCCAAGTCTCCTTAGTGACAGCATGGGTTAATTTTTCTCTCATGTAAAAGTCAAAATTTCTTATCTCATTGCAGAATCCCAGAAGCTGTGCCTTTAAGGAAACATTTTGCAGTAAAATTACAAGATTCAGTGACACTACAGTAGTCCCTCTTCAGCCTCCTCCTCCCACATCAAATAAAATTCAGCGGCTCGGCTCCCCCCCCGCCGCTCTCCTCCCCGCTCTGCTGTGAGTGACAGGCACGCCGTGCTCACACCATCCTGGGGAACAGCCAAAGTATTCATGGATCTTATTGCTAGACAGGCTGTGATAAGGCTGTTTTCATGGCTCTACACCCCACCGACAGGCAGAAAGAGAAACAAGAAAGACAGCGGCAACGGAGAGCAAAGTCCTCTCAACACCTTTGGGGAGACGCCGTGTGCTGGAGGGCGAGAGGAGCTTTTTTGTGTGTTATGAATGTATATATTTCGAGGTGGGGAGGGGAAGGAATAAACCAGTTTCCTGGAAGTGAAGAAAAATTGGCTGTCTTTGCAAAGTCTGAGGCCAGCTGGGAAGACAGAGGCGTGATTCAACTTTTTGTTTAAAGAAAACCCGTTCCAAGTGTCAGAAACGTCCAAAAAATACCACAACCAGCCCCAGCCCCAAACCCCCAAGTCCTGTACTAGGAGAAGGAAAAACCCAACTTTCTCTAAACACAGACGAGCCAATGTGAATAAAAAGTGTCCTTCATATATCATAAATTATTACTTCAGGAAGAAAACAGGCAGTTTTTCTTTGAACAGTAATGTACAAATATTCCCACTGGCAGAACAAAAAAGGGGAGGAAGACTTCAAGTAGACCACTGTACTCTTGGATTTTGTTAGCATTATCTGCTCATTTATCCTCTTCTCACAACATAAAGACTTTCTTATTGTATTATATTTATAGAAAATATGAAACAACCTCCCTAGGCTTTTTCATACTGTTGTGGGGGTTTTTTTTCTGTTCTTTACAATAAATTCTGTGAAAGGAAAGAAGTAACCTTTTATCTTCCCTATTTACATGTGCGTTCTAGACAAAGACAATAGCTAGAAGAAATCAGCTGATAGCTAGAAATGCCATAGTGCTTAGTAGAAGGTGAGGGAAATAGGTTTACAGAGAGAGAGAAGACTTGGACATAGCCAGAGAAGCAACCATCCACGTGGGCTCTGATTTTGGTGTAGGTCACTAGCTGAAGAAGGCTTGGCCAGCATTAAAACAAACTGAATGGCATTTGCCAGGAGGTCTGCTAACTCTTTTCTACTTCTATTGCACAGTTGTCCCAAAAGATAATGAGAAGGGACATGTTATTGGAAATGCTAGTTCAAATAAAAAGAAACCTAAATCATTGACATTTGGATTATCCATATGCTCTTTTTAATGAACCTGCCACATTCAAAATTGCACATAAAAATCGAAGTCAACCGGCTGAAGTCCCAGTCACTTTCTGCAGGAGTCAAGTTAACACCTTCGCCTTGGCCAAGCAAGAAAGGTTTTGGTTTAGCTCTTTGTGACAGCAATCTAACTTGCATACAGCTCTACAGCAATTGTGCACACCCAGCTATTTGCATACTCATTTCTGTAACTGGCTCACACTGCTCTGTTTAAAGCATCTCCTTGAAATAACCTTGAACCTACAGCACATATGCAGCATACATGCACAGATACAAACGTATGCACGAGTTCAGCGTTACCATTATAAAAATATTACAGTGTAGTAATGCTTCAGTTAAGCATCAAAACTCCATAGCTTATAATTTTACTTCACTACTTGGGGCAATTTCTGAGAAATACTGTAGTATTTTTAACAGCGCATATACGAGAGCCCATATATACCGCTGCTGGCCGCTGGTTTCCATAAATCTTTCAAAACCAATATTTATACTCCCATGAAGGAGTGCTGGCTGCTTATTTTCCATCTCCGTAAAAGTGGTCAGATCAATAGTTCTGTGTATGTTACTTGGAAACATGTCACAGCAGCCTCTAAAACCTCTTTTTCCTTTGTCTGAAATCGATTTCTGTAATATGCAAATATTAAGAAAAAGGAAGCTTTAAGTTTCCTCTTAGGATCCTTTGTGAATCCTTCAGAATCCAGACACCACGACGACGGAAAATTAAAACCCTGCCAGCAGTTTACCGTCTCCCCTGAGCGCCAGTCGCGCTGTGATCCTAACACTTCGCTCCAAGCTATGAAATTCTGAAATTTGCATATTCTTCACTTCAGGACTGTTTCGGCAAAAAGGTAAAACACTGCGGAGCTGCCTGCCCACAAAAACAACCCTCTCCTCGGACAACCTTCCTCCCTCTGAAGATGACAAGAGGAGGAAGATTTGCACCGCTCCTCTATGCCAATGAAAAGATAACACTGCTCACTCTCTTACTTCAGATGTTGCTGCACACCCTTTATTTTAGTTAATATGCAGGATGAGGAAAATTAAACTTGTGTACGGAGTCTTACTTTGAGAAGGAGCAAAGAGACGTGCTATTCACTGGAGCTTTTTGTGAGAGACTTTATTTACCCCCCCCCCCCCTTTTTTTTTTTCAGCACAGCTTGAGCCCTGAAGCTTTTATTAAAAAAATAAAAAAGGGAAAAAAACCCCAAACCAAGCAGTGTACAAAAGTGGGGGGAGTAGGGAAGGTTTAACAAGCTCCAAGTCATAGATTATAAGCCGCTGCTAAAAATTTATGGCTGTTTGGATCTTTGCCACACTGAACAGATTGGCAAGCTGATCAGAATCGCAGCAGGCTGCCTAATGAGTCCCACACAATTTTTCACCCCATATTTTTCCAATAAAAAAGCAGTTAAATACCAACCGCAGCCACAGCAGAGCCTGCCATCTGGCTGCTTTTTTCTCCAGCCATCATTAAAATGGTTCTTGGCAGTTTACACCTCGCTTTTTTCTGTACAGATGTGGAACGAATTTTCTGACAACCCTTGGATGAAACAGGGGGCTTTATTGAGCTTTACAGATTAACTGCCTAACTTCTGGTCCTAATTTTAAGTGTCTTAGCACACCGGAGGCATCATTTTAAGTGAGCTAATTGTACGTATCTGAGCCCACCAGCAACATTTGGTTAAGTTAAAGTAAGATTAAAAAATCAACATTTTGAGGAGCTGCGTAACCCACGCCACCACGGTCACCGACGTCCGGCCCACGCTGTGAGTTCACAGGGATTAAAAAATAATAACTGTAAGGATAGTGTTTGAAAGTGTCTACAGGGGAAACCAAAGAATTATGGTTCAAACCCATTTATTGCAGCCAAATGAATATAAGCAGCTTTATTTCTTATTCTTTGCTTTTACTGTCGTCCCCACGCAGCAGTTTGGTTTGCCGGGGAGGAGCGGAGCCCCGGAATTGTGGTTACTGCACTGCCCTGAGAACAGCAGAGCGAAGCTGCAGCCCTGAGAGGCTGGTTCAATGTGTTCCAGCCCTGGGGCTGCTTACTTGAAAGCAGCTCAACGTGCCTCTTTGTCACTGGCAGACAACAGTGAGCAGAGGGGAAAAAAAACCTGATTTGGGGGCACAAAAGTTATTCACGGAATAACTGTTCTCTACAATCAAATGTTTAAACCAGAAACGCAAAGCAAAGGTCCTATAGAAATCTAGAAAAATCAAAATATAGCTGACAAGTACATTTAAAAACTATTTATGGGCCAAACAGAAGCAGGATAGACTGGAGATGGATACAACTGGCTGAATGCCTATGGACAGTTTTGATTAATGTAGTCTGCAAGTCCAGGCAGTTCGGGGATGGGAGCAGGAGGGCAGCCAGCTGAAGTGCAGTTAAGGTGCTCCGAAAACAGTGTTCCAGTCCCTCCCTAAAGACTTGTCAAGACCACAAAAGCAGCAGTGGTCTGGGGAGTGCAGGGACTGGAGCGCAGGTCCTTCGAGGGCAAAGCTGGAGGTCTGTCAGACCCCTCTTTCTCTCCAAAAAGATGACAACAGCAGCAGAACATCAAGGAGGCTTTTTATCATTTCGCTTTCCTTCGCATCCCTAACACAGATTATTACTTATGCCAATCATCTTATAATGACCAGTGGATTTAAAAAATGAATAATTTATAGGAATGTTGATAACATTTATTTGTTTTCAGCAAGGACTTCATAGAATCATAGAAATGCAGTACAGAAAGGGACCTTAAAAGGTCATTCTAGACCCCCTGCTCTGAAAGAGATTATGGTGGAGATTATGTGCATAATAATGTAAATGACCCTATAACTGTACTCCAGAATCAACATTTTCATTAAGAAATATATTGCCCTTATAATCCTACTGGTTGGGTACATAACCTTCGGAGTGCAAGCTGATGCAACCGTGGCCATCCAAGCCTGGAAACAGGCAGAAACACTGACCCTGAGACAGCACGAGTGGGCATTTATTCAGAAACCTACAAAGCACCGGCTGGAGATGAATATAACTGGCTGACTAGGTAATGATAGTTTTAATTAACGTATGCTTCTATGACTGACCAAAAAGGGTGGCAGTTTTGGGGGACAGGGACAGCACAGCAGTCAGGTGAAGCCGAAAGTTGGTGTGATGGAGATAAAGGGTTCCACGTTCAGCCTCTGCTGTTGAAGTCACCCTTGGCCCCCAAACTGTGATATGTTCTATCCCCATTACTGGAAATGGCTGTGCAAATTGCTGATGAAAAAGGGGAAAAAAATTACCTCCATCTCTTTAGTGGGTGCTGAAAGCTCCAATTTATCTCCTACCGATCGACCTAAAACACCAGTTCACCCTAAAACCACTGATGTACTTTCAACACACAATCCTGCAGCCCGTTGCAAACCTCATGGCAATAGTAAAAAGAATTGACTTGAGCATCAGTAGTCAGGTCAGACAGTTCTGGGGTTCCAAACTCTATAATTTGGGCCTGGTGTGCAGTGTAGGGTAAAGGACCTTGTTTCATAGCAAAGTAAATTAAAAACCAAGCAAATCTGCCAGAGCAACTTTTTGTCCTATTGCACTTCTGGTAAATTTTGCTTCTAAGAACCATTACTGTATGAAGAGGCATTCACATACACACGCACTGCCTTGACATTTGCACTTTTTTATATAAACATTTTTACAATATTCCATTACCACAGAACGCACCAGCTAATAGCCAAATCCTTAAAGCTGCTAACAATCAAGTCTGGCTCGGAGTCGCCTCTGAATAACTTCCATTTCTTCAATGCTTTTGCACAGCAGGATTGCTAATAAACAACCGGGCAGTAAAACTACAAGTCAGCCAGTACCGCCTCTGTCTTCTCCAGTTCAGGGAATTGCTCTAATACAATGTGGAAATATATCCTGTGACCAAGCAGCCTCTGGGAATTCTTACATTTCAGGTTGGGTTGTCTTCATTTGGGTTATTTTGGGATATCCACAAAAATGAGTCCCAATTCCCTTTCCCTTGCTCTCCACCCCCCACAGTCACACACTCCACCAAGCAAAACATTCAAGCTACTTAAATGTGGTCAGGGAATAAACTATTTCAAGAAAAAAAATAGTCTCATCTTAAATGGTTTCCATCCAATCAAACGATTTAGCCCAGAGGCCAAAATGATTTAGCCCTTACACAAGCCTAACACAATAGCGTTTGCATAACTTACTCGAGCTCTCTCTCCGTCTGTCCCACGGAGAGTTCCCAGCCCACAGAAGAGACGCAAAGGTAATTGGGCACTTGATCCAAGGCTAGTTTTCATTTTATTTAGGACTCATCTAAAACACAGGTCGGTAGGTTACCTGCACACAGCAAACAGCCCTTTGTTTTACTGATCTGCTGCCAGCTCCGTTCTCCGAGCTGCACTGATCTCTGCAGCCCAGCCACACTTCATCGCGACGGGGCTCAGCGGGAGCAAGAGTTTTGGAGTCAAGTACTGGGATGAGGTGCTGAGCAGCCAGGGTACCTTCCTGCAGAAGCCCCAAACACAGCGGCCTTTTGTGCCCAGGACAGCCACCTCACCACAGAACATCCTAAAATTCCCATTTTAGGCTTTCACGCTTGTTTCAGCCATGCAGTGTGTTTTATTTGTATTGTTTATTATTGCTAAGTCAGAGTAACTGACATGTTGCCTTTACAGATAATGTTCTTACGGTGAGTCTCAAAACTAGTTTTAGGGTTATTAATGATCCTTTCCTCCTCACTATTTTTAAGGGCTTATGGTTTAGATTTGAGATTTTAGCTGTAGGCAGAAATACGGTGCAAACCGATCCTAGAATTTTTCCCCTCAATCCTATTAAAAATAAATTCCCTTTATTGTAAAGGTAAAAGAAAATTCACAGCGGAAAAAGGCAACAAATGATTTACGGGTATTTTCAAGTCATTCATTTTCACTCCAAAAAATAATAAATTTAAACCACATTTTCTTCCTAAGAAGTAAGGCTTTGCTCTTGCAATTAAAATAGCTCAGCACTTCAAATCCATGAGACACATGCAGAAAAAAGGAAAGTAAATAAGCAGAGCGCCTCTGGACTTCTAAACAGAAGAGCTGGACTCGGAGAGAGACTCGTAGAGCCAGTCATTTGGACGTCTTGGGGTTATATAGTTTGAATTCTGCATTTATAGGCATCAGCGGGAATTTTGCCAATGGCTTAACTGACTTTTATGCTATAAAGCTAGAATGATCCATTTTGATTAACTGCTCTGACCTCCTGCATAACACAGGCTTACAGCACAGGGCCAAGATTTCATCCCAAATCTGGACAGAAGAGAGATGCACAACATATGAGTCAGCAGGACAAACACAACAATTTTAATTTCAAAATGCCAAATCGTGCTGGCAGGGGAAAACAGGGTGGATGATGGACAGTTCTGGATACTGAGAGGTTTCTTGAATTATTGGGAGATACTTGGCTATGTCAAGCAAGCTGACTGAGCTAGCTTTCATCTCTTGTTTTTAATTATCTTTACTCTTTTAGAATTTCCTTGTTGTGCTAAAAGTTGTCCTGGTGTAAGCCTACTCCCCAGATCTAATCTTTTTGCTTGAGGCAATTGGGGCAGGGTTATTTTGACATGCAAACGAAGAGGACATATGTTGCATGCAAATGAGAGGGCCACAGCTTAGAGCAGACAGATTCTTTTTTTTTTTTTTTTTTCCCCTACTATTTTTCACAAATGTTACTTTGGGCAAGTCATTATCTAGTCTTGCTACAAAATAGTTCAATTGCATATAGTAAACACAAAGATCCCCCCTGGTTTGATTTTTTTTTTTTTTTTTTTTTCCCCTGCCCCAGGCATTTCTGTTCTTGCTTAACAGGATTTCCTGGGGATCTAGATCTACACTTTCACATCAGGGTCTCTAAACTCTGGCTGCCCATCAGCCCCCCGGGGGCGGTGGTGGGGAGGCAGGCTGGGCTGCCCTGGGCGCTGAGCGGAGAGCCCGGCCAGGGTCCTGCCTTCGCAGGGGAGAAGGGTGTTGGGTGCTGCAAGGGCTCAGCCCCACCAAACAGCAAGCTCGCCTTGAGCCAGGCCTTCAGAGACCTACTTTGGGAAAAGCTGGCCCGAGGCCACCAGCCCCGGCAGCCTCGCTCGCTATTTGTTGTTCTCAGGTATTAACGTTGGAAAATTGGCTACTGTGCACTGGCAGTAACTTCTTAATGTTATTTAATACACGTTATTGTATTCACATTGTAAAGGGCCCACACCCTGTTCTGATTCAAGACCTAGATACAGGGTCATTATGGTGCTATAAACACCACTTTTAAAAGCCTGTCTATGTATTGACACAGTTTTTTATATGTGCAGAACAGACTCTCAAAACCACTCTCAAACATCGTGATGACGTTTTACACCAGGCTCATGTGTCCCCAGGATGGCATTAATTGAAATAGTACCGTGAAAGCAAAGGGAAACATATGAAACAGCAAGAGCTGTGCAAAATAATTCTCCTTCAGAGATAAGAAATCAAGGCAATTTGGAGAGGAGGCCAGATTCTGTGCTTGATCCTTCATCTTTGCTTGCCAAGATTATAACAGTCATCCAAGAGTGAACGGTACCAGGGGAAGCATTTGAAAATTTGCCTTTGCTACTAAGAAAGGTGCTTAAATTTCAAAGTACCCAAAAGTTAAGCTACCCATCCCCAGACAAGAATACTGGCAATGATACTTGGAGGACTTAAATATGTGAATATTTAAAAAAAAAAAAAAAGGGAAAAAAGAAAAAAAAAAAAATCCAAGAGTGAACGGTACCAGGGGAAGCATTTGAAAATTTGCCTTTGCTACTAAGAAAGGTGCTTAAATTTCAAAGTACCCAAAAGTTAAGCTACCCATCCCCAGACAAGAATACTGGCAATGATACTTGGAGGACTTAAATATGTGAATATTTAAAAAAAAAAAAAAAAAAGGGAAAAAGGAAAAAAAAAAAAGGTCTCATAACACTTGGCACAAATCACAGCATTCATTGCAAGAAATCACTTCTGGCCAACCCTGCCCCATGGGCTTAGAGGGCTGTCAGCAAACACCACAACCAGAATGAACTTGCAGGTCCCTCCCTTTGGTGGGTCTGCTCCAGCCGGGATGGGACTGCTGGCTCTTGGGGGCGGGGATTGGCTTTTTCAGGATAAACTAATTATATCAACATACTTGCCCACTGCCCTAAATAAGGCAGATTTGGAAAAGAGGCAAGGAAGAAAGCCTTACAGATGGTACTGCCACTCGGCAGCTTACAACAAGGCTTTGGTGCCCTCCTGACCTTTGCTGGCTCTCCCCAGAGAGCAGCCCCACAGGCACAGGCAAGAGCAAGTCAGATGGGGTCAACAGATGGCTGAGAATATGCTGCACATTAACACACATTCTTCATGTGTCTCCGGCCCAGAAATAAGCATGAGAGGGATTTGGCCCCGCTACGTTCAGCAAAACCATGGTCAGACTGCAACGAAACCTCTACTGGCATCCACCAGCTAGAGAAGCGATTGCTGCCAGAGTTAAATATTTCATTCTTAATGCACTCTGGCCTTGCTTTTGTGGTTTTGAGAAAGGCACATTAAATTATCTTAAAATGTGCTAGGAAAACCCTGATGCACGATTCCTGCACAAATGGGTGCAGTTGTGTTGTGCGTGTCAAACCTTGCATATGGGTAACCTGATAATCATATAATTTGCCTTGACGCCTCTCTAAAAAGACATCCCTCTAATTTTGATTCCTTGTAAATAATCAATCAATCAATTAGCTAATCTGCTCAAATGCTCCCCCCACCCCTTTATGTTTTCAATTAAAAGTGTGAAAGGCAAGTGCAGACAGATTTACATGACATTCCAGAGGCAAGCGGCAGCAATGGGTATTTTTTCACTGATCTTATCAGGTGCCCTTTAAGTACACTTGGGGTTTCTTGTGATCTTGACTGCTAAGCAATTCTGAGCATTCATTTTTTTCCCGATGGAAGACATGTCTTTATGGGCTTGCCTTTTGGGAAATTCCTCATACAGAATATCCAGCAAACTACTTAGGAAATAGTATTTTCCTTTCAAAAGCCTACCTGTGCTACCGTGGGGACATTGTTTTTCTGAAATTCTGAGAACGTGCAAACTGATACAGCTCGGAGTATTCTGCCTCAGCTGCATTTGATGCAACTTTTGTAGAGATCGCAAAAGGCATCTGTCTTACACAAGGCTAAGCCCCTGCCAAATTTCACATCCTTTCTCCAAAGTATGGAGGCAAGTTTCTCAGCAAACTACTTGCAAGCGCTTATAACATGACCAAACCAATTTATTTCCCCCCCGCCCCCATCTTATTTTTTGAGGAAGCCAAATCTTTTTATTTGAACTTTCAAAGCGAAGGAAATCTGCTGCAGGCAGACACACGACATGGAAAATTTCAGCTCCAACAGCTTAAGTTTGGCAAAGCCACAAGCATTTGACAACAGCCCTGGCAGGAGAAGGGCCAGACAATCCCAGCGTCGGGCAGGGCTTCCAGCTCCACCTGCAGCCTGGCCAGGAAGGCATGGACATTGTCACAGGCCCATGCCCTCTCCCAGGCAGCTATTTTTAAGGAGTCAGGAGAAGTGATTTGTGGTGTGTATTGTGTGTGGATTACCAAAACACAACGGCTAAAACGTAAGAAGGCAGAGCCATGCAACAGGGGAGCTTCATAGCAGAAGATGGATCAACCATGGGTGCTCTCTAAGACTTGAAATACTCACACATTATTCATACAGATTGTAGCCTGCTTCAGACATTTCAGGTGATACTTGCTGCAATGCAATCTTTACATGTAATATTAAATTACATCTTCAATCAAAAGGAAATGGAAATTCCTCAAAGTAAAAAATAACAAGTCAAGACCTCGCCAAAATAAAAATCAAACAAAGGAAATGAATTAGAAACAGTGTAAAACCGAGCAGCAACTGGAAAGGCACAACACCTTCCCCCAAGCCAAAGCCTTACTCATGCATACTGCATAAACAGTCTTCCAGGAACTAGCCAAAGATATTTTTTTTTTTTTAAAGATTGAATACAATCAAGCTTATCATTTAATTTTACCCTTCTGGAAGTGGCAAGGATATATTTGTTAGCATAAAGCATTAGTGATCACACTGATCTCTGTTTTCCAGATGAGAGGTGGCATTGCCCTGTGGACTAAAAACAGCACTGCAGGTGTGCTGCATTCCAGTCCCCGCCGGGTTATTAAATGCAGGGGGCACCAAGGCAATGCCACACTCACTCATTTCTGCTACACAACTACCTTAATATCCTTTCCATGACATTACACTGGAGCTAGAAAGAGTGTCACTACTACTTTAAGAGCAACAGCCAGTGATCTCAGTTATTTCAAGTGAAAATCTAGGTGCACTGGGGTCTGTAAGAATTTTGCTGTCAATTTTAATGCACCAGGTTCTCACCTTTGGTATCATTTTCCCCTAATAAAAGAGGGATGATCACACTTGCAGATCTGTTAGAGTGGGACAAGGACAAGTTAATGTGCACTCCGCATTCTGAATGTGTAGAATAATAAGTGCATGAATTATTTATGTGTATAAATTTAAACTCTTTGATTGAAATGTAAGACTGGTTGATTAGAAATAAACTTCCTCCATCTTTGATACCTAGATGCTCTGCCACAGGGGCTTAAAACAGTGCGGGCTCCCTGGTTGCACATTCCCATCTCCTCCTCAGTGCCAGCACTAGTATTGATGAAATCCACATAAAAGCACCCCCAAAATCCCAACTTTTCAGCTAGACATGTTTACTAGACCAGTTGACTGCACAAGCACAACATGTTGCTGAGACTGAGGGGCCACAGCAGCACCAGCTTAGATCAGCCTCGGTTGCCACTGAACCTCACACCAGGTTAAACGCCGGTCACGATTACATCTAACTCCTCCTAGAAATGTGTTTTTTTTTTTTTTTTTTTTTTTTTTTTTTTTTTTTTTTCCTCTTGAAAACAGATGTATCTATATCTCTAGCTATCTCTCCCAGTAGTGCAGTAGCTTAACAGAGGCCCATCAGTGGTATCCTGCGCCTTATGTTTTAACCACCTCATTTAATAATCTGCAAAAAGGAAAAAGGCCCAGACAATTAACTGACATAGTGATTTGTTATCAGGGGGTCCCAAAGGCAGAGCTGCAAGAATAAGAAATGTGTATTGAGAAAACAAAGTCCCACAACCAACAATACTCTGTGTAGATAAGGCCCCTCAGTCAAATGTGCTCTCCTCTTGCTGATGGGGATTTAAGTCAGAGCTTTTAATGCTCTTTGCTCCAGACACCAGGTAAGTACCAACTAAAACGTAGCTTTCTGCAGGAGAAGCATAATCCCTTATCTGAAAAAGTTTTTTAAAACAATTTTAAAAGCAATTTTTTAAAAAAACAATGAGTCCTGAGCTTCATCATTAT
This sequence comes from Calidris pugnax, assembly GCF_001431845.1. Classification (NCBI taxonomy): domain Eukaryota; kingdom Metazoa; phylum Chordata; class Aves; order Charadriiformes; family Scolopacidae; genus Calidris; species Calidris pugnax. The sequence continues at coordinate 6,767,828 of NW_015090783.1, read as the reverse complement.
CAACTAATGTTCTCAGTCATCGGGCAAAAAGTTTTCCAATAACTTCAGCTGCTGTTGATACAATTTCTGTCCTCAGTACAGAGTAACTGCACTGGACTAACTGAGGGCTTGTCCCCTAATGTCAGAGCAGCAGTGAGGGAAAATGTGCAACTTTATAATTTTGTCTGGTTTAGGTTCAGATGCTGAGTGAGGAGTTTGTATATAACATGAAATGGGGTAAGAGAGTGTCTATCATTAATGCAGCCTCATGAAGCAATTAATTCGCTGGGTCATTAACTCACCACCTACAGAGAAAGCCCCCTGGTCTGAGTTCAGCTGAAGGCCCTTACGTGTGGGGCAGTGTCTCCAAAGCCCAAGGCCAAGACCTGCAGGAGCTTGCAGTGAGTCTGGTGCCATCAACCAGTACGAATCGAACCACGTTTACCCCAGTAGATCTCCATGACCACCTCAGTGGAGGTCACCATCCACCACTCCTCTATTGTGCTTACAACTTTCCTCATTAAGCTCCACACATATTTAATTCCAGTTCACACAGTCCATGCTTTACACTGAGCAGAAACACCATACTCGGGTCATCTTTCATTTCCAAAATACATTTGCTCACTGTTTTTAAGCTGCACAGGTGGCTGTTGTGCACAGGCACACCAGACCAGACTTTTCATTCATCTGAAGTCTTTCACAAGAGCTGTAGCCATAGCCCACACCACCCAGGGCTCCTGATGGGGAGGTGGCAGAGGAAGGTGTGGTAGAAACACTCATTTTTTGAAATGATTTTCAAAAAAATGATGGTTTTCACACTTTCCTTGATACCTGATGGGGAGGTGGCAGAGGAAGGTGTGGTAGAAACACTCATTTTTTGAAATGATTTTCAAAAAAATAATGGTTTTCACACTTTCCTTGATACAAGGTAAGACATGCTGGCTTCTCTCCACCTAAGGCAGCCTTCCCTCCCAGCCATTATCAATAATCACTGTTCCAGCAGTCTGATGCATATGCTGGCTGGCTTTGCCGCATGAAGTCTCTCTCTGCTGGAAGAGGCATTAATTATAAGCAGGCAAGAAGAAACTTCTGCAGCATTGATGGCTGCTCTGCTGGGTGCTTTTCCTTGTACTAAGCTTGTTTTCATTAACTTTCCAAATAAATGATAAAAGGCACAGGCATGGGCAACAGAAAGACAAAACCGTAATCACTGGAGTAGCTGGCTGCCTTCCTATATGTATATGAGGAACATTGTTTAGATCTGTGCAAGTGCACACATCCATAGGCTTTCCTGCCGAGCAGTTTAACTAATCCAACCACCAGTATAAAACACTGGCTCGCTCTGAGCTGCCTTCTTGGTTTTGCGGTTTCAAGCTAAACCCAAACTCACTCAGGGTAGGAAGTTTTGTGTTCTGCCTATAGACTTGGTACAAATAAGTTAACAAAGAGGTGATTCAACGGCACTCTGTTCTTACCGAGATGCAATACTGACAACACTCAGGTTTTTAATATGAAATATTGATGACTGTTATATTGATGATTATGCTGATTAAAATTGTGGCTATTGATTGTGTTGATAATTATTGCATTCTATATACAAGTAGGTGCTCAGAGCTTGGGCCAGAAGAGAGAATTCCCTCCAAGTGCTGCCCAGACAGACAGCAAAAAGAATATCTCATGAAAGTTCTGCTTTAGAAGTTACAGGTTCCAAGTTGAAGAGTTTTAAAGGAGGCCGTTGCTTGAGCAGGAGTCACAGCTTTCACTGGCAACTGCAAACTAATCTTCCAAACCTCACAGATACATTAAAAAAAAAACTACCTGAAAAGCACCAGTCAGCAGAAACATTAAAAGGCACATTAAAAAAAATAGCCCTGATGCAATGTGTTGTTCTGAATAATGATTTTTAAGAAAAATCACATTATTTTCTGGAGCCTGACTCATGATTTTTAAACATGAAGGGTTTGCCAAACTGCTGGTATAAATCTGGAACCGCTCTACTGACGTCACCGAAACTGCACCAATGTAAAAATGGCATCAGGGAGAACAGAAACAGGCTGAGAGAATTGGACAGCTGTGACCACTAACACAGGCTGCGCATTAGGAAAGATCAAAGACTAATTTTTACAAAACATTTTGGCTTGGTTTTTATTTTACTGAATTAGGGTGAAACACGGCCCACATTTGCTCTCAGTAGCTTGATGGGCTAAAAATTCTTCACTGACTTTTGAACACAGCATAATACCAATGGGTATTTAGTTGGCTATTCTTCTGAGAGGTACTTCTATCTGCTGGTAGGACGCTTCAGTCACTCGAAATATAAGATTATCTTTCCTCCTAACTGCATGACTGTGGTGAGGATACCATAGCAGATAAACACAACCTTCTAGTCTGAAGTCCCACCCTAATCCCGGACTTCATTACTCAGAAACATCCCCATCCTCTTGGCAAGGGGAACAGAGAGCAGCAGGAATGCCTCCAAAGGTTAAACACATGAACCTTTTGTCATGTTAAAAAAAGAGAAAAAGGGGAGGAAAACAGAGCACAGGCAGAGGAGAGCACTACAAATCAGGCCAACTGACTGCTCAGCAGAAAGAGAGGGCAAAGGGTGTGTGCACCATTATCCGGCGGGGAACACAGTGCCCAGAACCACTGCTCACACCCGGCGTCTGCAGAGAAAACAACCGTCATAATTGAAAAACCCTCAGAGTTAGCATTTTTAAGGCCCAGATTTTGTATCAGGAAATGCCGGATCTCGGCAGCAAGCACATTACTGATACGAATGATAAAACAGCAGGGTTATATGCACATGTCTATATCCAAGGCCAGAAGAAAAGAAAAGCTAAAATCTCCAAGGCCCATTTCTAAGAAGAATCATAAAAGCTACAGACTGCATTTCCCAGGTATTTTGTATCATGATTAAATCTGTTTCTAGCATTACACCTTTAAGAAAGATCAAAGGTAGGCAGTGAGGGAAGGAGGTGCACGCTGACTTCCTCTAATTGAAGCAAGCTGAAGCCTCCAGCACCTTCTGGGTTCTCCAAAGTTTCCCTCAGCATTTCCTCTGCCCTCCCTGCCCCAGACCCTGCTACAGCAATGCATCCTGATGACTGACACAACAGAGATGCCTTTTATAGCTGCTTGGGTACAGGACCAGGAATAAAAACATCCCAAATCTCAGTACAATCACTGACAGAAACTCACTGCAGTTCTTTCATTGTTTAATTTCCATGCCTCATTTTTTCCATCCTTAAGAAAGGACATCAAAGAACATCAAGGTTTAGGAGCCGTTAACAACACATGTATCAATACTGGTATCAGCAAAACACTACATGCAACTCATCCCAGTAACAAAACCTATCAAAGCAAAGCTGTACCAGGAAAAACTAGTTTCTCAGCACAACTGTATGCGCAGCAAGGGTTTTTGCCAATCTCCTCCTACCCCAAACCAACCTAATTAAGCTGCTAGAACCTGTAGTGTAAAGATAACCATGGCATCCCACGTGGGGCTTTGTAATAACCTGACTCTGACTCAAGCATGATAACGCTGAGAGCACCGTGGATTCCACACTCAAATAAAGAAGCATACTTGGATACCTCTTTTCTTACCGTTTACCTTCTCCAGCATCTCTGCCTCCTTCTCTCATGCATCTGTGCTCTGATTATAAGCTCTCAGGGAACTCCTGGGAGGTGCTGGCTTCCCCAGAGAAGCTGTGAGTTAGGGTCTGCATCAGCCTCCATGGAGGCTGGGATTTCCATCCACTCATCCCACTGCGCTTGTGTATTAGCAAGGAAGAGAGTTCCTTGTAAATGCCTCCAAGGGTCAAGCACAATTTTGCCTTTGATGCTTAATAAAGTTTTGAAATCAAAAGCACTATGTAAATGTTGTTCTTATTATCAGGTAGGTGTGCTCTGGTTTCCTTCCAGGAGAGCTCAGCTGCTGAAAGTGGCTGGTATTAGAAGCAGGTCTCGGATGTTCGGCATTCAGCTTTGCAGGGAGAGGACTGACATAAGAGCTTGGCACACAGCAATGAAAGAGGATGCAATCTGATTTGGCAAATTAGCCCCTGGGATGATGCAGTTGCCATATGTACCTAGGTGCCAAATTTCAAATGGAGCAGAGTGACCTGACCCTGACCTTTGGCTCAGAGCGCTAAATTCCCTCTCCAGGGAGCCTCTCTAGCCTGAAGCGTGTTTCAAAGCTGTGAAGAGAATAAACGTATTCACCTGGGGGATATTTACAGCAGAACATTTGTTTTCACTTATGCTGAAATCTAAGGAGAGTTTTGGTAGAGTCCCCGCATGTCATTCATTCCAACAACAGGTTTTGCAACTCTTCTTATGCAGGTGTCTGAGGCCTCTGCAAATCTCTCTGGCTGACCACAAGTATCTGATGAACTCTCTGTTCTAGCCAATAATTTGCCCAACCTGGGATTTTTCAAACAAAAGCAAACATAATTTTCTTTCTCACTGCTTACCAAAGACACTACAGTACAAGACAAGGAGTCTGCCAGTTACAAAACTTTCCAGTTTTTAATAAATATACCGAAGAGGTTTACAAGTAGTATCGTAAATAATTTAACCTGTACTTTCCAGAAGTTGAATGAAGTGTTTTGCTTTGGTTTTTTTAATCCTTGCAATGTAAACTAGTAGCTAGCTTAAAAACAACTGCTTAGTGGGTCATCAGACAGCAAGTTAGACAGGTTGGACAGAAGAATGAACATTAACAAGAGGCAACAGATGGAGCTTTCTGAGCTTCAGACTAGTATTATGGTACCCAAAATACAGGAACAGTAAATAAAGGTAAGCAAAGGCAAGTAAAAGTTCAAAGATAAGGCAGATAAGTTAAAATGGTTCTATAAAACAAAACAAATTTAGATCTTTACAGTCCAGTTCAGCAATGAAAAGCCACTTCTGCTCAAAAGGCAACCTCCATGTGGACATGGTTTCACTTGGATTTTGGCTTTATTGTCTTAGTTGACTTGCATTAATTTTTCTAAGTACCCTGGTATAGACTCAAAGCCAGAGATCCTCTCAAACACATGCCCGCTCTTCTGGAAAGCGGCATCAGTCCTAGAAAAAACTGCTTTCCTTTTTTCCAGCCCACGCAAAGATCGGTGCTTCGAAAACTTACCCAAACACTTTCTTCAGAATCAAATTGTGCTTGAAAGAGATTGTAGAAGTGTTCAAAGAAAAGTTGCAAGAAGAACTGAACGCAGCGCCATTTGGGTGAAAGGAATTTGGGAAAGGCAGCAGTATAGATAAAGCAGGCTTCCATTTAGCCAGCTAGCAGAAATACATCTTTCTTTTAAGGAACTGAGTCACTTCTGAAATGCATCATTTGTTTAAATTACAGAAAATAAAGGTTTACAACCAGGGACGAGCTTGGCAAACCTTGTTAACAAAAAACAATGGTTTGTACAATCCACAGAACCTGATCTTTGAAAGGCTGATATATCCTTAAAAGCAGCAGCAAAAGGGGAGGGCAGGCTTTGCTAAACTGTATTTCTATCCAAGTTTCACACAGAGAACATCTGTTTGCACCCTACAACACACACAGGCATTTGATAAACACTTTCTTTCTTCTCACTTTAGGATGGCTCTTTGGCTCACACAAAATTTAACACTACTTTTTATACAGTCTCACCTGTTTCACGTGCCATACAGCCAGGCATGAAAAAATTAAATGCTTAAGGATGCAATGTAAAGAATTTTTTTAAAATTTGGGGAAAAAATACTTAGGGTTGTCGACACAAGCTTAATTAAGCTCTCCTTTTGCACGCATGCTTTAGCTGTGTAGTGAAACCCTTTTTGTTTTCAAACTCTGGCTCCCCCATTTCCTCAGTCCCCTACAGCAATCCCTTCCCAGGCTCTGGTTCCCCTGTCACCACATCAGGCCCACACCTCCACCCTGCAGCATCTGCACACTGCTGGAAGCCAACAGGAAAAGCTCTACGTGTGAATGGGACGTGCTTTTGCCATCTCCCATCTTCTCTGCTCCCAAACTTTGCTGGCAGCAAGGAGGAGGAAAGAAGTGGAAAAGCACCCTGGGCTGAAGTGTTTCAGCTGAAATTAACCCAAATAATTCAGTCTGAAGAAGATGTTCAACAAAGATATTCACAACGACGAAGTCTGGCCAGACTGTTAAGCACATGAAAGCAGAGCCTCGTGGTATAAATTGTAAGACAACCTTAACATCTGCCTTTCTTTCCTGTCCTATTTACAGGGGGGTGGGAAAGACCTCTATGTTTTGTGACTTTGAGAAGAATGAAGAGAACACATCTCTAAAGCTCCTCCAAAATAAACAAGGATAATTTGTGTATCCAGGATGACAGTAAAGCTTGTCAGTAAGAAGCTTCTAGCAGAGCATGAAGTCAACTGCACATGACAGAGACAAATGCCATTTCAAGGAAAAAAATTGTGCTGAGATTGGACAAGATTTTCCATACTCATCTCGCCTTTAGAAAATAACCCTGAACTTTACTCTTACAAAAACACACAGAGACACAAGCATCTTTTACCTTGCCTTGGCAGCTTCAGAAGAACACTAGGAATAAATCATAGGAACAAACAAAATACTCATAAAAAACCCTCACCGCATGACACAGACTGGAGCAGAGGATGCACTGAAACACTGATTCATGAGCAATACCTCTGAACCTGCTACCGTAAATGTCATTTCCCAACACCTCCCCAATCCTACCAGTCGGCTAAAGCTGCAATTAAAGAAGTGGGAGTGCTCTGCCAGCCTTCCCTGTCTGTAACAGACCCACATCCAGCTATTTACTAAGTAATCCAATTACTCTGATGAGACCTTACTCCATGCATTTACGCCTAGTCAGGCTACAGGGATAACTGATCAACCTGGGTGTTTTTCTTACAATGCAAACCTCTGTTCCTCTAATAACAGAGGTTATTACAAAACATGGCTACCGCACAAAACATAGCATCTCCTTTGCATCTTCCCTTCTCTCATCGTTTTCCAGTTGTTTGGAGAGCAATTACATGCCCAACCACAAAGGAGAACAGGTTGAGACCAGTCTCCCGCACCCACTTCTTGCGCCGTGCTTTCTTCCAGGCCTCCCCTCACACCTGGGAGGAGCTCCCCATTAACATCTACAGAGCTGCCTCATTATTTTCCTCATCATTTTCCCTTACAGCTATGCCACTGATGGCAGTTAGGCCTCTCAGGTATGATGAAGCCACTGCTTACCATGTTGGCTTATGGGATCTCTTTAGAGCACATGCATCCTCTTTCCTGTTCTTGCCCTGGAACATGAGCTCCCTGGCGTGGGGACAGCCTTTTCATGACATACGTAGCCTAGTGCGGATATGGTCCTTTGATATGGCAAATAATACAAGGGTGTTTTCCAGCATCAGCCAACAGAGCTTTCTTTGGAAATCAATGATGAAGTTGCAAGACCCGACTATCAAAGCATCTAAGGCACAGCCTCTTCTGCAAGGGTTCAGAAATCCTTTGCAAATCGACTTGGGAAAGAAACTTTGAAGAACTTGGACTCCTAGCCAATGGGTGTGGCAAATCCCAGTTTACTCTTCATTTGAAACAGGCTTTTTAAGGAATACACAGCTTTTGCTTGGAATTATGCGGAGGGAGGACCTTGGCCTATATCCATTGACCTCTGATGACAGAGATTAGATAACAAGTGAATGGAAGTGCTTTCAGCAGCGGTGTTGTGTGCTGAGAGACATAATAAAGAGCATGTATCATGGCAATACTCAGCATATAAAAATCCCCGGAGAGATTATCCAGTGAGAAAAAAAGGGCTTTGGTATGCCCCTGTTTGTTACACTGATTTTCCTGACTTTTCTGGAGTAAAGAATACTTTTCTGCTCTGAAAAATGCTTAGAGCCTCTGCAGACTCCTGAAGAAACTTACAGTTCTTGATGCTCAAGGGTCACTTCTAAACACCCTTTACTTCCATCTCTTTAATGCTTTGACACGAAGCATCTGATAAAATAAGACCCAAAAGCTAGAGCACAGGAGAGGAAGACATGTAGGTGAAATGTGAAAGGATAAATATAAACCAAAACCAGTCAGGGAGTTTCTAAAGGTGAAGGATCACAGTAGTCTGTCTACAGGGTTATCAGGCAAAGGTTCAGAAGCAAGATTTCTCATTTAAGGAACTGGCTCTTTTTTCTTTTTGGCACTGTTATGCAACACAGCCCATAAAATTTGTGTAGGATTGAAAATTTTGAGGGACTTAAACTTTGTCAGCCTGGGCTTCCCAAAACACTTTGGGCCCTTCTGGGGCAATGTAAGTACTCAGTAATCACTGCTGCTTAATAACCCAATGAGGTTTGCAAACCAGGAAATTGTGCTGTATTAGTGAGAAATAGGTATCCAAGGCAGGGTTCACTTCAAATGGACACAATTCCCTAAGCAAAATACAAAGCTGTGCAATATCTAAGAGGCTTGTTTCATGAGCTAAAGCTTTTGATCAGCTACACGAAGAAGAAATGCCATAGCACTTGTAATAACTCACAGAGTTTTTGTCATACTTCTGACCGAGTCTGCCCACTTTTACACTCCCTTCTTCTAATTAAACACAAATAAGATTACACCCTTGGGCTTGGGATTATTTCTACTGTTATAAAAGGTATAGCTTTACACCTTTCACCTTGCTGTGTCTTAATGTCTCGCTTCCACCCTTCAAAGATGCATATAAACCTCTGCCCACGTGAAAGCCCATCCCAGGCAGCTTCCACAGAAGCCAAAACTAGTGTCTACCTCCTCTGTGCCTGGTGGTGCCACTGGATGGAGGGTCTGCTACAAGCTGGACATCATCCAAGCCATAGGCACCAGCCAGGTAAAGAGTCCAAAGCCACTCTCCCTGCTGCATGTCTCCTTCCCCTTGTGCAGGCAGAGGCAGCTGCTCCAAGGAACAGCTCTTTCCTGTGCGAAGCTTTACTGAGCCCTGGAAACACCACAGCTGCCTTCGTGGAGCAGCTGATCTGCACAGGAATCCCAGTAATCAAATCATGGCGGTGGCTTCAATGCTATTCCCCCACCACTGTACGAAAGGCCACCGGGCAAGGATTACCTAGGACAATTTAATTATGTGCGAAAACAGCTGCAAAGCTTTATGGGGTTTTAGGGTTGTTGTTCTTTAGATAGGAGGGGGGAAAGGAGAAGGAATTAGACACAGAGCGAGCTGGCCGGGGATGACCCGTGATGCCAGGGAAGCACGCTGTCATAGACACACACGAGCAAAAGATTAAAGACTGATATATGCAAAGTCGGTTTTTCTCAAAGGGTTTGCTTTTCATGACTTGTCTCCTGGAACGGGGTCAGTGTGACCCACTGCATCTCCCACACTCCTCGTGCCACGAGAGACGACCGCTTCATTTCCTGCACCCACCTCTTTATCAAATGAAAAGGCTATTTAGCCACTATTTACCTACACCTTCGTGTTAAGAGACCATGGTGGCCTAAGGGGAAGCGAGACGCATTCTTGCTGATACTAGTTGAAATCTTGGTCATATTTAAATTAAAGAGAGTTTTATTACTGCCTTCAAGCAGGCCAGAGGTTTCACCCATGAGAATATGGTGTCTGGAGAACAGAAGGTAGCAAAGTCCAAGGGAAAACTCCACATTATCTTTTAAACCACCTTGTCTCTGATATTTCGCCCTCCTTGATTCAATTAAAAGGTCTCCGTGCTTTGCAAAATATCTGCAGAGGAAAACAAACCACCACAGAGAATACTTCACTTGGTATTAACTTTCATAAGGCATGATGAGAGCTCATCAATGCAGTCTGTAAGCTGGTTGATTTAAGGACTCCACCAAACATGTCTCACACAGGAATTGTAATACATGTGGTACTTGTTTGTTTTTGTTTTTATTTCAATTTTATTTCTGGATTCTACTTTGCTTTGTAAGTTATTTTTCTTGCATGACAACCAATATCCAATTATTCATGCACTGCTTTTTTTTGTTTTGTTTTAAGTTGACGTTTTGCCCAATCTTAAGACCACAAGATGCTTACTAGAGCAGTCCTCCAAACTTCAATGAGGTCTCCCGTACTGCTGGCTTTTAAAAATTAGTACATAGTAAACCTAATACACATAAAACCAAAGCACACAGTTAGTGACATCAGCCACAATTTCCCCTCCACATTCGTGTGTGCATTTTGTCTATCTATGCACAATGGTGTCTCCAACCTGAAAACAATGCATTCAAGGAAAAAATATGGTTTTGTGTAATGGGATTTCCAATGGAGCCTGAAGGACTTCAGTATCCCCAGACTATAAAGAAAGTCCAGAGAACAGAATGCTTAACATCTCCAGCCTCCTTTGAATTCCCAGCCTTACTGAACCAAGAATAAAGAAAGCCTGGCCCATAAGCAGGAATCCACTAATTAAAGAGAAATGGGGCTTATTTGTCTTGGTTTCTGAAGTCACAGTTCTCTCCACTTCTGAAAACACAAGTTTCTCACCAGTTCTTTTCCGCCCTAGGGCTGTGACCTAAGCAGCTTAAATGATACACAGATTTTGGTCAAAATCTGCTCCTTATTTACTGGACTTCAAATGTGCAAGCAATTACTGAATGGGTCTCGTTTATTGAATAAAAGTATTTAGGCATTATGTTTACAAAGGCCTAGAAACATTAAAATCTAGTGAAAAACAATTATTTTTACAGAATACATCTGCAAGCAATATGAAGTCATTTTGTTTTTGTAAATTTCTCTGTAATAGACTTATTGTTGATGTGGAAAATGTTCACATTGCAGCAGTGAATTATTTTGAAATGCCAAACTTAATAAAGGAGAAATTATTGCAAATAATATCACAACCCTTAAGGAAAAAAAAAAAAAAGCCAAAATACCAGTGGTTTCCTGACTAGTCAATCCTCTGCAGATTGGCAGACCTCTTCAGACTAATCAGGAAGAGTTAGACAAATAGTTACTTTATTACGGAGGCTGTCAAATAAATCAGAATCTGGCGAGCAACTGTTGCTGAGCCCTGCAGCCCGGCTGGCTGCTTCTCCTGTAAAACCCAGGCAGTTACAACAGACCCACGTATGTGTGTGTTTCTCTGCACAGCAACATGTAGGCTTCGGGCCTCTAAACAAAACTTCTTCCAAACTTGGGCCTGCATTTGTCTTGGCTTCCCCAGGTTTTGTTGTGGAACATGGCTGAGAGAAGAAATGTTTTCTAACTAATTAATTCAAGTCGCTGCTGTTATTTTTAATGGAGAGCTCTGAAGCTCAGCTCACAAAGGGTAATGAGAAAATAACGTTTTAAACAACATCATCAGAGGAATTAGGCCGTGGACTTGAACTACATTATCCGATTCTCACTGCAGAGTTATTTTGCCCCCAGAATGTTTGCCCTTTACAGGGGCACGACGAATGGGAACTCTGCCTAAGGTACGAGCCTGAGACACAGCCACAACTGAAGGTCACGGAACAGTGAGTTTCAGCCATCAGCCACAAGAAATGGTTCCTTGTGCTTCTACCCCTCAGACTCCAAACATGCTCCTCACACCAGGAGGTTTTGCCTGTTTGGGACCAAGTGGAAACTGAGATCTCACGTTAGCAGGGCAGTGGGCACATTTAACCCACCGTCCCACAGCACTTCAGTATGTGTCTAAACTGATGCAGAGGAGACTTAGGTACGTAATTAGACCTTTGCATTACTCATTCTGCTGAGTGAGAATTCTGCTCTGAAGAAGAGCACTGCATCGAGAGGTAAGTAACAACATCACCTTCTGCACCTCCATTCCATCCACGCTGTGTTGCTTATCTACATCGAAGAGTATTGATTTGAAAGGCAGCCACAGGGCGCAGGGAAGGCAAAAAGGAGACAGGACAGGGAGGGAGGAGGAAAGTTTGAAATTAACATCCAGAATGGGTCTAATGAATGCTGGGGCTTACAGTGCTGTTTGAAATGTTTTCAAGCACAGCTATTATATAGAATATATTCACCAGCCAAACAGCCAAGAATTGTAGTTGGAAACTGTAAGACTGCCCAAGGAAGAGCTGCACTCCTGCACCCTTTACATCCACAGCAATGCAAACTGGCAGCACTGACAAATCAATTCAATGCCAGTGATGCTGCAGACTTGCTAAGAAGACGGGATATAATAACTTTTGAAGTTAATAAGATGGCTTAAAAACATCCTTTTTTTTTTTTGCCCTGGACCACATTAAAAGCAAACAGTGCAGATGGACTTGCACCTGCTTCCAGATGAAAGTGGCAGCTAGTGTGGTGCTATTCTTAATATGAATTAACTTCTAATACAGATCTGCTTTAGCTCTAATTGACTTTACAGTGCTACTAAAAATAACTATTCATCTAGCTGGCAGGCATGCTTCTCCCCTTCCCCATGTCTCAATATGGAGAGGGAACACTTCAAGCACAGTTGGTGAACAACTGTCTGCTGCTGGTAGCAGAGCTGCTGATCATCGGGATTTGTCTCCTATAAGTAATCTCTTTGGTGCAAAACCTACCCCCACAAATTTAGCTACCTGGAGCCTACGTTGCCATTCCCACATGCTGCATGAAATGAACACACTGCCACCAAGGTAAATTCAACTGCTGCCCAACAGCAGCCTGCTCCTGCAGCCCCACAAGCACCACATAACCCACTCCTCGAGGGAGCGGCTGGGTTGGAGAGGGGATGCTTGAAGTGCTCCTCGTTTCTCATCCCAACGTGTGGCCAGGCTAGACAGTGGGAGGTAGAGGCCCATGGTGGGCACAGGGCAGCCTGTACAACTGGCAGTGGTACCCCGCGCTGTGTCACGCAGACAGGGCAGCCTGTACAACTGGCAGTGGTACCCTGCACTGTCACACACTGTGCCAAGAGGCAGGAAGCCTTCTCCTTCCACCTCCACTGGTGCAGGTCCCTGCTGCTACTTTCCATGTGGGGATGAGCATGTTCCTGCTCCCCTCTCTGTGGACAGGAACTGTGACGGGCACCTGCTGTCCTCCTCCCACATGCAGCCTATTTCCCATTTCCTTCCCAATTTTTCTGTCTGTTGGATTTATCTTGACTTTTAAGCGAAAACAAGTTTTTACTCATCTGATTAAGGCAGCTCGCCCTTCCATCTGGTTTATAATGTACATCATCACCTATTGTCCTGCTGTGAGCCAATTTCTGAATGTTTGAGCTGTTGATGGCTGTTGGCGGTGATGTATGGAGCAGAAACAAAGCCAGAGATGCAAAGACTTCGAAAGGCTGAGGATAACTAAGAACATTGTTTTGACTAAACACAGACATAGACACCGAGAAGCTGTCGCATCTTCCAACCTTGCTCTCCCTCTCTGGAGCCAGCTTTTAATTTGTTGCAGTTGCACAAATTATCTCTGTGTTTAAGAGTTCAAAGGAAACAGCCATCCAAAAAACATCTTGATATTCTACCACCTTAAAAGACACTTCTCCAATGAAGTTATAAAAACAGGCTCTAATGACTTAGAAAGAATAAGACTTTCAATGTAATATGTAAAGCTTTATGACTTCTTAACAAAGCAAAACCAAAACATATTCCAGTTCAGCTAAAGGTAATTATTTTTTCAGGAATCATCTATCACCAGCAGAGACAGTTAGGGTGCAGAAGGCAAACATCCAAGGATTAGTTTTGGCTGAGACAGCACAGTCTGCCATCCAGACTTGCATGGAAAGTGGTTAGAGCACAGAACTAAAGGAGAAGACCAGGAATTTGTGTCCCACACCACTTCTGATGGATTCACTGCAGGACTGCAGGTAAGTTGCATTTTCTCTGAGCCTCAGTTTCTTCAGTGGAACATGCTAATAATGATGTATCTTCAATTTCCTAACAGATTTTGGATAAAACATGCTCACAAATAATTTCTGTGTGTTATTTGTGCTCCAGGTCTGACCATGAAATGCTAGGTCGTCTTCTCCATGGGAGGACATACTCTCTGTCTTATGGATCCTAAAATGTAACATTTCCCCCCAAATGCACACCATCCTAGGTACAACATTTTGTAGGTGTTGTGGGAAAGAACCACAGATTGGTCCTCGCAGGCAGCCTATCTCGTGGAGAAAACCACCAACGAGAGACTGTGGGCTCACAGCCCAGAGGCCGGCGGCACAGTGCAAGCGATGCTGTCCAAAAAAACAGAGAGATGGGAAAAGGTACCATGGTGCAGGGTCTTGAAAAGTAGGACAAGAAACATTTCACCAATAAAGAGGGAATAAAAATGCAAGGATGGGAGGGAGATGAAACCTTTTTGGTGGGATCTAGGATATACAATGTCCTTTTATGGGGACAAGCTTAATAACTACGATACAAGAAATTGTACTTTCTTCAATTTCACCTTCTGTGGGTAGGGTGAGGTTATCTGTAGATTTAAAGAGGGGACAAGTGACTGCAGTGACTCAGTAACCAGGATCTGAGTGTCTCTAATATATAGTGACATGTATAACACATATTGGTCACTTCAGCCACCTTTGTGGCAATTAATAAAAAGAACAGACACTTTAAAACCTTTGTTGGTTATCAAAGGTTACTCTGCACTTCTATCCTCGCATGATACCCTTAACTCGGTTTATATATGAGTGGGATCCCTTTCAATTTTAGGCTAATGTTCTTTTATATTTATAATATTCAGGATAGCTACACATGCTTGATTACCTTTAAAACACTTATGACGATTCCATTTAAAAATAAATGAATCCCATTTAGAAGTGACTTCTACCCATCTTCTAGTATTTATGGACAAGGACATATGGGGCTGATTTCTCTCATTATTACGCAGCATGTCTGAGACTTAAATCATTTAAATTATTCATTGACAGCAATTGGGCTACTCATGCAAACTCCCACTTACATAAGGAGTCCCGGTGATAGGACCAGTCAAGTGGATGAAGATGGCTGAACAGATTTTGGGATGCACCCAGCACGCCCAGATACTGCTAACTTTGCTTATGGTGAGGAGTACTTTTGAAAATCTAGCCCCAACTTCACTGATAAATATAATTTAACTGGGACCTTCAACATGGTTATTCCAAATCATGTTTTCTTCAAAGGGCAGGTTCTTACCATGACCGAGGTTCTGAGTGGTGATGACTAGTAGCTGAGGGAATACGAGTGACTGTGCATTGATTGCCACAACAAACCCAAACCTGCTGCAGGACATTTCGAGAGCAATGAGTTACGTGGGACTTCCCTTTTCAGTGTGGGTTCAGGATGTTCCTGACAGCGGCCAGACTGGACATCTCTGCAGAACCTGGGCTATCAAAGCCTCCATGAAGACCAAAGCTGACTATAAGCAAATAAAGAAAAGCATCTCCAAGCAGCAGAAACCGCCCATCTCTAGTATGAATACTACTGTTCCAGCAACAGCGACATCTGAGACAGGAGATGGATAAATCAACTGCACTGTTGAGCTTGGACTGTAGCAGTCCAAATGACAAAAGCTGTAAACAATTAAAACTCTGCTATAAAGAGACTTTCCAGCCTATCACGGACTACTCTGCTCTCTGACCACCTCACCAGTGGAAGACCTTGAGCTCACTGTTAGTGTGTTTTCAATCAGTGGAGTCAGAGAAAGAAAATAGGAATCATCCTTCATGGAAAAAAGTTATGGTTATTCTTTGCAACGTTTATATTTTTAATTAAAAAGACATGTTTCTTGTTCTCTTCAGAATGAGTCCAAGGAACATTTGTAATCATTTTCAGGTCACATTATATTGTACATATTGTTGCTGATTTCACAACTATGTGGGTAAATTACTATTTCTCTGCTCAACTAAATCATTATCAAGGTAACAGCAGACAGTAAGTGTCACCAACATCTAGTGTTTACAATGCATTTTAGGAAAACAGAGTCTAGCTCTTGGAAGAAGAAACGTTCATATTTTGGGCAGATATCTCGTCCCTGCCCAGCCGCACCTCCGACCCCCAGCATGTACCGGACTTTGTCCCTGTATGTGATCTTGATGGTAAAGATTCTGTTTTGTTTCTTTTTTCCCCTAAGAAAGGCAAAAGGGTTAGTAAGTCTTTAAACTCGCAGTTCTTAAGGCTGTTAATATTTCACATTGCCAGCAGGGAAAGGAATTAAAACTGCCAGTAGCTATCCAGATAGATTTTAAAATCCCCTTCCCTCCCCCTTCTCTCTGCCTCCCTCAGCTTCAGAGGATATTTTCCCCGCAAATTGGTTTTAAATTAAGGAAGGTGATGAAGGCAATGTGCCGTCTCAGCATTTTCCCAGGTGCACTTAATCTAATTTCATTAAGGAGATCAGGACAGATGATCGCTACAGTCGAAACATTAAGTCTGTCCATTTTTGTATAAAAAACCATTAAGTCTGTCAAAGTGTCGGCGGGTGGGCTGTTTATTATTGGAGATGAAGGCGCGCTTTGCTTCCCCAATAAACTGTCAGGAGTAGTAAACCACAAATTAAGTCAGCTGCTGCCAAAGATTTAGGCAAAGATCTCCAACTAATTTTGACACAGGTGTGGGAAAGGCCAAGGAAATAGAGGCCGCAAGTCGGTCTGTGTGCTTTGGAAACCGAGTCTTTGCTGTGTGTTTGAGATATTTCAATCTGACCCATGGAAGAGTGGGAGACTGGGCATCAGTGGATAGGATCAAGCAGGACTGCTGATGCTTCTGACGCTCCGGACACAGTGTTGATGGGAGCCGTGCACCACAGAACCCAAACAGCTGAGTTTTTCTTTGCTTTAACCTGCCCTCATCCTGCCAGGACTCATCGTCTTGTCTTACGCAGACAAGAACTCATAAAAGCTTCATTCAAGACACTGCCCTGTTTTGAACTTATGCACAGCTTCGACTAACATGTAAAATCACATTCCTCAGATAATCATACAGATATCATACAAAATTAGAGGATACCCATCAAAATGCAGAGACTATGGAAGACTATACAAAAGCCAAGAAAGAAATCAAGTGAAGCCTTCAGATTGAATTTTCAGGTGCTATAAATTCAAATGTGAGCCACCCTGGGTAGAGCTGGAGCTGAAGGCTCACAGGTGAATGAAAGACAAAGACTTTTCCTTGCTGCCTGGGAAGAACCGTGTGGAGCCAGCGTGTCTGTACCGCAGCCAGCACTGGAACTAAGGGGTGACCCTGCGGGGAGCAGAGGGAGGCTTATTCACAAACATTTATTTTAATCTCTTTAGCTCTGAGTTTTCTCCATTTAAAAAGATCTCACTTTGCTTGTGGACAGCTGGGACTCTACCTCTTAGGGACTCCTGCCCCTGAGGGTCTACAGTGAAGGTTGGGCAGCACCTCACTGACCTTGCACACAAAAGCAGCAGTTGATAAGCCGCTGATAAGTGAAAACAGCAGCTGATAAGTGTTAGGAGACTCACCGAGACAAAAGAATACCCATTTCAATCATGATGCTTTAGGTAAGGATGAATTCCCAAGCAAAGTCAGGCAGACGTTACTTCTAGTCTTTACTACTGATACAAATGTTGTTGCTGGAAAACTCCTGTCGTGAAATCTTGTTTGGATCTTACGGCAAATAGGACCCAGAAACAAGAACTGTTGGAAAGCTACAAAACCTGAAGGTGACTCTTTGGCATCCTTGAGTTCTATCCTTTACGCCTGCATAGGGCACACAGCGCTGCATATTATGCTCTTCTGTGATTATTTAACCTAGTAAAACAATTTTCAAATACATTAATGAGAAATTTTGCAAGCCAAATGAGGGCCTGCAATTGCAGCTATTGGAGTATGCATCCTCCAAAATTCTCATCTTCTTGATATCTATATGGTTAATTAAATCATTCAATTTAATTAATTGAATTGCCTAACTCAATTGCCAATTCCTATCACCCGCCTACTATGTTATGTTCTATCTGATCACCTTCCAAGGAGTTACTGCCATTGCACAGGTAGCCCTTTGGATTTATGGCTACATTATAATGGTTTTTCTTGATGTGGGCAGACAGCTGTACAAGATTACTGTCTTCCTTGTTGCCTCAGATCTTAAAAGTACCTTCACAAGGTCCCTGGTAAGATAAGAAAATGCCCATGGATGGGGAACTGGAGCAGGGAGACGTTAAACAATAGAGAAATCCGAGAGCGAGGGACATGCCGACTGCCAGTGACAGAACTGGTATTATCCTGTCTTGCCCAGAGCTCTCCATAAGATCTCTTCAGTCCTTTTATGAGAGTTAATGATAGATTTTTGTCAGCAAACTAGAGGGCTCTTCTCATTGTTTACTCTGAAGCTTTTTTTCCTATGTTTTCAAGAATGAATATGGACACCACAGACTGTGGTGACTCAGCTTGTCATATACAGACTAATGTACTTAAAATTTGAGTTTTTGTCTGTATAAAAGAAAAACACAAAATCTCAATAGGAGGGGAGAACATTGGTACTGAAGCTTTGAATCTGTTTAATTTTTTCAGTTGCATTCTTGCTCTGCTTCAATACAAAGGACAAGAAGGGCCATTATTACCAACATTTTTTACTTGAGTTGCAAATCCTCTTGTTGGGAAGGACAACTTGTAGGGCTCCTTTCCCTCTGGAAGGGCTTACAGGGTGTAACTCAATCGCCCTAAGTCTCAGTGGGAACCTTTGTGTCTGCTCCGTGCACAGGGTGGGTGGAACAACAGTAGCCAAGGGCATGGCAAGGCTCTACCCCATCTGGTATTTCCCACAGAGCCACTGAGGGAACTGAGTTTTGCAGCGGGCTTGCATGATGCTATTTTGCTGGTAAATCTGTTCATGGAGAACGTTTAAATAAAATAAATTCACTGAGTGGTGAATTTTTGTCTTCCTGTACTAGCAACAACATCACATTTGCCTGTTTATAGCATCCGAATCTTTCAAGGACTACAACGTTATTTTAAATGCAGTATTTTCATATTGTTTAAAAAGCAGATCTGTTTTAAATAACAACATGCAGCTCATCTGTCAAACAGAGGCTTTCTTCTATTAAGAGAACTAACCACCTTTACCCGGTTATTATTATATAGGAGTCAGGTTTCTCACTGGTTTTCACTCTGCATCACTGGGTTTTAAGTCTGTAAGAATCCAACCTTAAAACAAACACTGATTCTGTGCACATATGTGCATGCACATGCGTATGTGCTACACTGCTGCATGCTGCTAAGCCTGCAACACAGCCCAGGGACACGCTTCTGCGACTGCATTCAGCATTGCTGTCCACAAGTGAGAGCATACTATGGTAAAAGGACCAGTTACACGCTGTCTGAAAACCCAGCTGGGAAGTAACTGGCAAATGGAGACTTCTCATTATTAGTCACAGCTGAAAACTGTCATAGATTGAAGTGTAATGCTAACAGAAGTGCAAATATTGCCATGTGAAAGTCCTCAGTTCAATGCCACGTTTGATCTCTCCCTTCTGCTGCAACCAGTAAGAATTGGGATTGCTGGAAAAGTACCAAGTTTCATTTCTCACTAATGATGGACAAAACCAATTTGGGGACCTTGGCCTGGGTAGGCTTCAAAAATAGAAAATAACTGATTACCTGAACTGGGAACTAAACTTCGAGGAACTAAACTAAACTCTGCTATGAGGAGCAGAGGGAAAGAAGCCTCCAGCAATAGTAGTATCAGCAATAGCCCCCACGGACTTCAAATACGTGGCACTGACGGGTCCAGGGACTGAGGCTGATTCCAGCCCCACAAAACAACCCACTGCTGGTGCACGGGTGCATTGACAAATGAGGCCATGAGAGCAGGAATGTAAAGATGACACAAAACACACAGAAATGTGGACTGATGTAGGGTCCTTGGGAACAAACACTGTGCAGTTTGGCTTCCTCTCCCCCAGTGAACTGCACCTCGACTTCAAAAGTCTTTTACAATCCCCTTCCCTAGAGCTCACCTTCCTTGACCACCAGCTCCCTGACACAGCTCTTCCCTCCCTGGGCTTTAACACCTACAAAACCAAAGCTGGACAACAACGAAGCTGCTGACATACTGAAACAGCGTTGCTGCTAACACTGTGCCCCCATTTATCTGAGTCCCTTCACTGTCTCTAATCTCATCCTTAAGCCACGAGCTGTTCTGCATCTCTGTGGCACACAGCAGGATGGGAACCCAGCCCGTAGTGGAGCAACTGCAGCACTACTGTGTTGCTCCTCTCCCATGCATCAGGTGCTAAACTGCACCCGCTTGTGCACTGCTGCCTGCTCCCAGGCACCTACTGGGACTCAGAAATGAGCACAGCAAACAACAGCACGGCAAGGCTGAATCCACATCGCCGCAAGCAGGGCCTAATAAACTCACTGTGCTGGTGCAGAAAGTGGTGTGAAATCACCATTTTAGAAACCTGACTTCAAAACTTTTTGCTTCCACCCTGGATACAGCTTTACCAGTCTCAACGGTTGCTTGCTACAGCTAAAACACAAACTACAGAACAAATATATGGTAAATACTGATTCAACTTAGAAATCCAGTGTCATTTTTTGTACATCTTACGTAGCACCACACTAAATGAAGGAATGCCTGATATGTAACCCCTGATTTGGAGAGCTCACTTACACTGCGGGGCCATGTAATTAAGCTGACAACCCACAATTTTGCACACAGCAGACAGAAGTCCAAGACTGAAAGAACATGAACACTGAATTACTTGGAAAGAAAGAAATAGGCTTTTATTAAAAATGCAATCTTGAACACTGTTATTAAAAAAATGAGAGCAACATTTTGGAGTAACGAGCAGAGATTACTCATTCCCTTGTTTTACACAAGTTGACTTTTGGCTTTCTGCAGAACACCATTTAACAGAGCACATTACCAAGCTGCTAGCCACTTTTCACAGTGATGCTAAAGCAGGTAAGAGACAATAAGTGGAACTGTTGATGGTTTATATTACTCTATTATGTTAATGTTCACTAAAGTATGCCATAAGCTCTCTCATTACATGTGTATAAACCAATTCTCTGTGGTGTTATTCCTGTGCTAAATGCTATAACTACATAAATCTTGAATTAATGGAGACTTTATAGTTCCTGAAAATGAAGGGTAATTGCTATCTGTTAATGCTGTTGTTGCTATTAAAGGAAGTATATATTTTCAGTAACAATGTTTATGGACCGTGAGCCTCACATGGCAGCTATGGCACAGTGCAGAGATAGTGTAACGCCATTATCAGACTGACTCCCTTTCTCTCCCGCCTCCCTCACAAAAGCACAGGATCATTTCCACAGCTTCAACAAACTACCCTGCAATTCTCCTAACAGTTACCGAGTCCAAACCCATGTCCTTCAATGAACGTACAGTACCAGAAATGGGATTTGCATTTCCATCTCTGGGAACACATGATTTGCTAAGTTTCTCGCTTGGTTAAATGGCTGGACAGCTCACTTTATTGGTTTGGGTATTTCGAACAGTTCTTTGAGAAAGCGTGTGGTGACAGAATGATAGGTGTGAGAAAGTATCATCACACCGACTTCCTTTGAGATTTCAGCAGTGATGCAGAAGTGAAAGGCTATACTTGGCCAGAGACAGTTCTCAGAAAGTAGATGGGACGGACAAGTCCCCAGCCTTGAGCTCCTGTTCTCGGATTATTAAAAACAGTGGCGCGCTGTTTGGAAACACCCTGAGCTCCTGTTCTCGGATTATTAAAAACAGCGGCGCGCTGTTTGGAAACACCCTCACAATCTGCTGTTAAACTGTACCTTGCACTAAAGTAATGGCTCCTCAATTCTGATATACTTTATGTATGACGACTATGCTCAATTACTCTTCTCCCCTGGAGTCCTGCACAACACTGTACAAGGAAAAAACCAAAACCATCAAGAGTCTGTTTATATTTTTCAACGCAGTGAGGGTAAAGCCTTAATTTTACTCTAATGTCTATGTTTTAAAACATTAAGAGCTCAATAGCCCATATACCTATGAACTAAATATATAGTGGATAATTACTAGCATGGTACAGAGAGAGAAGTAGGAGGTGGAAAATTTCAGTTTTGCATCTAGCTCTGTCACTGACTCAGTTTGTACTTCTGCGTGAACTTCTTTTTTTGTCTGTGTTCCTTGTGAGCTATATACAGACGGCAGTGATCCGCTGTTTATGACTAACAAAAAGTGTTATGCAAATCAAAAGTACATTAGTAATTCCTGCCCTGCCCTTCATTAGTGCCAGCGCGCGTAGGTGCACCTAGAGAAAGCTGCTTCTTGCTGACCAAGCAGGAAAGCAGGATTGTTCTGTAGTGCTGGGAAATGAAGCCGACCCGTCATGGAACTTGGGAAGCCTGACACTGGGCTAGACCCTATGTCGAATACTCCATCGGGATGCAATAGCCAGAGAGCGTTAGTAGAAGACACATTTTTCCAACACATGGAAGGGGGAAAAAACACCCTTCATTGTAATCCCTCAGGACCCTCACGCCACTATTTTTATAGCACCTCATTGCACCAGCCAGGTTAGTTTTGAGAAATACTGAATGTGTTTCCTGGGGAGTATGCCAGGTATCAACAGAGAGAGCCAGGCTGCCCTTATGTTCCCCAACTGGAAGGCAATGCTGCATTCACATTATCCCCATGAAAGGTTTGAAGCCTCTTCACTTCAACCTTGGCGAGTTTACATGCATGTGCACACGTCTTTGCTGACAAGAAAAGCAACCCTACTTAATTCCAGAGACCTATTTAATAGAACCGATGTCATGTCTCATGTCTCTACAGATCAGGCAAGAGATAGAAAGATGATGATCTTGTGCTGCTCTCCTTATGAAGAAAAGAAATGTTATTATCAAGGTGGAGTCACTTTAAGGAGAAGGTAGCTGGGAAGTATGTGAGCCTAGAAGGTCAAATTACAGTTATAGATATGTAAAGAAATGCCATATTAATGGTAAGAACACTATAATAGCCTTTCATTTGCTGTAAAGGACAGTAAGTTACCAGCCAAACACAATGCAGCTTCCTCTGAAGGTAACCTCAGATCCCACATTCTGAAAGCTAATCAATGTTGTTCAGATTTCAATTTCTTCTCTACAAGGTGAAGTCAAACCTAATCTAACAAACGTCAGTCTCAGATGTAATGCCGCTAGCTGGGTCTACCAGTGTAATTTAGATAATCATTAATAGCATAGCTGTATAATAAAACTACATGTCACTTACAACTTCATCTGAGGTTTGATTGGCAGATCTTTAAACAGTTTTTTAAGTGATTCCTTTTACTTTCTTTGATTGGGCAGTCTAAGAAATGTTTTAACCCCACGATATCTAAGCTTTTAGGGAGTAATTTTTCACCCTCACCACCCCTGCCATCAGCTCCGCTGCTGTGTAACCTTGTGAGAAAGCCGTGGTTGTTGTGGTTTCAGGGAGTGACTTTATACATATATACACATGTAGAAAACAAAATACGTGCAGTATCTTTCATTCAACATGTATAATTTAAATGTTTTTCTTCGATCAAGCCTTCATCTCAAAACACAGCTTTTGCCAAACTCTGGGGATATTTGGTATCTGATGGAATTTTTAAAAGAAGAAGTTGAAGAAACCTTAATGCTTCCCAAGCGCTAACAATAGTAAAAAAAATGAAAAAGACTTAACCAGAAGAGGGTTTTAGTGTAGTCTCTTGAACTCATGGTAACCTCCGATGTATGGCTGCAGCCAAGTGCGCTGCCAAGGAGACGGGGCTGTCTGAAGTCAGCCTTGACTTTTGTAATGCTGATCCAGTAGAAACCTGTGTGCCACAGCTTCTCATGAATGAATGCAAGAGACTGGACAGCCAAAATATAATTAAAGTTTGATGAAGATCTAACCTGAGACTGCCAAGTTTGATCTGCCAGAAGAGAAGTCAGCAAGGGATACTCAAGTCTTTTATGCATTTGATGCTTAAAAGCACGGTGCAACTGTTGCTGTGTAGTGCGCCTTCTCTGTTTTCCTTGCAAAGGTGAAACAAGAAATCCCTACATAAAATGACACAACTACAACCTTCCAACAACCAACCTCTGTATCCAAAAGAAGGTCAGAAAAATCATTTCTCAATGATAAATATGCATGCAACATGACAAAACCCTCCTTGACGGTTACCACACTGCATTTGAGGGTAGGTACCAGTTGCCCCATCTTCTAAACTGATGACAAAATTGACATCTTCCATGGTTACTATAAATAAAATGTGGGCTCCTGACAAGTTATTGGAGTTGACTTCCTCTGGAACAGCACTAATACTGTGACTCAGGTCTCACCAAATGCTCACATAATAATCAAGGCAGACTATTGTGTTAATGGGAGTTTCTTTTCTGTAAACAAAAACTAGTGAAGATCACAGAGTACCTGATCCAATGTTTTTTCATTCGATTATAGGTATTTTTAAATATGACATGAAGACTGGAGGAAAAATACTATTTTCAAATTCATTCTTATTTTGTCTATGAGGGAATTTCCAAGCTAGTAAAGCGCATGAAAGAAGAAAATTCGGTCTTACCTTATCGTCAATATCACTCTCGCTGTCACACTGTGGATTAGAGAGAGAAAAAAAGATTTTGAGAAACACCTTTATGTATAGGGATCTTTTGCATCATCCTCTTAAATCTTTAGGATAACTGTTTATGATGTTCTCAGTTCAATGAAACACACTTTTGATGTTTGCAGTAATGCCTTTTAGATTGCTAGCGTAAACCAGACAAAACCAATTTCTCTCTTCTTATACAAAAACATGGTATATTATGACTTGGATGGGGAAAAGCGCACTTTAAACAAAAAAGACAATCAGCGATGCATTGTAATAACAACTGTAAGATGAATACCACAACAAAAAGCATGTCTTTTTATCATCCCAAATTGTGGAATATATAGTAACAGTTTTGCATTGCTTCACCTTGATAAGCACTTTGTCATCTAACAAGGAAACTGTGAAACTGGCAATCAATTTCTAATTTAATGAGTGGTACCAAGAATAGTAATTAAAATACAGCATAAATTCTGGTACATTTTTTAGTTTGAATGAGATCACGATCCCAGGAGGAAGTGTTTACTTAAAGAGTTTTAGAGTGTAATCTCTTACAGCCTTTGAAAATGAAATGCTCTATTTTCACAGCACAAATGATGGAAAGATAACTTGAGAACTGAACATTTCAGGACACGCATGGTTTGCTGGCTGGAGCTGAGAAAGATTTACAGTTGGGAGCAAAAATAAATGTCTTGGTGTCTGCTACACTGACAGAAAGTGGCCGGTGTGTTTTGTGGCGTTTGTGCCCAATGGGAATTTTCTCCTTCTGGGTGGGCTTCCCTAACTGGTGGCACCCTCTCGAGTTCACTGGTTCAACAAGAGGGGACTCTGCAAGCCAGCAGTGACAAAATACAAATGTGGAAATGGTCCATGAGAATGCGCATGCTTCGGTATCATGAATGTAGAGGAAGGAATAGAACCAATGACCATTTTGTCCAGCTCCTGCTCCTCACGGAGCAGGGAGGGGGGATCTTTCCTGTCACATCCTTTTATCCTAAAGTTACAAAGCAGAAATTTCAGCTGTGACATTCTTAATTTTCTGCAGATTTTTGAGAGACTATTTAATCTCCTCCTTTTCTATTTGGCACATGAAATTAGTGACCCCAAACACTTGAGGAACCTTTTACTCTTAAATTCTCTGAAACACACTGAGGACACGAAGAACCACGATACAGCAGAGAGGTCTCCCATGGTGATTCTGCAGTGAAAACTGCTCAGCTTCCCAATTGACTCTTTATTTCCATTTAACTGCAGTGGAAATGCTTGCTTTAAGGCACCTGTTTTTCTATAGTCTTGACTAAGAAGAACTCTTTTTTCTTTCAAAATCAAATTGTGTTAACATCGCCCCACCTGACCCACAGCACTCTTTAGAAGGATGCACACAGATCTAATTGTATCTGTAACCATTCTGGGGAAAAAAAGAACCTAAAGTAAAACTGGAATAAACTATAGGAAGGCAGGACAATGCTCTGCAGGGGCCGGGGAGAGGCGGGTGGGCAAGTCCTTTGGGAAGAACCAGTGGTAATGCCAGCAGACTGCACTAAGCCCTGGCCAAATATTTTCTGTGTGGAAGGGAAGAACATCAGGTAGCCATGTCTTCAGCAAATACCCTCCCGTAAGCCATTTGTGCATTTTTGGGGGGACTTTTATTCTATCATTAAGCTTAATGAAAATTATTATTGGAAACACAGGTTCTGTTTTTTCACAAACCAGATATTCAGATCAAAAGTAAAATCAGTCCTGATAAATCTTCATCATCACCAGCCATTTGCTGACTCTCCCAAACCCATGCCACGTAACCACGAACTATTAGAAATCTCTGCTCTGGGCATGGAACGGGACTAATTGTCCATCACCACCGCGACACGCTGAAACAGGTTTGCTGGGCAAAGGCTGCCCCAGTACCTGCTGCATTTGTGCTTGCTCAAGACAGCGCTAATTCACGCTGACAAAGCAACACATTCATCAAAAACAAGGTGGGGGGGTGGGGGAAGATGCAGTCACAGCAGAATGCTTGTTATTATTTACATGCTCTTGAGAAACACCGCTGACTCAAGGGAAGCCTTTCACCTCCACCCGGGGGGCTGAAATCAACTCAGAATGCTACAGGGACTGTGCATTCCCCCAAATTACCTGCATAATTGAGTGGGTCAAGAAGACCAAGTTATTTTACCCTTTAAACCTGGTCTACACTAAAGTATCCTAAGTTACCATTTTAATCATTGGGCTTATTCAGCCATGCACACTCATATTTTAGAGGAAGAATATTTTGATGATGTGATTCAACCTGCACAGCTCAGACTAAAGCATGTTATAATGGAATTACACCTATTGCAAAAATGGCATAAAAATTAGCTAGTACACTCAGCCCTGCGTTGCTTAAAATTCTTACAGGGACTTAAGGAATGACACACTGAAGTAATAAAAAAAATCAAATAAATTAAACTCAGAAATATATTGACTAGAAAACATTCAAAATTATCATTAAAACTCAGATGCTTTTGCCTATGAGCCCTAGTTTAATAAAACCACAATACTGTAAACCTTAATAAATTTAGCTTAAAAATGTTTGAGAGCGGATGTAAACAATTTTGGGGAACTTTAGTAACCATTATTATTCAAATACAATGTCGTATTTTAGTCTTGCTCTCTGCTTTTGTAACAGAACTCGTCTTCCTATTTTTTTACTGCATTATGATATTTTAAAAAATATGACAGACTTTTTTCTTGTTGAAAAGAGATATGACCTCAAAAATTCATATGCCTGTAATGAGTATAAAAACCTATTACAGATGGCTTGCATTACTAAAAGGTGCAGAGTTGCTTTATTTAGATGCATAATTTTGCTTTGTACCAATATGCAACTTTGTCTCATGAAGATAAGTGAAAGTTGCAAAAAGCCAGTGAACCATCAAATCCACATGCTAAATTTTATAAACAGACATATGAACGAAGCAAACATCTGCTCTCTGAGGATACATTCTTCCCCACTCAGGATCTGTAAATACTCCATAATTAATTGTTTTTAAAGTGGAAAAGACAGCAAAGAATTTTGTTTAATTTTAGCTTACATCTTCCTTACTTTAATCATGACCGCACCAGTCTTGCAGCTGAAGAAGCCAGCGGGGCTGTGGATGCAGACACAGAGGCGAACGCAGTTCTGTGCACACACGGAGCCCGCTGTGCAACTGCAAGACGAGTGCTTTAAAAACTGCATTTCTGACAGCAAGTTGCATAATTTCTTGCTTCCCTTATGAAATAGCTGTTCTCTCCCACCTCTCACAGCCGCGTAGGACTCGCTCATGGATATAAACTGTCCCTGTATCAATTCCTACTGCATGACTTTTAAACCACAAAAATACCACGTTAATCGACGTGAGAATGAAGCCCCAAACCGACCCAAAGCTATTGAGCAGTCTAGATGACTAGTGATTGTGGGGGAAGAATTAACACACTATTATTTATAAAATTTGGACTTCTGCTCAACATATACCATCCTGGAAAATGGTGGGTACCAACCCACATTCATCTCCCACCGACTCATGAAGAAAATACAGCCAGCTTTAGTGAAAAAAAAAACCCAAGCTTCAGAATTCGCTCAGGTTTTCTTCTTTTTTTTGAAGAAACAGGCTCCCACATTCACATCAAGAAACAGGAACCCACAGGCTGCTGAACACGCAATGGCACTGAAAAAAATGACAACAGCAAAACCAAACCTGCCCAGACAGATCTGCGAAAAACCAGAACCACTGTCGACCCCTTCCCTTTGGGGGTGTGTGTGTTAAAAAACACAATTTCAATGGGCTGGTTCAGTTTCTGTGGTAACAGCCTCTGGCCTCCGCACACCCACTCTTCTCCAGCCTCTCGCCTCTGGCCCTGCAGAGCCCTGGGTTGACAGAGAGAGGCCGAGGCCGGTGTGTTTACTTGCTGGGATGGTTAAATGAATAATGAAGTCATAGGAGAAACTTTGGTTTGACCCAGAGGATTTTCTGTGTCTTAAAAGACAACTTATTCTGGCCTGGTGAGGAGGAGGCCAGTGGTGGGCCCTAGGAAGGCCTCGCAGGCCAAGGCTGCCCAGCTCCTCCGCTCACCTCCCACGCAGCTGTTGTGGAGGGACAAAAGCCCTTGTCAAAACAAAAAAGTTAAAGAAAATGTGGAGAATAGCAACTGTTGACAGCTACGGGGGCTCATTGAAAGACAAAAGCTTCAATTACCTGGATTTTTCTAAAGGCCTGTTAACACTCCTGGTCTATAAGCGAAACTGTAAACAGCCATTGTGCTGGGTTCATAAAGGCTCCTAAAAGGATTATTCACTGAGTTGTGCCAATTGCCTCTCAATTCCACCAAGAATGTTTGCAAAGCTGACCCCTAATTGTGCTGTTTTTTGGAAACAATTTCTTGCAGTGACAGATTCCACTCAGAAAAAAGCCTCCCATGAGGTAAAGTTCAGCAGAAACATCACATAACTCAGGTAGAATGGGCTCAGGGCACCATAAAAAGTCCTCGACCCTCCCCTCCTCCACTTTCTGCCCCACAAAGGAGGATGGTGCCATGTCGGCAGATGTGGGCCCTCCACCCACAATGAGCCAGTGCCACAGAGATCGCTGAACTGGCCATGGAGGAAGCTCCAGGCTCTGGATAAAGCAGTGAGAAAAACTGGTGCTTTCCTAATTCCCACCTAAGCACCTGCACTAACCCCACCACCCCTCCATCCCATCTGTTCTGCTGCTGCACCTAAAAGACCTGAGGAATCAGGCAGAGCTCCCGTATGTATACAGCAAGCCCCGTGAATTATTTTTGTTTTTTGATAGCCGAGGTGGAAATTCACTTTTCAAGACCCCCCTCCATAGTGCTTTTCCCACCAGGCAAGGAGTCACGATGCACTACAGCTCTTGCTGTCATCTCAACAGGGGAGAGAGATGGACTTGTGGCTACTGTAAAACACAGGCAATGGCATATTTGGAGAAGGGACTTCTCTGACACAGAAAGGTAGATGCCACCGGCAACACACCTGCCTGCACTGAACTGAAAATAAACCTCTAATTCCTCCCTTATCCCAAACAAGCTAAGGTAAAAATGGAAAATAGGAACATTATGCACTGTGGTTCACATGACGTACAAGCATAAATCAGCCCACTACACATAACAGCAATGGACACTGCAGAGGTTATGTCAGTGCAGATAAAGCCAGATCTCTACTACAAAGGTTTTCTGGTGGACCTAGAGTCAGAGGTGTTCAGTGGTGTCACTGCTGGGCTCTACCACAGCATTCAGGCAATTAGCATGGCTGCAGAGTGTTTGAGCCATGGAAAGTTTAGGTTTTTGGAATGCGGAAGGTAAGCAGGCCTGGAATGAGCTATACACAGATTCTTCCAAAAAAGCAGCATCAGCAGAAGAAGCATGTAGGATCTGTGCTCCGGGACACCTCCACTGGCACCACCTCCTTGCAAAGGCATTTAGTCCAAGTGGCAGGATCCATATTAAAATTGTTTGTACTGTGATTCTGGATTTTTTCCGGTGAGTTTAAAGGATGAAAACATCCTTTGACTCTTTGTTTATCCCCAATGTTTTAACTTCCAGATCACCCAGTTTCTCTTCACATGATAAAAACCTTACATTGATTAACATGAAATCAGATTCTCACATAAACTGCCTCATGCCAGGAAAAAGAACTCCAGGAAATGAAAACAAAAACAACCCCAGTCTTGCAAGACTGCAACAAGATTGGCAACACTTGGGTGTTACATCATCCGTTAGGTGCAGAGAAACACTGTTATCTGAAATGGGTCCACATCCTCCAAGCTTTTGAGAATTGCAGAGAAGTCACTTCAGCTTATTCACATAAACGCAGTATCCCCTATTCCACCCAAACCCCGAGGTTTACCATCCAGGTTGTGCCTACACAGCCTCAAGGCTGCAGGGCCCTGTTGTGCCAGCACTACACAGCACAGAAGTTACAGGTTCCTGCCCAAACACCTGAAATAAAGGCTTATTTTCCTTGCACACAAACACATACCTACAGATATTATTTATATTATGATTAAGCAGACAGTGATAGACATCTAAGCTGGTCGTGTGAAAAAACAGATCCCAGCCCGGAGGGATACGTAATCTAACCAGTCTCCCTGCAACTAAAACTGTGTGGGGAAATATAAGGCCAAAAGAAGAGGAGGACAAAATATTAAATATACAGTCCATAATATTACAATGCAAGCTGGCAGGCTAGAATATATATGTAAAAATGTTGCATAAAATACATGAACAGCATAGATACCTATGGAGCTTGTACACCCACTCAGACAGTCCCAGAGGATGGCCATGGTACTGCTATCTTATTATTTCCAACCATATTTAGTTACTGAATTTTCTTTTAATAGCAAGGCTCAGGGAAGCATTAGGCTTAAATCCCGGGTTGTTAATGTTTCTTTTAAAGGAAGAAGGAAAATCAAGCCTATTTTTCAGAGCCCTCCCCCTCGCCCTATCCTCTGAGCTGAGCTCCCGGGCGCTGCTCACAGCAGCAGCAGCGCGTATGGCTGCGCGCTTGTGTGTGCAGGGGGAGGGTGTTGTTTCCTATTAAGTCTGGCATCGGATTCATGTCTGCAGGGGCTTGCTTAAGATGATAGGAAGAGAGAGTTTTATCATGAGCCAGACTGACAGAAAAGCCTGCTAATGGGACTTGAGGCATACACAGGAAAGAAAGTGCCAAAACATTAAGCTACCGCCAAGTGTCAGAGGGCCACTGATTTATTGCAGCAATTTTGCCACTGTGTCCTTTATAAGGTCCCACAAGTCCTTCCTCCTGGCAAGAAGCTGTGAGCTGCTGCAGCTCGGGGAGAAGTTTAGATCCAGAGCGCAGAAAGTGTCCAAGCGAAAGGCGGGGGCCGGGGGGAGGACGGAAATCGAATGTTGACTTGAACTTGCCCCAGGCAGCAGAGTCCTCTTAGCTCCACTGCCTCCCTGACAGCTTGATGAAATGAGTCAGGGCCTCCCTATGGCTAGACCAGCTCCGGCTTCCAAGTGCCGGGGTAGAGCTGTAAGAAACAGATTGAGCCTCAGGGCAGCAATTTTTTTTTTCTCTTTTTTTTTTTTTTTTTCTTTTTTTTTTTTTTTTTCTTTTTTTTTTTTTTTTTCTTTTTTTTTTTTTTTTTCTTTTTTTTTTTTTTTTTCTTTTTTTTTTTTTTTTTCTTTTTTTTTTTTTTTTTCTTTTTTTTTTTTTTTTTCTTTTTTTTTTTTTTTTTCTTTTTTTTTTTTTTTTTCTTTTTTTTTTTTTTTTTCTTTTTTTTTTTTTTTTTCTTTTTTTTTTTTTTTTTCTTTTTTTTTTTTTTTTTCTTTTTTTTTTTTTTTTTCTTTTTTTTTTTTTTTTTCCCCTTTCTCTCCTCAGCATTTGGCTGGGGGAAGGGGGAGGTTATGAGCACTACAGATGTATAGGCTGAGCCTTTGTCTGCGGAGGGGGAGGGCGAAGGGGAGAGAGAAGAACAGCAAGAGAGTATTAGCTATGGCAGCCGAGAATAGCCCTGAGCACTATAACTAATTTTGAGGGGCAGTGATGCATTGTACGGGCTCTGTGCTGTTTGGTCTGAGGGGGCCCCTGTTGTGAAGCAGCAATCAAGAGGACATTTTGTTAAGTGACCAACAGCTGTCATCTGCAAGCCCAGAGTAGGGAAGGAGGGAGCAAGGGGGAGGGAAAAAAGAAAAAAAAAAAAAAAAAGAGCATTTGTCCCTTGGAGGCAGAGCACATTAATCCACCAATCTGCCACAGCTTTAACTCTAAAAGTGCTTGGTGCTGCTGAAGAGCTGGATTCCACTCCATCAGCCACCCAGAGAGATGGTACCTCTCGCTCTGCTTCAGCCTGCCAGACACGGGGAGCTTCCCTACCTTTGCGGGTCGAGGAACCAACGCTAAAAATACTGTTTAAGTCTCTTTTCATTCCATAAAATTGAGTTGATCTGCTGCAGCTTAGGGTCAATCCCTCAAGGACTGTTTTTTCCCCCCTTCCCTTTTCCTTAGCACTCATAAATTAATCAGGAAGACCCTGACTAAGTCATTTCATGCTGTACAACATAAAAGAAAGTCCCCTGATGATCCATGCAAGGATCTATTAAAAGCGGGAGGAGGGAGGGAGGAAGGGTTAGGGAAGAGGGAGAAAAGAGAAGGGGGGAAGAAAAAAACCTCAACCTTCTTGATATTTTAGGATAAAAGCTGGAGGACTTTGTTACAAATTCTAGCCAACATCAAAACACCTTAAATAATTCAAAGAACATGTTAAAGGGAAGAAACTGAATGTTGCTCTGATGTTCAGTTGATGCAACACAGAATATTACCCAAAACAGCACAGCCTGTTAAGGGAGACAGCAGCCTTGAGCATTTCAGTTCTTTAGAAAAATGTCAGAACCTGTAAAAATCATAATTTCCAGCAACTTTTTTTTTTTTTTTGCATGATATAAACTCAGCGAGACTGAAATGTAGGTTTCTGACAAGCTGTTAACAAGACAACTTTAGAAATCTGTCTGGAGCTCTCAGGGAGATGGGCTGCCATTTCACTGCTTCGAAGAAGTTCATGACATGACAAGCAAAAATCAGGGAACAGAGACCTAAAAACCACGGTGTAATTTTCATTTGCTTCTGTCGTGAAAGAATTCAAGCAGAAATATTAGAAGGCTGTACAACTAAAAAAGCCAGCAACTGGAAAATCATTGCTGTGGTTTGACAAGCACATCTTTTATGCTGAAAATGGTTCCTTTATTATTACACCTATATACAGGAAAGCATTTAAAAAAAAAAAAAAGAAGAGAGAATCACAAATTATTACAAAGTAAGATCTACAGCTGCCTACTTTCAAGCCAAGTCTAAAAATGACCTAGTTCATGGGAGAGTCACCAACCCATCTTGAAAAAGCTGTAAGAACCACCAGATTTCTCTTGGTTTCCTACATGCCTGCCCTTCCTCCCTCCCCCCCCAAAAGGTAGAAATATCTTTCCATAATGCAATCTTTTACTGGAGCCTACACAGACGAATGTTGCTACATAAGCATTTAATAAAGACACATTCATTAAAAATAGAAAAGTCAGCATCCAATGCCATCTACGCAGCAATGCTTGTACCACATATTCCAGAGAGGCTTTCTGGCTGTTTTACCATACTACACCTCCTACTTTAGGCCTTAATATACCAGTAAAATGCTTTTCCATAATTGCTGGATGACTTAACAATGTCTTTTCCAGAATCAATCTCTTCTACTCTATGGTTAGAAAAAAAAGCAGATCAATAGATTGACTGATTGATCAATTGATCAATCTATCCATCTATCTCCATACAATATATCTCTTTCCACATACAATTTCTCTCTCTCCCTCTCTCTTACTATTTGGACTCATTCTAAGTGTTTAATGGTAGGTTGATATAGATGCCTTGAAGTCAATTTACTGATTGTGATTGACTCATTATATCCACGGTTGCAGAATCTTGGTAACCTTAGGATGGATGCTTTGGGAAACCCAAAGTCAGCCAGCTGCAAACATACAACCTTATGCTTAATTTCAGCCCGTATTTGCCAAGAAAGAGACAGATCGCACAATGCAGAAGGCCATTTTCACTTGTAACACCTGTGATTATACCAAGGGGTAATGTGAATTACAGACTAAATTTAGCCCAGCATTTGCAAGGACCACACAAATAACGAACTGAAGTTTTTTCACCTCTATTTCAACCCATTTCCACGCAGCTCCGGTGGTGCGATCCTACAGCCATGCTGGGAAACCGAAAGGACAGTGCGTGTAAAGTTGAATGGCTGACACCACATTTCACCAATTTACGAAATGAAGGAGACTCTGACAAGAAAAGAGATGCAGTTTGCTTCTCTTCTGAAGTGCTCACAAGTTCTTTTCATTCTCCCCTCATTTGGGTATTGTGTCACCCGTCACTCATTTTCTTTTCATTAGGCAGACACTCCTGGGGACAGTACAGCTTCGCTGCTGTCTATGGGTTTTCACTAAGGAACCAGAGAAACATCCATTACTTTCTTATTCTACAGTTTTAAGCTATGACTAACACCATTTGCTTGCAAGAGACATCTTGCCTTGCTGCCTCCCCTTTACCATGAGCCTCCTGGCTTGGGGTTACCAGGCCCCCCCACCTCAGCTGCTTTGGTCCCTCACGCTCTCCAGAGAGGAGCAGAAACCAAGAGAGGATTTGCAGTGACTCAGAGCACAGAGCAACTCTAATTTTGTTTAATGCAAGGATGCCTAGACAGGATATGTCCAACACAAAAAAAGTGGCTTAAAGCCATTATTTACAACAATGAGAAGCTGCTGCAATTTGGAGGAGGGGGGCGGTTAGAAGCCTTCTTTCAAATTAAGGAGGAGTTTAGGACTTAATATGGATATAGCCAAAAGCCACTTTAACTATAATGATCTGTCTAGTAATTCCTCACTTAGTATAAACATCAGTTTTCTTCTTCTCTTTGGACTGCAAATCTGGTCTATTACTATGCCATGTCCACGTCATTGTGGAGTGACCAAAAAGTACTCAGCCACTACAAAATAACAGGATTTGTTAAAGTACCCCTGCTCTAATGGAATGCTTTTAGTTATTCTCAGCTCTCTGACTCCATGTCATGTGACTCTGTTTGGAAGTTTCATTTACATATTTATTTAGTGGAGAACGTGCACGGCTGTCTTCCCTGGGTGCAGAACCATTATTAGCTGCAGGAAGCTGTTAGCAGGGATTTCAGCACGGAACTCGGGAGGAAAGGCATTTCCTAATACCTTTAGTATCCTGCTTAATAACCACCACCCTCCAGAATGAAGGTGATGGATTTCTGGTTATGAAACTTGCCATGGTTTGTTACAGCTGATTCACATGAATGTTTATTTTATTTCATGTATACATTTCATTTATATATATACAGACACCCTTTTTCTCATGCTGTCAACTTCCTTCTTCCCTACTTCTCCCTCTAAGTCCAAGTGGAGCAGCGACAAAAGAACACACCAGGCTATGCCTGAAGACATCCACCTGATGCCTCTAAAGTTTCCCCCCAAGTACATCACAGATGTTTCCATTCAAATGCAAGCTGGACACTCCAAAATGTCCAGCATGAACACTCAGAAGTGGAGATTAATTTCAGAATCAGCGCCGGTGTCATTTAGGTAGGAAGGCAAATCTCCGCTGGGCCTTCTAACCGTTTATTCTAGAGCTGGCAGGATGAGTGTGCCGGAGCCAGTTTGAGTTCAGCTGGGGTGACAGGCTACACACCTTGAAATATACCACCATCATGCTATATGTAATATTTTAACACACTATTCAATTAGGAGCTTTAGACTTGAAAAACAATGTAAAGCACCTACTGTGTTCTCAACATATGTTAATTCAGTAAAATGAAGCAGTTCATTCTTAATGAATATAGGAAGGTCATGTGAATCAGCTGCTTTGATTTGTCGAGTGCCTTTAGCCACTAAGAAGAGAAGTCCTTTTTGCTGTCAGGGGCAAGATTTACAATACTTATATATAATTAATATAATAATTAATATTATTTAATTCCACTGCTATTAAACTCATGGCAAGGTTTATGTTGCTATGGCTAAAAAATATAAAGCTTACAAGAACTACCATTCACGTTTGCATTATTGAACACTGAAATTCAAGTCTGGTAAAAGATTTAGCACAAGAATTGAGACATCTATAGAAGACCTGTTCCTCCACAGAAACTCTCAGAGCCTGTGCTTGCAGATTTCAACCACTGCTTTTAAAATAAACCTTGAGGGATGGATGCCCCGTTCGCCACAGGCAAGCTACCCCGGAACAAAGGAATTCACCAAGATAGAAATAAAAAAAACCTTTAAACTATGAAAAGTAAAAACAACACCCC
>NW_015090783.1:6471964-6731056 GCF_001431845.1 Calidris pugnax | reverse complement strand
AAAATTCCCCAAAAAAAAAAAAAAAAAAACCCTAAAAAAAAAAAAAAAAAAAAACACCCCCCCCCCCCCCCCCCGAAAATCTCCAGCAGTAGTCATTAACACAATGCAAATTAAATCTTTTGTTTTTTTCTTTCGTTCCATTTAGATCTTAAAAATATTAAAGTAGGTAAGACTTGGAAGTGAAGGACAAGCATTGCCTAGAGCATACATTTGGGTGTCTTCAATATAATGTATGGAATATAGCAGAGGCTGCAAGCTAATTCGATAAGAAAATAATGTAGTTGGTTATTCACTCTTACAGAATTATGCCTTAGCAAAGCTAAATATAAAAGCTTCAAGGCCTATGCCATTACCTGGAAAATACTTCTTTGAACCACTAAATGATAAACCTTTAAATATTAAGCAATTTAAAAAAAAATACATTTGCTATTCTAGTTGGAACTGTAAAGGCTCCCCACTACCTTACTACATCTGCTCCTCTCTTCCGACCCCGCTAGATCCTCATTTGTTCTTGTCAGCCCCCCAAATGTCAATGATTGATGGAAATGTAATGATTTACAAGATGGAGCCTCCTACCTCGCTGTTCTGCTTTCAGACTGCAAAGGTAGTTTGACCAGCACTGACCTCAAAGACCAAGAAAAGGGCTGATAGTGCACACTGAGAGATGGGAATGCAAGAATCCTTACCCGAACTACCCTGAAACTTTCTGAACAGGCTCAAGGACATTTATCCTTTCTGTTGTCATAACAAGATTTTTTTATTTGTATTTTTCTTCCAGGACTGATGTGGAAATGCTCAGTTGTGTAGATAGATGTCATTTATGAATAGAAGCTCCAACTCATCAAAGACTTTCCTCAGTAGTGACAGCCCCCTGTATGGCTAATACAGACTGGAGTGATTAGAGAATAAAAGAGAGAGGAAACATCTCAACAGGAGGGGAAATAAGAGAAAAAGAATAGAAGACTAAAGAGCAAGAATGTAAAAACCAGTTTACTACACTGTGGACCAATAATGAGATGGGACTACGAACACTGTCTGTTTGGGAATGAACTCTATCAACCTATAATCACTAATCATTATTATTAGCATGAAGATAAAGCTGCTAGTAATTAGATGAAACAAACTATTATGTACTTGTCATGGAGTGAGAGTACATTGAATCATAGAAACTTTTCATTTTCCAATAGGTTATTATGAACAATGGTGAATGTGAAATCTGTTTGAAAAACTTGAAAAAATACCTTGACCAGAATATTTTAACTCCTCTCAGTTTGTGTGCCCTGGCACTATGGAGCAGACAGGTCTTCCTGTTCCAACGGGAGCTGTGGCATGGCCAGCAGTTCTTTTTTCACTTGGGATTTTTCTGTCTCCGCTGCGAAACACCAACCATCTCGCGTGCGGTTTGCAGCCACGTGCAGCGATAGAGGCATAAACAGCAACTCACCGTAATGCTATTATTAGTATGTGCCACTACTGCACATTCAATAACAACAGGGGTTTTCATGGACTGCAGGGTAATTAGGTGTCTTTAAATATGCTTTAAAGCCTTTTCATGGAGCTGGAGTGTGGGAAGGTTCTCCTCAGCATTGATGTGAAGTACTTGCACAGGTAACTGAAAGCTCAAGAGCTTCTGGCCAGCTTTTAGCAGCACAGGTCGAGAACGACAGGGTCTCGTGCTAATCAATGTATATTTAAAAAAATCTTTTAAATTCACACCTAGCACTTTTGTTTATGAAGCAGAAATAGCATTCAAAACAAACAACTTTGTTAGCTCAGCTGGCTAATGAAAAATTGCCACAACTACAAAAACAAATCTTTGTTTTCAATTTTCAGTAAGCAGGGCTTTAAAAGAACAAGCTGCTCTTGAAAGCATGATAGTTTTTTTTCCCTAAAAAAGGAAAGAAAGAAATCCTTCCTAGCAACTGCAATTATGATACTTTCATGTCAAATGAATTATATTACTGAAAATAAATCTTTCTAAGATGCACAAGAGGGTTATCTGGCTCCAGTCAGACTTATGCATTACTGGTTTTATATGTTGTACTCTACTTGATTAATATAGGTAATCAAATTATATTGCCTTCCACTGTGCTCTCAAATTCAAGGCTATAATGTTTTCAATGACAAAGTTCATAGAGTTGTATAAAAATGTACCTCATGCTGTACCAGCCCTTTATTGCTGTAGTAAAACACCATTTTCAATTTAGTAATAAGTGATATAAAACAGAGTGTCTTGATTGGCAGGGTCGTATTCATTATGCAGTGCCCTACGACACAGCGCAGTTCAGAATGGAAATTTAAGGACAGAATCTACCACAATCTCTGATGTTGATACTGCGGGGAATAAACCGATTCCTTTTTCATGAGTCGTCCAAAGGAAGGAAGAGGAATTGAACACAAAGACACACAACATATTACACACGGACACATACATGGATGGTAGGGAGAAAGGGGCAGGAGGAGACTTGGATAGCATGTTACTACTCCATACAGGTTTTCCTGTGCTGGAGCCAATCCTGTGCTACTGCTTCCCACCTGGGATAGGAAACCAAAAAAAGGAAATAACAGAAAAAGAGGAAGCAGAACAGTCTGGATAGCAGCAAATACTGGAGAGCTCCTTCTGGCTCCGCCGCTGGTCTGACTTGTGACCAGAAGAGAAATTTCAGGGCTTTGCGATTCTGAGTGTTTAACTTGAGGTGCCTTAATGAAGCTGTGTTATCGAGTGCTCTTCACTTTATGAACATCAGGATTCTCTAAAGAGCTGTAAATTAGGCTGTCAAAACTGGTAAAATCTTAAGTTTGCAGCCACCTTTGAATATGTAAATCCTAACCCTTCTCTTCCTTCTTTTCCCTTCTCTAAATTAGGAACAACGTTTACCATATCTGTAAACCATCAAACCAACCAATCTGTGAGTTCTGTAGAGGCAAAGTATTCTGGGGAGCCTTGTCGTCACTATGAACACTATCTAGAAGAGCAAGAATTATAAAGCCGTTTTCTGTGGAACTAAAAGGCAGAGATATTGTTAGCTGGTATCTTTTCTAGGCATGTACGTTGAGCAAATGATATGATCAGGAAAGACAACTCTTGGACTCGGGAATTAGTAATGTTATCTTAGTTTTGTTTCCTTGGCAACTTGACCTTTCATAATTTGCCCAAAGGCAAAATATGGGCAGCATATCCCTTTCAAATCATACCTCAATAATCTTGTGATTAAAAGCATCACCAGAATGTGGCCTTGCCGTAAGATGGAGAATTAACGACTCTCTACTAAATGATCCACTGATGTTGAATCTAATTTAAGTAGCCTTGCAAGAATATTTAACACTTAATGATAGGCTCTGTATTAGAGTAGGTTTAATCTAGGATGCAGCCACAGATGTCATAAGAAGGAATTAATCAGCATTGCTTCCACTAAAACAGAAATGCAAAATTGCTGAACAGAATGTATTAGAAACAGATTAAAGAACTGGGACTTAAACATAAAAGAAACAGAGCTGATGCCACCCTCAGAGAGCTAATTTGAAATACAGGAAAACTTAATTCGCCTTTAACTGAAGAATTGGGGTGTTTGAAGTTACTAAAGAGAAGCTTGCGTTATCAAGAAGGAAAGAAAGGCAGATAGTCTTTTCCCTCATCAATTAAAAATGAAAGCCCAACCCAAATATTAATGCCTGCCTCAAAATCCCAACAAAATGAAGTTATTGATGCTCTAGGGACTATTGCTGCATCCTACATGAAGCTCTATACTCAACGAAGCGCAGTGGAACTTTCACTCATTTGGAAAACTCCTGCTCAATTTAGATAAGTTACCTTTAGAAAAGCACATCTCGGAAATAGGGAAATACAGCCAATGTTTTTGAAATGCTTGCAGTTGGGTAAAAATATGAAACGTGATATTTGAAAATTCACTCTAAATTCCCTAAATAGAGAGAACTAGCCCACCCAAAGGTTTGTGTAAAGACCTACATTACAATTACTCATTGTTGCGTCAGACAATTTATCATCTTCACTATTGTTTGAGGACTTCATGCTGCCCACAGGGTTTACGCTGCCCAGCCTCTGTCATTAACAGAGACAGGTAGGAGTATGACGCCAGAAGGGACAACAGAGCATCAGCTCAGAGCATCTATATAGCAACTCTCCATTCATGATTTGAAGATATTGAGAGTGAATCCTAATCCTGTGAAACCTTAGAAGCACATATCATGGATTAAAT
Organism: Calidris pugnax; assembly: GCF_001431845.1. Taxonomy (NCBI): domain Eukaryota; kingdom Metazoa; phylum Chordata; class Aves; order Charadriiformes; family Scolopacidae; genus Calidris; species Calidris pugnax. The sequence continues at coordinate 6,726,839 of NW_015090783.1, read as the reverse complement.
ATTGCATTCTTCAAATTTTGAGTTAAAGTTAATGTTCCTGGCAATGATGATGACAACCTAACTTCAGCACAATTTTATTTCTGCTGAAAACATCTAGGAGTGTGCTGGATACTCCAATGGCCTGATTCAACTACTGCACTCCTGATTTACTATCACTGCCATTAAAAAGGTTTTTGACTAGGTTGAGTGGCCCTTCCTCGAAAAATTACAAAACAATCTAGCTTTGGTCCCAATTTTCATTGATAGCCTAATAGAACATACAAATCATCTCGGTGCTTGTTCCCAAATTAATGAAAAACTTATATAAAGCTTTGATCTTGATGGAGGAATCCATCAAGACTTCGCATTTGTCTCCCTAATTACTTGCTTTGATGCTCCCGGCTTGCAATCACTGCATAAGTTAATGTCCTGGGGTTGCCATAGCTACCATTAGTGAAGCAGAACAAGAGACATTGCTCTGCACCGAAGCCACCTTTGCTAGATGTTTGCTTCTTCACCCTGGCTGCTCCTCCACCAGCGATGCTACAAAGGTACTCCTGTACTGCCCCAGAAGTTAATAAAATAGTTGCTATTCATTTTATTACAAATGTTACTGGTAGCATCACTTTTTCTTTCTCTCTGCTGCTCATACACTGGAGGCTTTGAAAGCAGTGGAGTGGTCAGAAGACGAGAGAGCAAGCAAGGACTGAGTTTCCTTCCTAACCTGAACAACAATTTTGCTGAGTGATTCAGGGTCTTGATTTACTTGACTCTTGAAGGACAGCAATGATGCATCTTTCATCACACAGTCCTGTTTTGAGAACACACTGCTAAGAATTGATGAAAAAAAGCGTGTAATAATAGTCACTTTTCATAAAACATTTGCTTGAAGTGAGATCCCTCTATTTCTACAACTCTCTAGTTAGCTAAAAACCTTTCATTAGACCTCTACACTTCTCCTTTTTTAATAAAGGACACTGAACAAGTAATGATGCATAATATACTTCAACATTACTAGTAATTGCTCATTGAAAATAAGAAATGAGAAATCACTTTCTTATTTGCTTATCTGATGACCTCTAAGGACAATGAGGTACATGATAAATGCACAGTGTGGTGTATTTCCTCATTTACTGTATTGATCTGATTTAATGTAATGTCAAGAAATGCAGTACTAAGCCATTAAATGCCAACAAAAAGTATATCTTGCTCTGAAGTGTATTTGTAACTTTAGTCCACACGCAAGTTTTTATACTTGCTGCAATTAGTTCACAAAAGTTTTCAGTGCAATCTGTTCTTGGAAGCTTTCCATTCTAAAAAAGGTGACAAACGAATGAAATATCTGAGTGGGAACCAGCATCCTAATATATTTCAAATAACTAACCAAGGTTGACTGAAAAATTCCTACAGCAACAACACAATACTGCTTATTTTGATTATTAGGAAGATATATCATTTTAATATTCTGTTCCTGCCAAAGTTTTATGCATTCTTTTAAGTGTATGAACTCTAAATCTTTTTGGTTCTGAATACAGTATTTTCCTCTGGGAGGTACTGTACACGGTAAGTATGGAAAGTTAACTTGTAATTAGCATGTAATGTCTAAGCAAATTACATGATGCTAGAGTTAATAGAGGTTCAGATCAGAAATAATCCTCTGAGCGCAGCCAGTGTGAATTACAAGTTTCTACAACACTCAGGAACCTGAAAACCTACAGGATCCCGAAGCACCTATCCCAGAAGCCAGGCACCTCAGATGCTGTGCTGCTCCTGACTGACCTGTGGTGTTCACCACGGCTCCAGGAGGATCTGCCTGAAGGCTGCAGATCACTTGGGCACGGCTCCTGCAATGAGCTGTAGGTGGTGGGAAATGCTGGAGCCCACATCCTGTAGGACCGGGTTCTAAATCTTCACCCGCAGTGTGACAGCAGGACACTTTATTAGATGCTCTCTTGCTAATTTTCCTCACGATTAAATTTGCTTATTTTCCTCAAGGAGTGACTATTAAAAATAAACCTACTGTGGTTTTATTTTTAGTAGATCCTGTCGTTAGGTCACGCCTGACAAGATGTGAATCAGAACCATCGCACGAGCAACAGGGTCACGTTTATAACAGACAGCCCTATCACAGCGCTAATGTGCTCGTTAAATGACCCGCTATTGGTATCCTAATAACTTCTTACCATTTTATTTAGAAACGAACAGCAATGAGAGAGAAGGAGATTCCAAATTAATTAAACAGGCTTAGTGAAGAAGAAGAATCAATTTTGGCATGAACACTATGCTTGTTTTTTTTTTTAAAATTAAACCAATACTACATGCTATTTAGCAACTCCAGAACCCACATAATGACAGAAAACAGCTAAGTGAGTCAACAATCAGTATAAGCAGAAATCAGAGTAAACAGATTAGGGCAATCATCATTGGACGATCCATAGAAATACGGATAGTCATTTTTCAAATAAGTAATGATAGCACCAAATGTTAAAGACAATGAAGAAAATGAGTAGGAGCTATTTTCAGACAATTGCCTTTCTTCTGAAGAACACAAAGCTAAAGAGCTTGGATTCATCCCTCAAATACTATGGCTCATAATATGACAGGTTGCGATGCACAGGACATGAGAGAGAATACATAAGCCAACATAAAATTCAGCATGATTAATATATGATTAGTTCACATTTGTACAATGCTTTGAAGATGTGAAGTGCTAATTAGAATTTCTGGATTAGGCTGGTCGATGCCCCAATGCAATCCAGATCAGTAAATAAAATACTGTGCAGAAGTTTAAACCAACTGCCCAAAGACCAAAGAACCCATGAGACTAAGAAATGCTTTAAATTTCAAGTGGATAAACAAATGTATAAAAGAGGGAGAGAAGGAGAATTCAGCGCCCCAGTGAAGCTATTTAAGACAGATAGATGAAGATATTTAAGACAGAAAGATACAGCTGGTAATTATCTGAAAAGCACTGGTGCACCTCCCTCTACCATGACCAGAAATACTCTCAACTCATGAGATATAGAAATAGCTCAGGAACCCATAAATATTTGCTGAACCAAAACCTTAAAATCTAATGACCTTAGTGGAATATAAACAAGTATCTTCCCAAGAGTAGTTCTGCAGCAATGAGAATGAAAAAAATATTTAGTTTGACATGTGCAAGGGAAAAAAAAAATGTAGCCTCAAACTGTAGAGTGGAAAAAGAGAGAAAAAGGAAATTCCTCTATAGCTTTCATCAGAAATTTTGAAACTAGACTTCAGTACCGGGGGGGGAAGAGTGAAACCTGCAGCAGATGAACAATATGTGGTTTTATTAGAGAGCAGAATACATAAAACCATTTACAGCAAAAAGACCATCCCAATACATCACTCGCCTGGGACCAATACACAGCTCGGGATCAAAACAGAATGCCATCCAACAGAGAGATGTTGACTTTGCTACTGATCCGGCCTTTTCCTGCTTAATTAAAGCTACCGAACACTTGAGCTGGAAAACTGTAATCCCCATTAAAGTGTCATTTTAGCAGTAGGTGATCAGACCTTTCAAGCTACAGTAAGTAATTATGCTAGCAGGAACCATGTGTAGTATTAATGCGACCATAGGAAAACCACATACGTGCAGTCAGGAGCACTGTTAATGCACAGGTTGGTAACCAGCTAAGGATTACCAGGCAAACTAGTAGTTAGAATGGAGACAAAAGCTCCAGTAGGTAGCCACGCAGAGAAGATGTGTGGCTCTAATTCCATGTAAGTACTAAGTAAGACTGGATAACCCTATCTGTGGGAGCAGGGACTGTGTGTAATGGTTATTTACCCTTCAGTTTGAAATAACAATAAAGATTAAATGTACCAAAAGAGTAGGCACAAAACAATGAAATGCTCAGTGCGTGAATATTTACTTTTGATCTCCCTTACAATGCAGAAATAGCTGTGGAGGCCTAGAGAACAGAACTTGGTTTTGTACTACGGTATGCTTTATGGAATAAGAAATGTGACCAAGGAAAGTCCCCAGTAACACAAAACCCATGTGGCCGTCAAGCCACCACAGATGCAATGCAGCTGCTCTTCAGCCTTAGCAAAGTCTTTCTGAGCTGCCATCAAACCCAGCATTTGGAGGACAGGAAAAGAGGGGTCTGCTGGAAATGCCCAGTGGTTAGAAGGCACATTGACATGAAGCCACATGAAACCACTCAACCTCCAATGCCTGAATTACCGGAAAGAAGTGAAATAGAAGAAAGCCAAAATAAAGCAAACCTCCTAATTAGTGTTAAAATAAAACAAAGGCACTTTCTTGTTAAGCAGGATGCACATTTTTATGTAGTGTGCTCTTGTAGATGTCTAGGACTATCACTCACACAATGTATGAAAAGATGTAATCCCTAGGTATATACAAATCTTTTCCAAGTGTTTTTAAAGCTAGTGTCTGCAGCAATACATATTTTGCAGCAAATATTTAGAATGAAATATTTCATAAAGTACTTCAGCACTTCTTTGAGTGTTTAATTTATCTGACATAAAAGAACAAGAGTGTATAGCATTTTCCTGTAAGTGGATGTAAAATACGCATTGCATGGATCCCTATAATTAAAAAAACAGCAAATCATTGTCATTAATGCACAAGCAAGATCATAAATGAATACATTATTAAGTCCTACTGAATTAATGTTTAACTGCAATAGAGTTGAAATTGAATGAGGCAATTAATCAGAGTAAGAACTGAAAAAAAAAAAAAAAAAGCCACATCTGTCTCACTTTGAATACATTGAGCAAAACGACCTTCAAAACGGTACTGCCAATCAAACCACGCCGCCCACTGATGTGACAGCCCGGGTGCCACCACAGAGAGAAAGTTTAGTCAGTGTAACAGATACAAGCTTTCCGTCTGAGTCACTCCATGGGTACATCTCACCCTGAGGGAATAAAACATTATGTCTCCAGGGTCTTATTTCATAAAGTCATGAATGTTCAGATGGTGAAGATCATGCTGGTTATAAATGTGAACTACATCTGCTCAAAGTCACTGGAAAATGAAACTGGGGGAGTTGACATACATTAATGATAATTTTAAAAGGCTTAATGCTCTCCAACATCTAGGGGAGGCTAAAAAAATTATGTTCAGAAGCTTTTGTTCCATGGATTGTGCTTTGATCAACTAAAATACATTAAGTTAAATTTTTCCTCATCAGTCTTAAACTCTGTAGTGGAATTTTCTTTAACGGGTTAATTAAACTCCCTCAGGTTCTTAACTGTTGAAAAGTCTTAGTTCAATTTATTTCAGAGTTTAAGGAGGAATAAAATGATAATACTAATGACGATAATGACCCTTATCCGAGCTAAAGCTTTTTGCACTTCCCATGTAGAACAGTATCTATTGTTCCCAAGTCCTACCTTTGACAGATAGGTAGGTATATGTGCTTTTCTTCGTTGTAACATATTATGAATATTAAACAATATTTTAAAAGAAAAATCCATTGGTATTTTTGTACCAAGTTCTTAAGCAATAATTATCTTTGAATAAAGATTTTTTTTTTTCTCTTAATGCAAATGAACTGCAAATTTTCCAAACCATAATTGTTTTCCTACATTGAATTGATGGAGCAACTGGCATGTAGGTAATCAGCATACTCATTTCCCTTTCAGCAGCAATGAGGACTAGATTCAGGATTTTCCATTTTTAAAAAAAAAAAAAAAAAAAAAAAAGGATTGCTCAGATAGTCATTGATAAAGCAGCTAATAATTAGGGCTTAGGAAAGTTTGCCAGAGAGCTGAATAGTGGTTAACCTGTTCCTACACTCCTGCTATCATATCGATGAGCACAGTAAAGCCATTGTGTTACTTTGCAATGCACAATAACTTGTCACTTGTGCGCAATACACAGCTTTTTGCACCAAAAAAGCCAAGTCAAGCTATTACACTTATCTTTCCATTAACACTTGCAATCACCCATTTGCCCACAGTGCACAAAACAGGTACTGCCAGCGCGGCTGGAGATCAGCAGGAGCGTATCCATACAGCATGTCCCACCTCAATTCACTGGGGAGAGAGAATGTCTCAGGCTCCAGTTCACCCAAAGTCGCTGCAATTTCTATGGTGCATTTGAAAAGCAACCCCCAGCACTGAGAAGTTTAAAAACTTGTTGGGAAACTCAAGTCTAGTGCAGGGAATGAAGTTAAAGCGTAGGATGGTTCTGGGTCAGCGGGGAGAAGGATGGTAGGTTGGGTTCCTGGTCTCTGTCAGCTTTAGGACTTCACAGAGTTGCTTCATGCCCCTTTTCTCACCCCCTAAGCCAAGGAAGTCCCATGAGGGAGCAGGGAAACTGTGCTTGACTCTTGGGTAATAGTCTAGAACTAGAGTTCTCTGCTGATCCGCACACCCCTCTCTTCAATAAGAGTCATAGTAACTATACAACAATAAATAATACAAAGGTGCTTATTTATCTGTTATTTGGTTTCAGACCATGACATCTCTCTCTCTGTATATGAAGAGATGGTGGGCTTGGTGGGAGTGGACAACAGTTGCACAGAGGTTTTAATCTTCGTAATCCTCTACCAAAACTCGTAATAGTGACTCAAAGCCACTGTCACAGGCTATGAGGAAGGTAGTGAGATGAAAAGTTTGTTTCAGCTACTGTAGAAAGACTGAGGAATACAGATTGCACGTGCCTTCTCTCTGGTCATATTAATTAATGAGTGCAGATCAGAGAAGGAACTGGAAAGCACAGCCCTGGGAATCATCAGGTCTCGTTTCCTCAGAAAAGCAATATGTGGAGCACGCCAAGGCTTGCATCACATAAAGCTGAGTCCCTTTAAGGACAGGGAATACTCTTCCGTATTTTAAGGGCTTTTAGATAAACTTTAGACAATTCCCCAAGATATATATATTCAGGCTGGCAATATTTTTTTGGGATACCAGTGTGAGATCTAAGCATGCCTGGATACATGCCACTGCATCAGTCTATTCTACCCTTCTCTGACACAAGATCTGTTCTGAGCGTTATCATCAAATATGAAGATTTTAACCGAACTGTGACCCAGAGTATCAATTTGATACAAACCCAGGATGGAAGAGCACTGCAGGATGGAGTCCTCGCTGCACAGGGCTCTTTCAGCCTCGGCTGCCAAATGTAAGATACCATCATTTTTGTTAAACACCTCATGACAAAATAGTTTATCAGCACCTAAATGCAAAGGAGAGCATTAATAAAGCCAACTATCCATACGGTGAGTTCACTGATCCTGTTTCATGGGCAGATGTAGGATTCAAGGCTGAATCCTGACCTGACCATCGCCAATGGCCTACATTTTGTTGACTTTCCATGAAAAGGATGTTGGGATCTGTAATAGAAAGGGTGAGTAAGGCAGAAGGAAAAGAAAGAAGAGAGCGGGAGTGGGCACAATTCACTAACACACACAATCCCAAAAGATAAAATCAACAAAGCAATTAGGCTTCAACAGAAACAAGACAGTTCTTTTTGTTTTGTTTTGTTTTGGATTTTTTTTTTCAGCGGGAATGTTAATTACTGTGCCTTACAGCAGAGATAACGAGAGGGTTTTACTGCCTAGCATTTTTCAAACAAAGACATGAAAAATTCATGAGCAGGGAAGACCTTGGTGTTGAGCTTCAGTTTTCTTGTCAAATATTTCAGCTCCGGAGGTCCTTGGGAAGGTTACACGGCAATATTCAAGTCTAAAGGATGCCTGTCAGCTGGATCTAAAAACAACAGGAATTTTATAGGCTACACGTGACCTTGTCAACGTATTTTCATTGGCCAACACTGTCTTCCAGCATCATTCACCCAGTTTACAATAAAAAATGAACACTAAAATGGCTGTCCTCCTAAGAACAGAGCACTCGCAACCCCAATCTGTCCATAACACAGGAACTAAGATGGTTCATCTGAAGTTGAGAAATGCTGATGTCTGCACATCACTCCGAAAATGGTCCAAATGTACCTTTGTGCTGACAATCAGAGACTGGGCTCCAGGGCAACTTTGCCAGCCACAGAAATTTTATCAAGACTCTGTGCAGTCCAAAATGTCACCTTTTAACTGGGAAGAAAGATCCCGCTATGTCTGACATGGCTTCTAAGAAGATCTCAAATCTCTTTTCAAGTAACTGGCTTTAGACATGCGGATGTTTTGCAAGTTAGCTGTACCTTTATTAAAACTCACTTGAGGGCTGTTTTTTGAAAGGTTACAAAAGGGAGCTGCTGTTTGCTGACATGTAGGTCAGGCACAGATCAAGTGTGAGGAGAATAAGGCCGTTTAGTGGACTAACAAGAAACAAGTATAACTCAAAAGCTTTTGGGATCATGTGAAACTCCTTCCCTTCTCTAATCAAATTCACCATAGCAGAGGCAGGAATTTGATGAGGTCTTCGAAGTCTGAACCGCTCAATGTTTTCTTTCCTTGTTAGTTTAATAACGAGAAATCCCTCAGGTGAGTCACTAAGAATCATTCTTCAAATCAAAAACTTCCCTAATCCGTGGCCCCCGTGCTTTTAAAAATTATTCTGCATCAAAATTCTCAGCATATCACCTCTTCTAGAACACAGACTATTGGACAAAGACAAGATAATAGTCTTGCACAGTCTGCCCGTGCTGAGCTTCACACACACCAGACAACTCAGTAGCACAGAACGTGCTGCAAGATCAGAAGCCTGAATTGTGAACTTGAGGCAATTTTTGAATTAATCTCCCTTCGCAGAAAGCCTTTTTGGCAAGAAGGCAGAGTTAACATATGCTTAAGTCTCTGAAGTTAGGCAAGAACCTTCAGCTAAAAATAATAACAAACAAGGAAAAACCTCTCATAATTGTATCTGTGTTTAAGACCTCAGTGGGACCAAAGTTCACGCTGGCACACTGATTCTCTCCCAAAGTACTGTTTTGAAACAAGGCTCTTCTTCAGAACCAAAATTTCCTAGTCTGAATGGTTTGCAGGTGTTTACTATGCTTGTGTTTGGCTCATAGAGCTCAGTTTCATACGTAACACCGCATTGCTGGGAGGTATTTCTCTGCTTGTGTTGGTACCACTAAACCCAACAGGGTTTTGGCAGTCACAGGGGTACTTACTGGCATTTTCTAACAAGGACGCTGGAATTGGAAGGCAGGATTTGATGATATTTCCCAGTACTAAGCCTTTAGGAGTAAAGATGCAGCCCATCAGCTAAAGCACGAGACTCTGAACACTCACATCATTCTCAGATGAGTGATGAAGACAAATTTGTAACTAGGGCTCTTCTTCCCCAAAGCGCTCGCCACCAAAATCAAGAAGTTCTGAGTTCTTGACAACAAACCCTTACAAGCAGCAAACTCTCCAGTCAAAATACTTTCTCCTTCACATCTGCTGAGATTTCACACAACTGTTGCCACCACTTCCCTGCCTAGAAGAGCAATGGGATTCAACTTCTACTCTAAAAGCAAAAAGTTGTTGTGAATATTATGTCTTCGTTTCACAATCAAGTGACAGGAAAGAATGCTAGCAGTTTCTTTGTTTTCTTTTATAAGCTGTTGCTGACAAATGCCATCCTGGTCATGGAGACATATCTGCTGATGTTTAGAGGAAACATGGTAAACAAGAGACAAAAAGTCAAAGGAGAAGTAAATAAGCACACGGGTTTCACCAACTCTGTATCTTAGGCTGGTGATAAAGAAAGATGGAGTGCATTTAACCTCAACATGCCTCTCAAGTACCCATGCTATTCTGTGTGCTTGTGACGGCCGTACGCTCTCAGCTCTCACATCACGGCGCCGAGGCACGCAGCCTCCCAGTGCCGCCGTCTCAGCCAGCCCCTCTCACTCCTATGGGTGCAACAAGGCACAATATTGCTCTTCCCAGCTGTTCTTTTCCACACCTCACTCTCTGGCTGTATTTCTCTGAGCAAACAATCTTCTCCTACTTGGGACACCTATTTTTGTTGCAGGAAATATCTTTCAGAGATTTGCCTCACTGGTAAAATTGTGAGGATGGATTCTCAGCTGCACCCTCAATCTGCTGAGAGCAGTGAGGGGGGATTGACAGCTGATGTAAAATCACTACTTTTACTTTCTGAGGGCTGACACTGTGCCCACCATATCTTTGGGACAGACTGCACTGGCAAACCCCATCCCATCTGGCTGTTTCAGTGCTTGGTGGACCCGTCAGAGATTTCAGCACTGGGTGTGGAGCATTTAGGATGTCGACTTTCTGGTCCCAGTCTGAGCCTGGTTCCAGCATGACCAAGGAGAACAATTCTCTGTGATTCCTAAGAAAACACCTGGCCTGATAAAAAAAACAGGAGAATTCCAAAGCCATTTGCTGCTCCTGTGACTTTAGCTTGCATCTCTTCACCATGCAACACTGCAGCCACCCCAAAATGAAAAAGAAAAAATAAATATACCTCTGTAATAATTTCTGACTCTGCATTTAGGAACAACAGAGCAGAGTTCAGGTGTCAATCCCACACTGGTGCCCAGTTTCCTCCTGCTGAGGCAGACTCACACCAAGGTTACTGAAATCCTGACCAGCTTCCTCCTGAAATGAGTGTCTGGGCTCCACCGCTCGCTTTCAGTATCGACATGAATCCTTCGCAAACCATTTTTTTCAAAGTTTTCACTCCTGCCAAGTGCCTTCTTTTTTTGTTTGTTTTAAATCAAAGCAAGATGTCTCTTCCTCTGCCTGCTCTTCCCTTGCAATCCTTTTTGTTCCTGCCATAGTAGGAAGTGCTGTCTTTCATTTCACATCACTGCAAAGTTGCAGGTGAAATCTGTTAGACCACAGAGCAGCTAATGCAACAAAGGAGAAGTTTTGACTGAAGAAAAGTGCCCTGTAGATTTTCATATCAGTATCTCAGGTTGACCAATTTGTAGCTTGGTTTGTGCCCTGGAGCTCCTCACCGAGAACATTATGGGGTAAATCAGGGCCAGTTTTTGTCCACCGTTCCTGCCCCAAACCATTTATCACGCTGGAGCTGCAGACACAGTAAACTACCCCACTTTGCTCCAGTTTTAAGTAAGAAAGCATCTATATATGAGTCACCAGTACTATCAGCCTGACCAATTTGGTTTCCACTTTACCAGAAATCCGGTAACTAAACCTCCAAGGGATAAGACAGGCCTAATGATTGTACATAACTTGTGTATTCAGGCAGAGGGTCCCTCCTGTTTCTCCCAGATATTCCTGGAATTGGAGAGTTTGAGCTGAAATGGTGCTGGAAATGGCTTTGCAAAACACTAAAATGTCCCACTACTTAAAAAATCAACAGGGACTTAAAGCTGATGTATCATTTGCCATTTAAAAAAGGCATTTGCCTTAGGTTAGGGGAAACTTACATGGCACCAAACTGCAGAGACTTTTTCCTCTCACCTTATACCTTGAGACATCTCTCTTTGCTTGTGTATTTTTAAATTATTACCGAGTGTATTTATTTTTCAGGTTTAGGTCCAATCTACAAGATAATGTCTGATCGAAAAGGCAAAACTCAGAAAGGAAAAACCCTTCACTGAAGAAGAGAAGTTTTAAAGCATGTCTGTTCCCAGAGTTCTTTCCTTGAAGAGGTTTATTTTTATTTATCACTCGCTAATATGTTTAAACTCCGCTCATATCTAATCCTGACATTTTAAAGATCTAGGTTTAAAAAAATGATCCATCTCCACTCGGAATGCAAATAATATTCATCATCACAGATTCAGCTCCGTGAAGCGTGTCGCTACCCCCAAACCACCCCGGTGCTGCTGGGGCCGCGGTGGGTGCCGTCAGACCCTAAATAGCCGGGGCAGTTTCGGGAGGGAGCTGAGGCGCAGAGTGGGGTTATGACTGGGCGGCTGGCGAGCACCTGGGCGCACCGCGCTGGGCCACCCTTCACTCTCTCGCTTTCATGAGAACCAAAATTCAACCTCCTACACACACACCGCAAAGAGGAAACTCTCTGTAGATGGAGCCGAGTCGATGGTGGCCCATGGGTAAGCGGGGAGGAAGAGAACCAGGCAGAGCCACGGGCACAGCCACTAACGCGCTGCGTGGAACGGTCCCGTCAACAAGTCTCCACCATTTTCATCTTGAAATTACGGCATCCTCCATCCCCAAGCAAGTAACGCAGCTGCAGGGTCAGTTTTATCATGACTTAAGCTCTTTTCCTGCTGAGCTTAATAAAAGATGGAGAGTACTCAAGTGATTTAGGCATGTCTCACAGTGGGTTAAGTGACTCATCTGGGTTTAGAAAAAATTCAGGGTTTTTCCTTGCTCACAGGCCTATATTTCAAACACAGTGTTTTCTTTTGACTATTCCTGTTTTCATTTCATCTGGTTTCCATTGAGTAAAATTAGAAGCATAAAGTTTAAACTATATTGTGGACTGGTGAAACATTCAAACACACAGAGGAGTTTCTATTGAATGCAGGCCATTTGCTGAGAGTCATTATCAGCTAAACATCGACTAACGAAGGCTGCCAGATTAACTGTCCTCAGCCATGCAACAGTAGAACATTTTCCTTGTCTCCAGCTGGCTATCCAGGGTTTTTTTCATTCATGGAAGTGGCTTATAGCACAGAGATTACTAGACACAGGCAGGCTGCCTTCGTTGCACTGAATGTAATCCCCAAAGAATTTCTGAACACATAAGTCTGATACTTGCTATTTCACCAGCACCAGAAACATTGCAAGGCACAGGTAACTCAAAAAAGAAGCCGTACCTTGGTGATAAGAGGAAAGAAAAAAGATTAAGAACAAAGCAGATTTGTTTTCAGTGTACTGCGAAATAAAGCAACTTTAGAGAGTTTAGAGACACAGTTCCCTTAAAATCCAGCTGCTAGATCATTTTCATGTAGGATAAATGGTCTCAGTTCACACCCCGTTCAGATGCTAGCTCCTAAAACCTAGATCCAGCTCATTCACTGCTTAAGAACACAGGAAAAGACAGGAAGGAAGACTTAAATTGGAGAGACTACCCAGTATTACTGGCTTACTCATGTTAAGCATTCTACTTAATTGCTACAGGCTTCCGTTAATGAAAAAGTGGCTGCAAATTGGATTCATTAAGCCCTGTAGAAAACTCTTCTTGTTGAGACAACTTTGTGCTGCTGCAGGTAACCAGGTACCCATTTGGCAAAACTAAATTAAGCCAAAGAAGAAATCAAACACAATTGCTCAGTTCCTTGCCTCAACCACGCAGTTCTCTGCAGGATCCACAGCCTGGCACTGCCCAAAGAAAACCCTGGCAGAGAGCACCTGGGATGGTCCCACGGTCCCTGCTGCAGGGATGCAAGCATCATCTCAAAGAGGCTTCTATAGCCTGATGGGTGACCTGCCTACCTGCCATGAATTGAGTGTCTCAGTTGCTTCCTAATGCTCAAATGTTAGGAGTTAATAGACAACTTCATAACTGGTGTGTTGAGTATCAGCTTCAGTGAAGAATAAGCAGCACCTAAAAGCCTAAGGAGTTATCATCTCTTTTCTAGGGACAGTCTGACTGAGACCCACTGGGAAATCACTGGGGTTGACTGCTGCTTGTGCTGCCTTGGACACGTCTTTGCCATCAGAGCTTTAGTTTGGTAACTTTCAAGAGCTCTTTATTAAAAAAATAGTATTCTCTGGAGCTCAAAGTAAAATGTACCCGTCTGGATGTTTCAGCGTGCAGGTAACCAGGTACCCATTTGGCAAAACCAAATTAAGCCAAAGAAGAAATCAGACACTCAGTTGCTTGCTTCAACCACACAGCTCTCTGCAGGATCCACAGCCTGGCACTGCCCAAAGAAAACCTGTCAGAGAGCACCTGGGATGGTCCCACGTACTCATCTGGACGTTTCAGCAAAGTTCTCAAATCACCATATTGACATATTATCCCCAGAAGAAGACAACGGGCTACAACTGCCTCCGCTCACACTTGTAACATCCAAGAATAAGCAGCACCTAAAAGCCTAAGGAGTTATCATCTCTTTTCTAGGGACAGTCTGACTGAGACCCACTGGGAAATCACTGGGGTTGACTGCTGCTTGTGCTGCCTTGGACACGTCTTTGCCATCAGAGCTTTAGTTTGGTAACTTTCAAGAGCTCTTTATTAAAAAAATAGTATTCTCTGGAGCTCAAAGTAAAATGTACCCGTCTGGATGTTTCAGCGAAGTTCTCAAATCACCATATTGACATATTATCCCCAGAAGAAGACAACAGGCTACAACTGCCTCCTCTCACACTTGTAACATCCTCCTCCTCACACCAGTCTGCAGCTGTTCTCACACTGAGGTATTTACCTTTTCCAGCAGATAACAGTGACAAGCAGAGATCTGATGAAGACCAGGGCATCACCATGTTCCTCTCAGAGTGGACACCACCCTGTCAGCATGAGTGAGGTGCAGCTCAGAGGCTGCAGTTGGAGGGACATTCCCGATGGAGAGAAATGGGTATTGTCATTGGTTGACCAAAGGCACCACCGCTGGATGCCATCGCAAGGCATGAACCTTGAGCGCTGCCAGAGCCCAGCAGTAACAAAGAGCTCTCCAGAGCTTGAGGTTTGGTGTCTCATCCCAGGTTCTCAGCCTCTGCACAAGTCCCTGTACCCACCTAACGCTGCCACATGACTGAGCCTCAGGAGCTCACTGAACCCACACAATTTTCAGTTTCTAGCATATTTCAAAATCAAAATCTTTCTATTAAGTTTCTACTAAATACCTATATACATACACACATATATATCCATTAGATAAACACAATCTGCCTTGATGCTGCAAAAAGGAGAGAAAGTTTGCTCGGAAAAGTACTTTTAGCAATGTCTGAACTATGAACTGAAATTCAAAATCGAGGAGGTTTTTGTTCATTTTTGTCTTATAAGTGGCATCACAAACCTGGAACTGCTAGTAGTGGAAGTAGCTCTTTTACCAAAACATTGTATCATTTCTGACGTTAGCAGTATGGGAATTCACTGTAATAGTGATCTATATTCCCCTGCTGCTTTCAGATTGGCTCAGCAAACAGAATAGATAAATGCTGAACTACTACAACAGTTACATCAACCACTCCTGCTCTTCTAAGAAAAACAAAAAAAATGATGCAGTCGGGCAGGCAAAATCCTATGTTATCTGTATGAAAAAAAAAAAAACCTGTCATGAAAAGCTGTTTATTTTTAAAGGGTCTGGATTAAGTCCCATTCAAAAATCAGGCCTATCAACACACCATAAAAACTCTTATCAATTAGGAAAAAAGTTCTTATCTCTTTGAAGAGAAATAAGGCTGTCCTCCCCACTATCACGCTATTAAGAAGGATGCTGTGCTATGATTTCCACATGGGAACGCATTTTTAAATATTTTTTTTTTTTATAACGCCACAACACTTCTTTTAACATGGTATGACAAGTGTCGCGCCTCTTAATGACACGTCGTTATCTGAGCAGCTGGCTTTTCAGACGCGCCGTGGCAGAAGGCAGCTCGGCAGCAGAAGCAGGCTGCCAATCACGGCCACGGCCCGCAGCCATCGCTCCGGCTCCGGCAGAACTCGCCCTTGCCCTATTTTGGAAGAAGGCAAAGGACTGGAATCTGTTATTTAGACGTTATCCGATGAGTCTGTTTAACATTCGTGCCGTTCTCAAGGGAATGAGCGCGGAGGGATGGGCTGCAGCCCTTGGCTTTGCTGAGCGGTGCCGGCGGAGGGTCCCAGGCTGCCGGGCTGAGCCTTGGCAACGGCGAGAGGAGCCCAGCGCGGGCACACAGCTGAACTCATTATTATATTTAAAATGTTTCAGGAACCTCAAAAACAGATTAAGTAATGCAATAATAAAACTCTCAGTGAACCTGTGCAATAAAATCCATCAACAGAGGAGATGGGTAATATAATCTCTTTAGAAAAAAAATCCTCTGCTCTATGCCTGAATTACCTTGTGCACCACAAGATAGAGGATTTAGACTATGGCAACGGATTGAAATCTCTCTTCAGGGACATCCTTCTCATAATTGTACATTCATGCCTCTCTCCCCAGTAGTAGCCTAAATACAATTTACCGTTGCACACATTTTTATAGGGTTTCTGCAAATCCGCCACTTTATTACCACCCCGGTTATAAGGGGCCACACGGCAATTCCTAAGGGTTCACTAACTGAGCAAGATATTAAGCTTGAATAAAAAGAATCAAAAACGTCTATCTACAATTTATAGTTCTCTATAAAGGACCTTGGGGAACTGCAATTTGAAGGTGAAAAGTAAATGGAAAGCAGATTTCAGCTGAAAAATTCCATATGATCGATGGAGAAGACTTACAGAGAATTATCCAGAGAGGTTTTTAAGGTGTGCTAGAGTTAAAAACATACAACTCCAAATTACACACCAGGCCCACAACATCCCAGCGTGGATACATCTGATTAATCAGGCCTATTCAAAGCTTGGTAACAGCTGCCGTCTTTATGCACATCTCGTGAAAGCAATCCTATTTTACACCTTTCTAAGAGGAAAGAAAGATAAAAAAGAAGGTTTGAAAAACTCTGAGGGGGCCCATAGTACCTACAGTTTCCCAGTTTGCCTGAGAGAGCCTGGGGTGAGACCTCTGCTCCTAGCCAAGCCACAGACCACTTGGGCCATGGGCAAATCACCCAGTTCAGCCGTGCCTCAGTTTCCCTGCTGTCGGGGTGAGGGAGTTTCAGTTCACTCACCACTGCTGTGTTCTCTGAAATTGGAATGAAATTCAAATGTTACAGAAGTGAAAGCCATTATTTCAGTGGTTTATGTCTTCCTAAAGTTATAAGAACAATAATATAAACTCACTAAGCATGTAACATCTTACTAGTACTAGCAAAAATGGAAAGAGAAACTACACAGTTACTTGTAACTAGCTACAGAAATTAGGGAATAAATTAAATTATTAATACGAGTGAAAAGAAGTACAGAGTAGATGATGTGGCAGATGTACCCTCGTGACAAACTCAGAAGGTCAGCGTCTGAACGTGGCAGTCCCATCACTAACACCATGATCCCTCCAAACACTTGAAAATCAAGATTGGATGTTTCAGTGGAAGATAAACTATCTCTAGTGCTCCATCACACCTTCAGGGCTGGCTGAGTGCAGCTCCCCCCGGAGCGCATTAGGAACCAGGCAATGGAGTCATGATAAACAATTCTTACTTCTGAAGAGATGGGCCAAAACCTGTGTGTCTTAATTCCTTAATTGCAAAACATCCAGTGACAAGCTTGGCCTGTGGAATAGGGAACAGGAATGACTCTGTTCCCAAATGTTTTCTTTCCCACCCAAGAGTACGGTGCAAGGCACAGCCACCGCTTCGGTGCAGGATCACGTGTGCTGGAGGGATGGGACGTTTCCAGACAGCGAGCTTTCTTGTTGATGAGAACCAAAATATTTATCTCTGAATCTTCGGCAAATTTTGAATAGTGTCATAATTCCCAGAATCTGTGGAATCTGAAACACTGACATATGGTAATTAACCCTCTTTTCATCTCTTTTTGATTCAATTGCACAGGATAAGTATAGTAATGCATAACAGGTGGGAAAAATCTGTATTTATTTATTTTTGCTTTGAGGAGATGTAGATAAAAATTGTAGACTGTATATTATGCTGAATCAAATGAAGACGTGGTGCATTCAGGCTGCTGTATATGCTCTACTGCCATGATGTTTTTATTAGTTCTCCTCCTAAGCCTACAGCTAAGTCCAGGAACAATGGCTAAGAAACCGAGCTGTGAAGGTGACACTCTTCAGCATGTGCCGTGACCTTCTTTATGCTGGTGCTTTGGAGAGCAGCACAGCTCCACCAAGTCAGATCCCATTATTTATGACATTTCAATTTGAGCCTTAATAAATCACATTTAGAGACAGTGTGATTTCCCAGCTAAGGAAATGCATACAAGGAAGAAGTAGGAGCAATCAAATGTCTTGGGAGTCCATGGATGATGGGCTATTAGAGGAAGATGCGTGGGGAGGCAACCTTGGTTTTACATCGGCTCTGCAGCAGACTTTCAGTGGAGGTTTTTTTTCTGAAATCACATTCTCTGTTGGTGCTTGGTTCGTCATCCAAACTCCCTTCCTCCTCCTCTCTCATGCTCTTTCCCTGTTTCAGCTCTCTAGAAGGCTCTTGGCAAAGACTGTCTCTAATATGTGCTTGCGTATGGCAGAACATCTATCTCGATTGAAGCAACTAGGCATTAATGTATAACACAAATAATGAACAATGATTCATCTGAACAGGCTCGATATGAAGGGCTGCTTTTTTCAAATCTGGGCCTCAGCGAAGCTTTGAAGGATAATTTCCACTAAAAATTGGATCAACTCCATCAAGAAGAACACAAATCCCTGTTTCCTCCAGATTGTTTCACTCGATTCACTAAAATGTTTATTCTACACTCAGAAAAAAAGTTGCTGGAATTTCTAAACTGCATTAAAATTAATCCTTTGCTTCTTTACAGTTGCCTTTTTCAGTGCTTCCTTTGTTCCAAGCTGGCGCTTACGGGAGCTTTCATAACCAGCAGGCAATCACATACATCCTTCCTGTTTGCAGTTTTTACTGTATTTTACACAAACAAAAAATGTGGAACAGTCCAAAGTACATCTCAGACATCTGAGAAAGAAGAAGGTAAATGTTGCTAGCAGTTCCTAGCTGAAGACAAGAAGCAGATAAAGACACCTAGGCTTTGCAATGGAGCTACCTTCTTAACTCACTTTCTACAGCAAGAAAATAAGAGCATGAGATGACCCAGCAAGACTCTAACAATCCCACAACACTCCCGAAGCACAGATCTGCCCCAGAGAGACCACTCGCACACCAGGATAGTGGCCTCACAAAGGCAGGTGGAAATTACTGCACAGAAAGCCCGACCCGGATCATAACAGCATCAGCTCTGGCAACTAGGAAAGGACAGGACTTGACCTATAGCATTTATAACAAATTAACATATAAAATACCAGAAGTCTCCCCTCCCTGCAGCGCTGCTCAGCTACCCGGCCATATTAGGCTCTAATTCCAACTGAGTTTTAATTAAGGGCTCTTTGCAGTGCATACCTCAAGCAGTTTTGAATAGCTTATTCCAGCGTAACGGTGTGCCATGAGAAACGCTCTGTGGCCAGTGACACTCTTCTGTCCCTCTACTTAACACGTGGGGAACCAATACAATGAACGAGCAACGTGTCGTGGCACTGGTTGACAAATGTCCTTTCCCGTCAGCTGACACTGAAAACAGACACCTACCTCTGCAGCAAGCGCTCCAGGACGGTTAACAAACCCTTATTACCTTTTGTGAACCTGTGTCTCATCAAAATTTAAACAGACACGTTGTCACACTTCAAAAACATCCTATTTCCTGCCAATGAAACAGCGAATTGCTGCTTAATGTTCTCCAGCAGTATTTGTTATAGACCAAGAAGCTCGGTCTCTGTGGTCCCTGGTACACTACAAAACACACTCATTTTTCAACAGCCGTGTATCTGAAAATAGACAGGGCTCAGGTGTTTTTACTACAATGTCATGAAAAAAACCTGGGAGTGCACTGATAAAATAGGCCTTGTCTACATGAGCATTTGATTTTTGCTAGCCCTGCTGCAGCTGTACTGCTATTGAAAACAGTACAAAATATTCAAGCGTACAAGGGCCTTTGAGGGAAAGAGAAGCTGATGGTTTTATGCATCTATCCGATACGCATCAGTGGGGAAGCACAGTCTAATTGCTACAGCTTGAAACAGAGGAAATATTTTCAGTTGCAACCTTATCCATCTATCTACCTTCCCACCTACCTACCACCTGGTGATACAGCAGGAAAAAAGAGTTCTCCATCATTTGCTCTTCCCCAAGCTTTGCCTAGATGCTGTACCAACATTTCATAAAAGACTTTTGCTGCTCCAAAGCTAAAGAAGCAGCAAGGAAGTGCCCTGCCCAGGGCTGCAGCAGCTTTGGACGTGGAGCTGACGACGAAGTCCTGCTCTTCTAAGAGATCCCACGTCAGCTCTCACTGTTGCCACTTTGTGCCCAAGGCTCACGTTTGCCGCTTCGGAGACAGCTCTTTATTCTCAATTGGGTGATGCAACCAGTTACAGGGGTGGAAGGAAGCTCAGTCCTCTGGGTGGAAAGCAGCATCAGAGGGCACTGCCTTCAACCTCCCACCAAAGGTCTCTGATATCACCCCCTCACCCTAGAGCCGATGCACAGGGTTTGCTGGGGCACAGCTAACGCTTGACCATCAGCCAGTTGTTGCTAACATGCTTTACTCTCTTTGTAGGAGAGGAATGATGCTTTTAATAGGGAAAATAACAGTTAATATGTCTTTGCAGTGATTGGGGAATAACAATAACGAGTATATGTATGAAACTTTAAACAGTCGCAATGGATTAGAGAAAGTCCTTTGCCAAGAAGGCTGCAACTAGAACAAAATGCAGCCTAGATGCTTTTTTTTTGTTTTTTATCGCTTGAATGAATGATGTTCATAAGGCTTCCCCCAGCCGCACAGGGTACTGATTGATATCAGTGCCATGCTGCACAGGTCAATAAAGAAGAGAATTTCTCTATTACCACAATGATTCATGAAAGTGATTACTCCCACTTTGACTTGCTTTCCAAAAAATTCTGCATGCAGCAATACACTTGCCAAATGCTCCTTGTGTGCTCTTGGTGAGCATCCTGAAACTGCTGCAGACACAGCTTTGTGAAACAGAACTGGAAGCACTGAGAAATGTGGAGGAGCCAGAGCACAGAGGGTCTCTGAACAATTGTTATGCTGCTGGACTGACCAGGAAGAGCCATATAATGGGGTGTACGTGTACCAGCTTCCCGCTCCATCACATCTCCTGCCACAACACATAAGGAGAGGTGGGATGAAGCCAAGAGCCCCAAGAGCTCTCAGCTCCCCCTCCGGCCCTGCTTCAGGGTTTCACCCAGCAAAGCTCCTCTGCAGCTGTAACCCCGATCCTGCCCACCGCTCCCTGCACACCCCTCTGCCCGGCTCTCTCTCACACACACACTCTCTCTTACTTTCTTTTTTCCTTCTGGCAGGAGACACCTTATCTAGAAGGTTATGCATTAGTGTGATACATTTGCTTTTGAAGTACTGAGTGGCTTTTAGACTGTGGCATTTTGAACTTTCCGGGAGGAAGAATGTTACTCTCACAACAAACTTTGAAGTCTGTTTCCTGAATGCGTTAACTGTTTACTCTCTTCTTCTCTTCCTCGGCCACTTTAAGCTCCTCTAGAGTAAACACAGTCCTCACACCCGAAAAATCTTATCGTCCAGGTATCAAATAGCATCCCAAACACAAGAAATCAACGCAACTATTTAAAAAACATGGAGTCTGGGAGAGGAATGAGACCACAGCTGTAATGGAGACTACAGCCCCCTCTTCGCATATATCTCATTCACATTGTAGGATTGTGGCATCTTCTGCCGCTCAGGTCTGAACATCAGGAGAAACAAAAGCTATCAACAAATATTTCCCCTTTTTCAAATCTCCCCAACACATGCAAATCTGGGTCTCCAATAGTCTATCATGGGCAAGTATTTTGGTTCTTAGTCCTCACCTTTGTCTCACAGGTTTTTAGCAAAAGCTTGGTTGTGTGTTTAAGAACTGTAACTGCAAAAAAAAAGGACCACATCAAAGAAATCTCTGATTGTATTTATGTATTCTACTACTTCCAAAAAACTAGGTCGTAATTTCATATTCAGTTACACAATTACCAAATCCAGCAATGAATAGAGAAGAACCTGATCCTGTAATTTATTCTATTCCAAACAGAAGTTTAGGATAACAAAGATTCAGTCTGATAACTTCCCTCATTTCATGTAATTCTTTGTCATGAAAACAGAGACAAAAGCAAGTTCTTTTCGTTAGGCTGTGTTGTCAATTTAAATACCTTTGAACAGCCTTCTGTGGTTGAGTGACCTGGGATGGCTACGTGCTCAAAACAACCAACCCTCCATTTAAGAACAAAGACAAGTGTGCTTTTCTTTTAATCTGATATACTTACATCCTGATCTTAATGGGTAAGACAAGACAATTTTGCAAAATTTGTCTTCTTTTGCATTAAAGAAACAAAATTTCTGAGTAGCGTCAGATCGTTTAATTAAAACTGGCAATTTAAAAGATATTAATGTCAACAAACAGAAACCCTCAAAACCCCAAAACTCCACCCAACACAGACAGTGGAGTTTTGCTGGTGAGTCATCCTTTCTTCCTTAGTAGCAATTAAGATACAGATTGATTCTTTGCAGTAAAACACATTCAAAGCAAGTATTAATAAACATTTCTAACTTCCTGCTTCAACCTGATCATCTGGTTCTTGCTATCCTTCTAAGAAAGAGGAGGAGGAAACTTGCTCAACTCACTGAAGAGAAATGGCTTTTGCTCAACTGTAACTTCGTGAGAAAAACAATGACACAATCACCCCGCAGAAGCCTGGGCAGTTTGAAAGCACAACTCTCCTTCTGATGCTGGAGTGAAGGTCTGAGCTGAGGAACCCAACAACAAAGGGACACCAGGAGAGCTCAGCAGAGAAGACATAGGCATGCCTTGTTCATACTCACTGCCCTTTTTCCCTCTGTCACAAGTGCACCAAATGAGAATCTCTTGTGCCTTGATCTGAAGAGTACATTCCTTTCATGTGTGTGTTTTCCCAATGCTACTACATCGTTTTCCCTGGGAAGCCTCATGAGAACATTCTGTGCCTTCTTTTTGTTCACACCCTGACCAAGAAAAGAGAAATCCCAGAATCCCACAGCTTTTGAGCTCGTACTTGCCCTCCAAATTTGGGTGGAATCCCTACTGATGATTCAGGAGCTTCAGAAGATATAAACTAGAATTATGTATCTTTTCATATGTCGGGCCCAAGGGCTTCCTCTCTTTAAGCCAAAGCTAGGGCCACAACAATTATAAGCCAGCCTCTGTTGTTTCAAAATTTCTTTCACTGGGTTTGAAGGGATTTATTGGTAATATAATTGGGTTTTTTCCTAGTCATGAACAGAGAACTTAACACGAAGAAATGGTGGGATGGTAAAGCTAGACAAATTGAGAAATCTGGCGCAAGACATTGTTGAGTCACCACTGCAGACGAAATACGAAAAAAAGGAGAAAGAAAAACGGTGGACTTGTACTGTCCTGAGGCAAGGCTGGATGCAGCTGTGGTATGCAGTACGTGAGGGAAAGGAGGGCAGCCGTTCCCTCTAAGGTATCACTCAGAGAGGTCCCTGCCCCAGCCGCTGGCCCACCTGCCACGGTACAGCACTGCTCAGCCAGACTCGGTGACTTTCTGGGTGATAGAAACCGGTCAAACACAAGCTACTGGGTTCCCTACGAGACTGAAAGAATAAAATTACCTGGCTTGGTTTGTACAGAAGGTGTGACTGAAGGAACTGGTTCCACCTGGCCCTAAAAACTGCTTTTTTTGGAAAGAATAGTCTGCATTTTGCTATGTTGGCTTAAAACTCCCTAAAGCCTTCAGCCACACCTATTTGATCACCTGCAGTCTGACTGCATGGTGGCTGCTCCATCACTCATCCAAGCGCCCTCCCCGTGCTCAGCCCACTCTCGTGCCCACACCCCTTCCCTGTCACACCTCCGCAGCTGCTCTTCGCATCAAAAGGACCACTTCTATCCTGAAATTTAAACTTTTTTTTTTGAGAAATCAGGACATGAAAGAATGATAGAAAAAGATCGTTGAGGAACCAGAATTACACACTTGCCAATTCTGTGTTGACTTGCCTTGTTTTTCCTAAAAATTCATCCCTTCCGCCCTGCGAGCTTTTCCTAGAAGGAGACTTGGAGGGCTCTTTCCTTTTGAAAAACCCCACTGCCACCAGTCCTGGCCGACGTCTGCTGCTCCTTTGCGAGGGAGCGGGCTCTTTCCCTGTAACGACTAATTACCGCGTGTCAGACAGCTCAGACTCCGCTGGCCTCTGGCCTAGAAGCTGCTCTCTGCTTCCTGGCTGCCATTTGGCATTTTTTCCCTATTTTTGTTTTAACTCTTTTTTTCCTTTCTTAAAAGATTTTTCCAGGCTGGGAAATTCAATCAGACCCTGTCCCCAGCGGCTTGGCTGCCAGCAGGGAGGTTTGCCAGCCTGGAGCTGGCAGGGTGAGAATTGGACGCTTCCGCTCCCGTCTCCCCACGGAGCTCCTGCCCCTGGCTCAGCCGAGGCACCGCTGCAAAGGCACCCAAGAAACCCTCTGTCTCTACTTCCTCACTTCCCTTTGGGGAGCAACCAGGACTCCTGTCTTTTAGGAACTTGGTTATTTCTTTCAACGACAGCAGCACACAAACCGTGAGGCCCAAGCCAAAAACATGTTCAAGAGAGACAGGACATGTTCTCCTCATCCTTGCACAATACGCTTAAAGTTACTACGGTGGCTCTTGCCCTGAAGAGGCAGTTGAAGACTCATCATGTTGAATGAGCTAGAAAGTTTCAAGAAGGTGGAGAAAAACACAAAAAGTCTTCAAAGTGTCCCATGCCACCACCGCTTGACCTTCAAGTTGCCACCATCAGAACTTTGGTGGTTTTGCTGGCACAGAAAGCTTGGAAACGTCATACATCAATAACCTTCTCTTGATACGAAAGATCTATGTACACAAGGTAAAAATCTGGGGTGAAACTGAGGTGGTGTCAAGGAGAGTCAGGAGGGAAGGCAACGGGGACTGCAGCTACACGGCTGTTGTTTAGGTCACAGAACTGATGGCACATTAGGCATGAAAAGTACAGCACTCAAAACCCCCTAAGTAATATCAACTATTGGAATTTGTCCCTTTGGCAAGAGAACCTACTGTAAGAACATCAAAATCTCTGTGTTTGACACTAAGTTTCCATATAATTTTGAATCAAGTTCAAAGCCTTAGACTTTATTGCTACGACACTCCCCGGCTTACATCCAAGTTATCTAAGAGATTATTGAGTGTTCTGGGATGACAAAGAAAATGTTGACATATTTACAGTTAGCTTTTCTATAACTTGTAAGTTATAGAATCGATGTCTGGTATCCGCAGACAATGTGCATGATACAGACACTGGAAAAAGAAAGTATTTGCTCGTTTGCTCCTTAGACCTTTCACTGCAAGCATTCACAATATAAATAAAAGCTACAAATATTATCTCACTCCCAATACAATTATTTATGTTCCCCTACACAGCCTAATAACAAACATATTTCTTTTCTGGGAAGAGAGATCTCAAGTGGTTCAAAGACACTATACTGCTTTTATCAGAATGGCAAAATGAACCGCAGCCATGTCGTAGCACAGCCCCAGTCAGGATAACCCTACAGGTTATTAGAAGAGTTAACCCTACAGGTTATTAGGAGAGTTATAAATACGTTTAGACCACAGAAAATCCAGGTGTGCATGTACTTTTTTCTTTTGGAAGGAGAAAAATCTGACAATAAGCTTCCAAGGCCAAGCATAGAGCTGCATTTTCTTTCCTGTCACCAAGCCAACACAGGAGCGCGCGTGGTCCATCAGGAGGGTCATACGCTGGGGACCACTTGCATGGGGTCAGAACAGCTCCTTGTTGTGCTTCCAGCATGGGACAACTGGAACTCTCCTGCGTTTCCTAACATCCTTACATTTGATGGAATTCCTTTGGGAATACCCTCAGGAAGCATGTCTGGCCCTTGTGTCTACAGCTCCCTGGGAAGGGTGTCTCCTCCACTGAGAAAGGAGACCTGGACCAACCTACAATACAGATGTGGGCACTCCCCATATTAGAAAGCAAGCGTTTGCTTAGCTCTGTGCTGTTTCTGCCAGCTACGAGCCAAGGCTGGATAAGTATTGCAACATATGAAGCAAATACTGCGTTTTCCGCTTAAGCCATGATCTGCCTAAACTCTTGTTTTAACTGCATGTGTGTGGGACGTGAGAGAATTTAAATGATTTAAAGCTTTTTTCTTTTCCCAAAAAAACCCAAACACTAACAGTTTGACAGTCAAGAGTAACCCTCCGGTTCAGCGCCAGACTTAATGGAAGAGAAAACATAAGGAAACATTTTCATTTTCAAGCTCCCAAGAGACTCTTCCAAACAATAGCAAGAAAAAACATTTCAGAAGTGCCAAAAATCAGGGGAGTGCTCCATTTACTTATTTTTATGGTCAGTCACTGATCATGCTGATATTTGACTTTGGCTCTGAAATCTTAGCTGTGTTAAAATAAAGATAATACACAACTCAGGGTAAATCCACAAACAGAGACGTCCACAGTACTTAAAGAGAACTACAGACTGTTGCCATCTATAAATGCTGACAGAAATCTGTATTTCATTTTTTATATTTTTACCTTGCAGATTTCTAGGACAGCAATATCTTTCTGTGTTACGTTCCATACAGCAGATCATTTTCTGTCAGATTTCCACAGGACCTTGTATGCAAATACCTACACCACTTACTCTTTCATCAGAAGAAGAAATCTAAATTCATATATTTAAGCTAGCGTGATGCTTATCACAAGTTTTAAGACTCTCAATGACATCAAAAGGCTTTCAATCAAAGCATAGCGGGCTACAAAATACAAGAAATAAAGGCAAGTGGCCAACTAAAAAAAACTTCCAGCCTTTCCATATGCTCCTTCACACTACAGCAATTAAATATCTTCAGACAACGGCCAACACTGAAATCACCTTTAAGGTATCAGCAGTCTCACTCGCTCAAGCCTCTACAAACATTCAACCTGTGCAGTGCCTGGGAAAGCTACTGGCTCTTGGATGGCATCCAACCCCCCACCCAGCCTCTGCAGAGCCCATGGGTTGAACAGATTACAGAGGCGAGACCTGTCACAGCAAATGTGCTCTCCCGTAGTACCTGGTCATGTATCAGACAAAAGTCACAACTTCTAATGTATTTTTGTCCCTTGGTACAATGGTGAAAACTTATCAATTCTCAGATTAGTCACCACCCACTGAACAGAGCACTCAAGGTTGCAGACTCCTCACGGGTGAATTCGAGAGCTGTGCTCTATTCAGATTTTACAACACTCCTCAGACGCAGCACCTCACGGTATCTCAGTGCCTGTATCTGGGTTTATGTGACGCTGCCAAATTTCCTCCTCCAGTCCTGTCTATCCCCTTTCTCATTGGGCTCCATATTAATGAGACTGAGCTAACAGATTGTGGCATGTCAACATGCTGAGCTGACATCCTGCTGCCCCCTCCGTGTCTGTCTGACTTTTAAGCTTTTTCTTTCCGTTTCCCTTCTGGATTATGTGTAACATGCACCGTAGTCCAGGAATGCCTCTTGCTTTGGCTGCCTTGTCTCTCTTTTTGGCATGCTCACGGCGCCGGAGGGAATCTTGCTGAGGCTGGCTAAGTCACATGTTTGCCCTTTAATGAACATTAAAAAGAAAGCAGAATCTATGCCATTTTGATGTTTCTATTAATACAGGCCACAAGAAAGCTCAGGTTTCTGCTACAAAGATCACAGAAAAACAAAGGCATTTGTAGTTGCTGATGCACAGAAGGGCTTGATCATATTGCAAAGAAAGGAGCAATTATTAGGCAATACAAGGCACGTGCATTTTGTTTAAATTTGTTCAGCACGGCAATTTGGTAAATTTTGCTGTCACTTTCTGGCACTACTGAACTTCCTCTTGAATGACCTTTAGCTAAGGATTTATTTTCACTCACTGAACTAAAGATGCTCAGCACAATGGAAAAACGTCCTTGGAAAGTCACCTTATGGGATACATCTTGAGGTTCGGAGCTGCAACAGTGAGGTTCTTTGACAGCCTTCTCCTCCCCTCTCTCTTGGACCCAACAAAGGTGGAGAACACTTGGGGAATTATAACTTGTTTTTCCAAAGGATATCCCACCCAGCAGGGTCGCCTGGAAAACAACAAATGCAGCTGCAAAGACCAGAGGGAGGCAAAGAGAGGGGAGGACAGCATCACAGCATCCATGACTTCAAGCTCAGCCACGAAAATGTCTGGGAAATGAAGACTCAGGTTCCCAAACAGTGATTTGCTGTGTCAAAAAAAAAAGCAACCACCAAACCAAAACCATGACAATGTTCAGTTGGAGTAACCTTTGCAAGAAATCCAGGGAAAAAAAGAAAAGAGCAGGATCTTTCCTTCCTAGGGAGGATTGTGAATTGTCTCCCAACTGCACTCCTGAGCGTGAATCAATTTTCTTCCAGTCGATAACTAGCGCAAAGGTTCTAACCTTCATTTGTGCTCCAAATACTCAATCGGGGATGTAGAACACATACCAATTAAGCAATTCAGCTAAAATAAGAAGGCCGTGAACCAACATCGTTGCTGCAGCTGCCCCTGAGGGATCGAGGGTTAGCAGCTTGGGGAAAAGGTAATTTATTGAGCTTAATACTCTGCGAAATGTTCTCATGATAATAAGATTGTAAGATCGTTTTAATATCTGAAGTCATGTTGAAAAGGTCATTTCTCATCTTTTACGCCTACCTAAGTCATGTAAATTAGAGCTACTCAAACAGAGTTGAGGATGTTTGCAGCCCAAGTTTTTCTATATTTTTGGATGACAGAGAAACATGTGAGTAATCAGTAATCCTAAGCGGTGGACACAACCAGAGAGTGCCCACGAGTTTCAGAATAGCACCACTAATGGATGCAGCTACTTTTGCTATGCATTAGGCCAGCATTTCATCTTTGACCTAGTAGATTTTATTCTTTTTTCCCTCCTTTTTAATGTTGTGATTTGGAGAATGTTAAAAAAACATTTCAAATACACTACAAGTAATCTGAAAGGCGAGGGGAACACAGCTGATTTATTTGCCAGAAGTTTTATAATCCAGGAAAATGGGGCATTGGCAATTTCACAAAGTACTCGCCTCTTTTCCAACATGCTTTTTTCCATGAGAGAACGAACATGGAGATTTTTTTTTTCTCC
Source organism: Calidris pugnax (assembly GCF_001431845.1). Taxonomy (NCBI): domain Eukaryota; kingdom Metazoa; phylum Chordata; class Aves; order Charadriiformes; family Scolopacidae; genus Calidris; species Calidris pugnax. The sequence goes on along the minus strand of NW_015090783.1, from coordinate 6,698,084 downwards.
TTCCTTTTTTTTAAATGCTTTCTAGGCAGAAACTTTGTAGACTCTGCCTCCACATCTCCCAGCCAACATTCCTAAATCACAACCTGCAGCTGCCCTTGCTATTGCAGCCTTGAAGCCTCCATTTGGCAGAGCACCAGTGACATGCCAAGATGTGATGGTTCTGGGATGTGCACAATTACCCAACGGGGATGGAGCCGAGATCCCCAAACGCATTTCACTAAGGCCCCTGAATCATATTTGAAATCAGGTCTTCAAAATTTATAACAGCATTAGGCTATCTAGGCCCTTAGTTTCATTTATGTTTTGAAGCTTCAAATCCATCACACAACGGAGCTAAACGAGGGCATTATTCAGAGTAGCAATGCATGTGATCCCATGCAGTCTGAAAGATGGAAATCCCCTCCCGTTCTTGGCTTTTTTTTTTCTTAATAGGTTCCAGCATCTTCTTCCCTCCTCATCTTTCAGTTACCCCAACAGACCCAATTCTTGTCCGTTACCACAGCCACAATAAAAAACAACCCCCTCAGGAAAGCTTTCTTTGCCATCCCTCTCCCTAATATTTTTTCTGCCTCCTCTCTCCTGAACCACTGCCCCATTTGTGACTCTCCACTGGTCAGGCTGCAAGCTTTTCAGGGGAGAAGTCGTCTCTTTTTTTCTGCTTGGCAGTGTGCTCCAAAGGTGCTATGCAAACGATTTATTATAACAGATTGCGGCCCAGAGTAATTTAATAGACTGTAAAGCCCAGCTCAGGAGAGCTGGTGATCCAGCATTTACAAAGCATGCCATGCTTGTATTTTTCAATACATAATACATAAATCTCCCTCTTGCTGTGGCTCTGCTTTCAGATTTGCTGGGTTTTGTATGCGAAAATTTTCCGACTATTTATCAGCTTGATCTTCTCCGTCAGCCTTTATCATTCCTCACAGTCCTTCTGAAAACTCCCTGAAACAGAGAGATCGAGGCAGCTGCCAAACAATGTCACAGCCTTCCGAGGGTGGGACTCTCTGCAAAGGGCTGTATCCCCAACCGTGCCAAGATTGTCACCTTTATTATTATACTAGGAATAATAACGATGGCAACATCAAGCTGAACCACTCTATCACAGCAGAAGAGCTGGGGGGGAAAGGAAATGGCTGCACTCCTGTCGTCTTTGGCTTCCCCAGTTTGGTCCAAAGGGTTGAGGGGAAAATGCTTCTAAAACAAGAATCCCACCCCATGGTTTGTGTGACCAGTGGGTGATTCACTGACAACAACTCTCCCAGGGTAACGTGCCCCATTGCAATCTCTCTGGTTTCATAACTAGGTGGTCACATCTAATTACAAACCTGCCAGAAACTTCACTGATCCCCGTTTAGTCAACAAAAAGTTAGTGCCAGGTAACAAAAATGACCAACCCCCCAGCTCTATCAATACTACCTCTTTTTCTCAAGCTCAATTTTGGAAAGGAACACATGGCATCCAGCTAGAAAGCTTTTTCCATTAAGAACTGTGCCTTCAAGGAAGGTGATTCACAAATGAAAAAGGGAAAATAGAACTCTTCAAAGCAGAAAATGGAGTAACAACAGAGCTCCTAAGTAAAAGCAAGATGATTTTTCATTTGGCCAATGGACTACAGGTTAAACCTGAAACCTACCTTTCACTTGGTAAGATATGTGTGTGTAAGTCTGTGTATTTGTGTGCTTCAGCAAAGGCAAGAAACACAAGAAGCTTCAGTTCCGAAGGCTGTCTTAATTGGAAGGGTTCCAATTTGGATGTTGACTGCTCCTAGTAGACTATCCCATCAAGAGAGGCAGAAAGTGCACAACTCGCCGAGCATCGCTGCTCGCCAGGTTGTCTCCTCCTTCCCCCGTCTCCTCCTCAATAGCTACTGAGCAAGTGAAGTTTCCAAAACACAAGCAGAACTTATGCAACCGTGAAACAATAAATCAGGTTTGCCACACTTGGGCAGCAGTCTGCTTTACAAATTTGCACCCTGTTTGGGATGAATGTGGAGGGATGGATTTCGCGGGCAGCGGCAAGCAGCGGTTAATGGGAAACTCGCCGTCTACTCACTGCAGCATGTGCCAGACGCTGCAGCCTGCATATTAATAGATGATAAATAGCTATTTGGTAGAAATATATATTTTACACATAGCTTAATATACGTTCATAAAAAAGGCTGAAACTTGTTAATCCCAGGCATTTATACCTTCAGCCAATTTCAAAAATTCCAGCAGAGTTTTAGAGGAGCCAATATTTCATCGTAGACTGGAAAAATCTCTGCAAAAGGGAAAAATAACCCTCAAAGTACATGAATAGTACAAATTATAGAATACATTTTCTGCAGTTCTCCAAAACTTATCTGGAATGCTACTTCAAAAAAATGGCAAGGGTATAAGATTACATGTGAAAAAAAATTACACACCTTTCACATGTGTTTTTTTGAAGTCAGCATTTTTGTGAGGAATTTGGCAGCGTACATAATAAAAATGCAGCAGAGAGACAAGGTGTTTCAAATAGCCTCAATTTTTTCATTAAGATCACTCATTCAGTTTCCCTCTAATTTTTTACATAACAGCAGCCAGTCTCTTTTCTGGGTTTTTATAGGTTTTGTATGGTTAAATGTCTCAAGAAGTAAAAACAGTAAGTGATGGTCTAGTGGGCTTATTGCAGTCAACAAAAAAGGTGTATTTATTCCTTAATTAGTGACTTCAAGAAACATAGGTCTCCAAGAGGCAATGAACACAGGATTCATCCGACTAACAGAACTCCAGGTGCCTGATTTCTGAATCTGGCCAGCCCTTCCCTTTGCTTCAGCCCCGATCATGATGAATGAAATGATTATGCTGTACTCAACTGGCATTCTGAACGCTGGAAAACCAGTCACAGCCCCAGCTCACCTTCCCCGTGCTCTAATCTCTTAGAATACAGCAGGATCTACGTGGCAAAACTCCTGCACGTTATTGACAGATGGGTTTTAAATGAAAGCACACACCAAACCAGATCTCTGAGAAACTCTGCTCCCGGGAGACCGTCCACAGCCAACCTGCAACGTTGGAGGGAGCAGGCTGGTGCTCTCCTCCACAGCCCATTTAGCCCTTCGTTAACTGACGCCCGTAGAGAGCACGGCCAAGAACGCAACCATAGACAGTGCTGGATCTGGAAAACGTGCCGCGTGAAAGAAGCGGTTAACGTCAGATGTTCAACCAGATCAAAGATTTCTGACTTAAACTTTCTACGTGTCAAACTTCGCAGCTGTTCCCATTATCAGCTTGCTAGGAAAAAGTCTCTGTGGATCGGTGCCATTCTTCGTAAAACCTCAATTGCTCTGCAATAAAAGAGGTCTAATTTTTACAGTAAAGTTCTGCTTATATTTAGTATCAACATCTGACCACAAGTGCCGAATATAAAAGTTACTGGGACTCACTTTAATTGCATTTTGTGCTCTTTGCGAGCCAAATCCTTTAGTCTTACTCAATGCATGCTCAGGCAATTATGACATTAGCTTCTACCAGTAAAGCTACCCTTCAACGAGGAAATCCAGCATTAACTTCCATCGCTTTCGATTGAAACCAAAATGTTCTTCACACATAAAATTCTACATGTAATATTACACTACAAGAGTAATATTCTACTAAGTTGTCCTTTTAAAATTTTCTCTAAAGCAAGAATAAATATTTAAAAATATGCACCAATTCCTTTCTCTCCTGCTCTCCTCCTCTTGAGGAGTTCTCAAAGCCTATTAAGACATCATTAAACAGTCAGGCCCAGCAACGTAAGAAAGAGGACCATGGAGCACCTACAGCATTACTGCAACTGCTCATTAGAGCAAAGGCCATAATCCCAATTAAGGATGCTCACTGTTTAAGCAGTACAAGCAATTGCAATCCTTCTGGCGTTCAAGACCCCGTGTGCCCCTGGCAGGGCCGAGGGGGCTGCGATTCTGTGCGGGAGCGCAAATTGAACCTCCAATAGTGGGGTGCAAACAAGCTTTTCATTTACCTTTTCCTCTTCCAATATTTAGTTTAAGTACCTGAGTGAAAGCTGGGAGGACCATTTTCTGCTAAGTGCATTCATTTGCAGGCCCATCTCTTGCCCAAATACCTAAAGTAGTACAGCAACAGTTTCATGTTAATGCACATCTTGGTTAAATAAACCAGTTTTCCAGGCTGCTAGGTTTTCATTTACGTTTCTGGTAGATTAGCCCGGGCTATGGAACTGAACACCACGTACGCCGGGGAAACGGGAAGAGGTAAATTAGTCCTTTCTTACACATCTTCCTACTGAAGAGCCACCTGGCTAGAGCAGGTCCCAGCCACTCGAGCTGCCCGTGAACCTCTGTGCTCTGGGGCCAGAGAGGTGAGAGCGGCGCCGGGGCCAGCACATGGCTCGGGCTGGTGCTGCACACAAACCACCCCATAGCACTGGATACAGGTACCAGCCTCAGCTTAATGAGATACACTTGGGGTGCTTTCTCTGGGGTTTGAACTGGGATGTTCACCCAACCTACCTGAGGCAGGCACCAGGAGGGAAAAAAAAAAGAAAAAGGAATGATAATAAAAGGTTGATTAATTATGTGCAATAACTGGGACAGCATATCATGAAAATTCCATTCTTGTTTACTCAGCTAATTCACTTTTTATGAGTGTTTAGGCTTTAAAGCAAAACAAAGCACTAATTACCCAATTAACGAGCAATTAAGTTACTGCAGCCTAATAGCCTGTACAGTGGCTGCCTTTATGAGTCTGATGGTGAGTTAGAGACCCATTAAACAAATTTATACACAGCTGTAGCAAACATTACATTTCCAGAGATGTTACATTACATGCTAATATTTTCACAGCCTTGAAACATCATTCACTGGTTTAGTGAATAGAGTTTGCCAGTTTACTCAGCCGAGGTCTGACAAAGAGAAGGTCCCTCGTGTTTTAGCAGCAGCTACTACTCATGGGCAGAAGAGAAGAGGGCTCTGTATTCAAACCCTTCTTGAAAAATCAGGTGACTTTTAACCAAGGTGAGTAACACTACCTTTAAAGTCTTAAATTTTGCCTTAATTTAGGAAGAAATCATAATCCAGTCATTTTCAACAAAAAAATGTACTTATTTGCAGGAGGAGTCTATGACGCTCTCTGCAGCAGGTGATGTTGTACTGGAAGCTTGAGGTTTGCCATCAGGTCATGAAGCTGAGGATGTTTTACCATGTGAGGAGACAAGATGGTTTTGTGAACTCCTCTAGGCAGACGGGATTACCTGTGCCAAACCCTGTCAACCCCGAATTATGGTCTGGTACTAGAGGTGGGCTCTCCCCTCCTACACACCAAGCCATGAAAGCTAAAGGTAGAGTTTTGGTCTCGACTCCTGTGCTCTCTTCTCTTCAATGTTTATATCAAACCCACAGCATTATAACTGTGTTTCAGTATGGTTCAATTTTCACATCAATAACGGGTGTATCTTTTAGTGCAATTTTGATTGCATGGAGAAAAGCTTTATTTTTAAAGCATCCATTTTGTCTTAGTTAAAGAAAATGTATTTTTTCTGAGCAAGACTCATTGAAACTCAAAAGAGATAGATCATTTATTTCTGCCCATACAAAACAGGTTCCCCTTTATCTACTAGCACACAAAAAACCTTAGATCATCTCTTTCACAGGCACAGCATCACTTCAAAACACAGGCTGCACTATGTAAATAAGATATGTTTCATAGACCAAAATAATGTAAACAGCAAACCCGCTCAATTTCCCGAGAAACTCCACAAAAACACACAGTAAGCAGTAAAGATTATTGGGTACATTGGTGGCCAGACTTTAGCCTGATGTTAAAGAGAAGCCATTATTTGGAAGTCCAGGAGCTGGAAGTATATTTTTCAAGTTACCTACACACATCAAACCTTCAAGCTGGCATCACCATAGTCCCACAGAAATTCCATGAACTGCACTGATTTATGGCAGTCACTAAAGATCAGGTTCCTGCACATTCGTTAATAAATATAAAGACCCACCTGTGTTAATGAATTCGAAAGCACGAGGCTACCTCATTTGTCTTATGGATAAACAGAGTTCTGCTCCCACTCCGTACCTTACAGACACCTCCCCAAGCAGAATTGCTAATGGGGCCCCATTGCCTTTGGCTTGTGCTTAGAGTTTCTTCTCCAGCAAATTCTCTGATATCTAATAAGGCATTAGATGAAGCTTCAACATTTTCCCCAGTGGGAATATTGGAGATGAATTCTTTTCTTTTTTTTTTCCAACAAACACTGCAAGAATCTCCTAGTTTTGAGATGTTTATTATTCCATCAAATATGATGGACCAACTCGCTGATGGGCTTAAAAAAATTATTAGAATGAGGGAAGTGCAGGCAGACACACAAGGACACGGGATTACATAAACCTAGTTTTCTTAGGAGCCTTTTGGGTTGGATGGCTGCATGGATGAGTGTATCAAGGTAGGTTTTGTAAGGTATTTAAAAACAACGTGGCATGGAAAATGTACGGAAGAACATCAAGTGACAACAGCACAAAGCCAGAGCAATCCTCATTTGGAGACTGTAAACAGCATAGGAAGGTAAATGGTCAGCCAAGATGAAAAATGCAGAAAACAAACCTGAAGGCAACAAACAAGATTCAGAGCAACTACATCTCATCTAAAAAGGGACATCTTTTAATCATGTCTATATTAATGCTTTCTTAGAAACTTCATCACCCACCAGCTACTCAAATCCGCAACCCAGCAGCGTCTGGTTTTGATTGAATAATGTCTCCCAAGTCTGTCTTTAGTCTTTCATTTTTTTTTATTTTAGTTTTTATTAAAGAAAAGGTCTTACCTGGCCTGTTTTGTATTGTTCTCTCCACTCTCTTTTTTTTTTTAATCTAAAGTCATTTCAAAGAGTGAGCGTCAGATATCAAACCCAATATCCTTTTTCTCATTAGCACTTTTCCCGTGCAGACCTTCAAATGCGGTAATAATTAATGAGTCTGTGTCAGAAAATGAATAAAAGATGGCTCAGATGCTTCACTGTTCAGGGCTGACCTTTAGCTGAGTCTACTGTATTAATATATTCTTGTGTTGTCAGACTCAAAGAGCTAACTGCCTTATGAATTATTTATCAACACAAAAAGTCTTAACCAGAAACAGTGTTAACATTAATTTCTAACCCTCTGTGTCACAGCAAAGCCTGCCTGCACTGCATAATTGAATTTTAGTTTTAGACAAGCAATCAAAGCACAAGTCGCTGTTGTTGTAAGTGTGGCTGCCTATGATAGCAAGAGGAACGGCTGCTCTTTTTGCACATCTGGTGCATTACAGGCAGCTCAGGTTTCTGGGAGCTCTAAGCCTGACTGGAGACAAATGGGGAATGGGGCTGCAGCAACGAGAAGCGCTGTGGCTCCCTCCTCCCCAGAGCGATTCTAGATGCTGAACTGCTTATTATCCTGCTATTGGTGTTCCTAATTGGGCTGGTATGGAAACGTGTCATGCCTTCTCCGCTTTACAACATACTGAGGGGTTCCCTGATACACCTGAGTCCCAGGGGATGAGGCTGGAAGGTTGTCCAATGGTGCCAGTGCTTGGTTCTGCTCTTCCACCTCAGATGAGAGTCCATCCATCCCCCTGCTCTCCCCTGCAAGCTCCTCAAACGCATGAGCTTCTGCAACTCTGTCATTTGCAGCCCTTGTGGAAGTGGGTTTCAACTGCTGTCCCCAGACAAATGCGAGCAACTGTCAAATTGATTTACAGGTTAGGCTTAATTTGTATCATACTAACCCTATCAAAACCGAACATACAGGGGCTCCGTTAAGACTTAAGGGTTATATTCACAATTGTTCCCTCCAGAAGAGTCTTGGGAAATTATGCTTGTGCTGCACCAAGAGCAGAGAAACACCCCCACATGTGTAGGAGTGAAATACCTCTATACCCTGGTAGAATACACCAGCCTCCGTTCACAGCTCCAGCAAAATCAACACCAGCCTAGTACTTTTTTTTTCAGGTCACACTCAGTGACTGAGGTTTGTTCATCCCTGAAGAAACAGTTCAGAGATTACCAGCAGAGCATGAGGGCCTTACAGAAATGAGACACGGCTTTAGGCTCTAAATCCTGGAACAACTCAGCCAAACAGAAGCTTTGGCAATTTTCTCCCTCCATTCTCAGAGTCAGCAAGGGCAAAGAGAGAATTAAATCCCTTTGGTCCTTTCCCATCTAAGTGAAGAATGAAATGGGAACTCTTTAGCCTTACAAAGACACCTTGCCTGTTTTTTCCTGGGAGCTTAAACCCAGAGGTTGAATGAGAACCAAGAGAGCCCAGCACTGAGAAAGGCTGCTGCTGCTAGGCCTCCAGGAGAACTCAGGTCTGAAGAGAGATGAGGGAGAAGCACCAAGAGCTCAGACAAGCGACCATGCTGCTGAGGAGAGACAGACAGACACCTTGTGAAGCTCAAAAGCTGCAGCTCATTCAGCTATTTCAAGGGAGAGAGAGTAACCCTATCCCTCAAAAAAAAGGAAAAAACCACCATCATCTCGGTGGCCTGACAAAGGGAATGAGTTTGACTACATTTACAAAACCTGTTGTGCCCTCACACTGAACCTCTCCTCCCGGCTCGGGACCAACAACTCCTGCTGGGGATGCTGGGATCCAGACCAAAACCTCTGAACTACAGGTACATTAACGGTGAGGCAGGAAAGGTGTGTTTTCACAAAGCTGTCAGTGGGATTTGGATGCTTTATTCAAATTAATGGAAACTGGGAGCGTTTTGAAAAGATTTAATACAAAAGATCTCCACCATCGCCACCGTGCGGAATGAGTGTTTACCCCTTACCTAATGACTGACCTGGTAATCAAATGTTCACTCTTCCCAGGAGCTGTGAGTATCACACCTTTGGTACAAGAAAGCAGACTACAAGTGTTTTAATCTGAGCTGAAAAGTGCTGAGCTTTGCGGGTGTTAGACTATGTGATTCTGGGTTTTCTGTCCAAGATTGCCAGCCAAGTTTCAATGGAAAACAAGACACGACATTTTTCAACACTCTGCTAACTCTTCTTAAGACTGATCTTTTATAGGCGCTGGGATCTTCAGAGCAGATTTTTTTTCTGTAGTTGTTTTTATTTTTACTCTGGAGCCTGTGATGGAATAAATCAGTCTTTGCCAAACCAGATACTTTTCTTTGGCAGACATTTGCATATTAAATCTAAAATTGTTTGCCATGACACAGTGAAAAGCAATTCTTGAAAGCCACTTCATATCCTTCCTGCAAGATCTCACTAGCACCTCCGTAAGTAACACCAACCTGTTTTTTTGGAGACCCGATAACCTGGCACATTCAGCTGTTCCTTGTACCGTTAGTGCTTAGAGCAAAATCGATGATAAAAGGTCTGGAAGACACGCACTTCTGCAGTAAATCCATAAGACAGCTCAGGTCTCCCTTCAATTTGCTATTTATTAGTTTTTTCCCCAAACACAGCAGAAGATGGTGACAACTAGTTCCCATCTGTACATGCCTGCTCCCGAGCTATGGAAAATGACTCTACAGGCCAACTGGAAGCTGAATAGTTTATACATGAGCCAAACAAATGAGGTTTAAGGATGACTGATGCGCTGGGATTGACTCTTTGCCCCTGCCGAAGGCTCGCGGAGGGTATATCCTACTCAAAGCACTGCAACGTTGGCAAACAGATAAAAATAGCTCCTTGCTTTATAGTTATTGCACCGGCGCAGTGACCTGTTTCGCATCCCATTGCCTTCTGCGTCCCAAACTCTGTCGGTTGTACAAAATATGTTACAATTGGGGATATTATTTTTTTTTTTAATCTTCCACTTCAATATACCAGACTAAGCTAGTAAAAAAATGAGACGGTCATGCTCTTTTAAAATAACAAAACACCCACCCTGGCAGTTATGACATAACCCGGCAGATTTTTCTTGTTACTTTGCTGTTTTAAGTGCCTCACTCAATGTGAATCCAATTACCAAGGCCTTTGTTTTCTCTAACAAAGGGACTGTGTTTCGGGGCTCCATCTCATCTGGCTTTAATCATCTCTCATGAGGGGAGCTCACTAACAACCACCTTGGGATACCTTTTATGACAGATTTGGGAAAGCGCATGAAAGAAGGGGTGGTTTGAAGAAAGAGGAGACGAGGTAGATCTCCCCCTTCTTTTTTGTGTTGTTTTTTTGACAAGTGCATAGGCTTCCACAGAGCTCCAGTAAACCCGACTATGACATACCCCCGGCCATGGATGGAAATGATTTTCGAGTGGCTAGTTTTTTGGACTGAACCATAGCTTATTTTAGAAGTCTCCAAAGTCTCCTGAAAGAAGGAAGGAAAAAAGCCCAGCTCTGGATCTTCCCTGGCCCATGTGACTGAAAATTACCCATTTTACTACTACGAAGGCCTGTGCCAGTTGGCCGGCCTGGACAGACATGTTTTCTTTTCCCTTTTAGGCCTATTCTATAACAGATTTTTTCCTCATAAAACTTACAACTGGTGCAGCTCTTCTCAAGTTTGAAAAGCAAAACTTTTGAAATCAGTAGGACTCAATTAATGCAGCCGAGCACAACAGATCCTTCAAGTGACACAAGGAAAGAGAATTTCCTCAGCTAGAAATGGGAATTTCATTCTCTCCCCCTTCATCGCAGGAGGCAATCATGATAGCTCAAGTCACGCTTTAAAAGTAATCATTTCAATACCAGAATAGTAAACAAAGTCTTATTCCATCCTGAAATGTTGTATTTAAAAGGGAAAACCCTTCCCCAAAGCATTCTTTCCCTGTTAATTGCAGTGTAAAAGACCATCAAACATACTGTTAGTATTATTTTCTCAATGTTGCATGTAAAATTTACGGTGCAATTTCCATTGTATTCAATAACCAGAACAAGAACTAGCGCTAAGCCTAGAAAAGCTTGTTTTAATCACATATTAATCTCAGTTGTTTTGTTTCTATTCAGTTTATTAATTTTTCACAGGGCCATGAGCAGCCTACAAGAGTTCTCAAATACCTTATGGGGGAAAGTACTTAAGGTTTCTGGGTCAATCATTTTCCACTGCATGTGACGAGGACAGGAATCTGCCCATTTTCCCCCCCTCAACATTTTGGTAACCCCAGCAAATGGGCCACAGTCATACAAAGTCTTCTGAAGATCAGTCTGTAAACTCAAAGGCTCCTGGCTGTTGCAGCACTTGCTCTCAGAAACTATCATCCCCCTGTGCATTAGGGAAAAAAGGAACCTCCAAACAGCTGCAATGATAAAAGCCCACTTTTTTTTTTTTAAAAAAAAAAAAAGAAAGGAGGAACACAGTAAAGAACTGTCTAACCTTTGAGAAGAGTCACAGATGTTTCCTGAAGCCCCAGGAAATTATTAAAATGAGGTAAATACTCAGTAAGAAGTACCAGCCTCCAGGCCCTGCTACCCAGGTTTGGCTTTTGACTAGTTAAACTGGGATTTTTGGGAAGGATTTAATCCCGCCACAGCATTCACAGCATCACAGCCCTGGACAGGACCATCTAGTCCCTCCTTCCTCTTAGCAGGACTAGCGACCACCTGCTCTTTGCTGGAAGAGCAGTGATCTACCCAGCACCTTGTAGTCCTTCCCTCTGGAAAGCTTTTCATAGCGTCCTCATGCAGTTTTGTGCTCTGCTTTGCCTCTGGGTTTGAACAGTCATTTTAGATGAAGACAACCATTCCCAAAATACAGGGGAGAATTTTTGCACTGGGACAACCTATGCATGATTCCTTTTTGGGTCCCAAACCAACGCACAGCCCTGTACCAGACACAGCACAGCACTGACAACCCCGCACAAATCACAAGAGCTACTGTGTTAGGCTAATGTGGGCAGTGACCCAGGCAACATGATTTACCAGTACAGTAACTATCATACATTTCATGTTGATTTAGTAAGTCCTTACATGAGCACCGGAACGAAAACTTACACTGGATGTTGCAGAACTCAAATGATAATTGTTTTGATCTGCCCAGAGCCACCAGGCTGCAGCCCAGGGACATCCCCAGGGCAGGTCTCCAGCTGAGCTGGACCACAGCCACGGCCACAGAAGCCACTCCACTCCAGACCCTTGCTCCTACCGATCCAAAATGCCCACCCAACAGGGCCACACAAAGGCCATCAAGTGAATCAGAGAATAAGAAAAATTAGCATGTTCCTCCTGAAACAAAGGAAAACATGTTTACCTAGTCACGCACTTTCCCACCGAGCTTAACCAGTTTGCTGAGATGGGGCTGCTCCACAGGGCTTGTGGAAATCTGAGGGGATGTGAAACGAAACACTGGGTCCTAAACCATAAATGTGCAAAGTTCAAAATCAGTACTGAAGATTTCTGTAGCTGAGAAACATTCAATTACTGTGAGCGGACGGATGCAGCTGAGGGTCAGTCATGATGCTTCAGCCAAGACTTCAGGAAAGACGAAGCTGCCTGCCATACCCTATTATTGTTATTTACTATTATAAAAACTGACCTGCTAAGCGCTTCAATGGATTAGCTTGAATTTTACAAATTTTAGCTTCTCTTCTTTAGAAATGTATTTGCAGGGTAAAAAAACCCAACACTGCTCCGCAGTATATTTTGCCTGATAGGCAAAACCAGTAGGAACCCAAGAGTTTACCAGTTGCAGGCATCTCCTAGGGTTTTGACAAACGTTCCAACACCTCCTGGTTCTGCCCGAACCCCCTGCACTTCTAGGTAGCTGACATCAACTGAACAGTGGAACTATCCAGGCACAAGGATTTTTAATATACAGAAAGATCAATGCCATTTTCCATAAAGCACTAATCATTCTAACTTTCACTATGAATAATTAAGAGCATTCATCATATTTCAGGCAAATATTTCCATACAGTCTATTAATATATCCCAATCAGATCAGAAAGACTCAAGACCAGTAATAACTGAGATTCTAAGCTCTGCTAAAAGCAGCCTTTTAAGACATACTGTGTTTCCAGATGTTTTGTGCAGCTATTTATTTAGCTTGTAAACAAGCCACCAAAAACATTCCACATAATGATGGGAGAACCGCAATTACATTGTTGTGGGGATTTACAAAGAGCTCAGCATACTTTTGTGATTTAGAGAAGAGAAATCTCTCATTCTTTCTGAGAGCTGATTTCCAGATTTATGTCTGTGCTGTGAAGCGCCCTGGGAATCATTAAAATGGTGACAAAGAAAAGTGATTTTCTTTATTAAAAGAGGAACGAAGGAGGGGAGGATGAAATAAGAGAAGCCTCCCTGCTCTCCCCCCACAACAGATTACTTTCCTCCTTGTCAGGGATTTTATGCAGAGTCAAATGATCATCAGGTAGCATTGATACTCGCTTGTTTCATTCTTTATGCATATTTATTAGCAGCAAATTGCTGCGTTTCAGTTTAACCTATGACAAGCCTCATCCTCTGCCTTACCAAATCCAGTTCGAGGAAGGGTACAACAGTGTGACTGCACCACAACCTATTGCCCACGCGGTACCTTCAATGTACCCATGGCTATCACCCACCGCATTTCATTTCCTCTGGTCAACAGCCATCAGGCAGGGCAGCTAACATTTCTAACCAATACTCATTGAAAGTCAGTGAAAGAGGAGATCCCTGTATCCCATTAGTGGTTCCCCAAGCTGGGGAGACCCCGTGATCCCCTTATCTCATTTTGTGATTTGTAATACCGGCTAATCACTCCAACTGGGTTCAGCCTTCATCTCCAGATGCTGCCTTCGGTCCTGCAAAGGGTCGCTCCAGTTCAATGTTCACACCTTATGCTACTTCTACAACATCAAAATAGAACCATATATTCCTCTACAGAAAAAGAACCAAACCCCCATTCGCAGCACTTCATGGATTTGCTGCTTTCATCCAACTCCAGCCTAATGCTGTGGCTCCAGCCGCCTGCTCCAGGAAATTCTATCCTTTACGCTCCAAGTCTCACACTTTGTGCAGCCCCAGGGACACAGCTCACCGTCGAGCTGTGGCGGACACTGCCTGCCTCCGACTGCCAGCACTGGGGGAACATCGCGGCCTCAAACCCTGCCCTGGGGTTTGGATCTAAGGCAGCCACCTAAAAAACCAACCGCTGCTTAATTCAGCCTCCAAGGACACAAAGGTCCCTTTTTTAATTTAACTTTTTCTGGATTATTGCATTGAAAAGCCCAGGTGTTATAACTTCTGGGTAGGTGGTTCTAGCTGAAGATGAGTATTTTAATCTTGACGAGGGTGCAGAGCCCCAGGGCGCGATCAGTCCCTGAGCTGCAGGTGACCTCCTCCCATGGATGGAGGTCACTTCTGCCCAGTGCCCTCCTGGCATGTGCTCCTGTGTCCCGCTGCTCCTGGGCCAGCACTTGCCACCCAGGTAAATCCTGAGCCTGCCCACGGTAAATTAATGAAGAGGTGACATCCCCACCATAATTCCTATGGAGAGAGTGATGAGCGGCCTTAAACGTGATTGCTTTCCATTGGTGTATGTGCTTAAAGACTGTAAAATAAATTAATGGGGAAATCTAAAACATAATGATAAGGATTCCCCACTGAACAGGTGTTTTTTCCATCCATGAAATTACAAGTTGCCAGGAAAAGACATGGGCCCAGCTCAGTTTTATTTCAGTCTCAGCTCCTTCCATTAAAATAATAACAGGCTTTATGTTCCTGAAGCTGTAATTAAACAAGTGCTTTGGAAGGAAGACCTACAGCTTGTTGTACTGGAAATAAAAGAGAAGCTACAGTGAACTGCTCGGATTGGCCATTCCCACTTCTTCTTCTCCCTGTCTCCTGGTGTCTTTCTACACCATGCTCTCATTTTTTGGTTTTGGTTTTTTCCCCCTGCCTTTTTAATGGAGAATATGTAATCATTGAAATACGTTTAAAATCTGCTCAGAAAACATAAGCTAGAAATAAAGTAGGTCCTCCAAGAGCTGCACAGACAGCCTTTGCCTCCATCCCGTACAGGCATTTGCCACCAGTATCAGACAAGGACAACCCAAACAACTGTGGATGGCACCGAGCATCCTTCCAGTCACTCCGAGTGTAAATGATGAATTCTGTTCTCAAACATGTAACATAACGTATGGTGTGAAAAAAGAGAAAACCCACGAGTGCTGTCGCCGCATATTTATGATATAAAATAAGCATTAGCATATGGGAGAGCTCTAAAGGGAAAACAGAGCACAGCTTCCTCCAAATTTAGAACAATTGAATCAGTTTTAGAATCTAGGACTTCCAAGAGAAATATGCATTTTTACTAAGTCAGAAGTCAGTTAACCTGTCTATAACCCCTTTAAATAAAAGATCTATCTTTGGCATACGTGATAGGAGAACAGTAATGCAAGCTAAAGATGCAGTTTAACTTATGATTTTTAGTTTTAAAATATCATTTGGGAAAGAAGATAAGGAGGATTTTCTGACTGTTCTGCCCATCCACTTTTCTGAGTAGTGAAATATAATTACGAAGCTACGATATAACGCTTAGAGAGAACACGGGATACAGAGTGATGAGAATTACTAATAAGCAGCTCCAGTGAGCTCTTCACTTGCATGTGGAGTGCAGAATTTCACATTACAAAATATGACACATTTATGACTGATACCCTCTACTAATATGTGCAGCTGACCTACAAACATCTAGCTCAACGAGGATGCTAATTATTAAGCTTTACATGATTTAGCAATACAGTTGGAATACAGAACAATTTAACACTGTGGGAATGAAAGTGGCTCTAGCAGATAGTTCCTGAAATACTGGGAGCGCAGGGCCCTGGATGGAAGAAGTCACATGCACCAGGCAAGGTCCCAAGGCAGGACAGATGTCCACCTCCATTTTAGCTCAAAGTCTTGCTCCTGAATGTCCCGCTGCCCTTTTTACCAATATCCCAGGAATGAAAGCAGAAACTCTTGCAACCAACAGCACAGACTGCTGCAGCATGAGCAAAGCCGAGGCTCTGTATGTCGGGATGGAGAGCAGCACGTCCTTTGCAGACTCCAGCTAAGGGGCACCTGAACATCCCTGATGAACGCTCACACTGGGCAATGACCACAGCCTACAGAAACTAAACAAGGCTACAGCACATCCCTCTTTGGGTGTATAAACTGGCACCAGAAAGACTCAGCTGACCCTGACAGGACGGAAATCCCAGGCAATTAATCACTTTTGTGAGGACAATGTTCAGTAACATTTTCCTCATTGTACTACTAAGAATCTTACCATTAATGCAAACTAGATATGTCTCCTTGTTTTGACCTTCTTCCTTCTCCTGAGCGGCCATGCAGATTGCTACCAGTGCTGGCAAAACTTTTTTCTATATATTATAACACCTCTACCTGGCATAGTTCATTGCCTTACTCAACGTAGCACCTTATTCCTTTTTTACATTATGGATTTGCACATATTCTCAGCTCTTACAGCACGAGTGACTTGAACTGCCTGTCTTCCCAAAAACTTCACCATTTGCCTAAATGCACCTCTTATTAAGCTGCCACTACGCACAAACTCTGCCTCTTTAGTAACTAAAAAAGCTCACCTTGCATAACAAACAATATTGCCCAGTAGCTAGTTAAGAAAATTAATGCTACTTCCTTGTAAAAATAACATGATTTAAATTTTAGTTAATTATACTTAAGAGTAATCCTAAGAACATTAACAAAACTCAGGGAAAAAAGTAAATAAGGAGAGTTCTCTTCTACAGAGAATGCAGAATGTCTATAATGAATGTAGAATGTCTATAATGACACGTAGAATGTCACAATGTCTATAACTTAAAACTCCAAATAAAATGCAAATTGAAACTCCAGCGACACAGAGTAAAGGGTAAAAAAACCATCACAGGCAGAACGACCATCAGCAATCCGGGACCCATCGAGCCCACTGCTACATGTGGGATTTCTCCACCACAGGTGGTCAGTGGGCAAAAGAGAAGTCCGCAGACATGATGCTACACAAGGCACAGGCCTACAAGGCACGCACAGATGTCCCCAGGGTCTCTCCTGACATTCATACAGGAGGGACCAGCCCAATGGCCAAACCTGGCATAAAGATCTCCAGTACCTGGAAGCCCTGGCTATGAGGAGCCCCCAGTGAATGATAACTGGTGGCAGCAAGAGCATGATTTTCCAGTCATTTAGTCCACAGAGGCTAATTTCTTTCTGGACACTGCCAAATAGGCATTTAAGTCCTTTTTAATCCAAAGTACGCAATGCTCGGCCAGAGCAGGAAAGCCATGAAAGACAACAGCGGTACGGACTTCACTAAAACACTGATGGAAAGAGCCCTAGTTGGTTGCCACGTCTCTCTGCTGTTTCAGCTACAAACTGCCCAGAAAATCACTCCCAAGTTTGAAAAAAATTATCTGCTGGTGCTTCCTTTAGGACACACCACATGAGGAATTTCCCCCCCTCTTACTGTATCTTAATTGTTGCCCAAATTGTTTCCTAACAGATATCTACATGCAAATGTAATGTTTTGGTTTTATCTTTCAGCTTCAAGATTAGGCTTCAAATTAAAATGGAAGGGTTGTGTTCCAGACTTCAAGAAGTGAGGTATAAATAACGTCGAGTTAATTAGCAGTGTGCTGATAGGTGCCGGCACCACAAAGACAACACTTCTGCATTTTGTGCCTTAGTATAAGAGCTCATCTACTGCAACAGAGCACCACGCTTCCCACCACTCCTGCACAGCAAGGTACTGACACGGGGCGTATTTACGTGAGCATCAACAGGGCAGATGGAAATGAAGGTCCTACGTGTTGATAAATGCTCAATATCATGTAAGAAAACGTAACCTCAGGAGACTGACTGGGAATTCATCAAAGGTCCACGCAAAGCTTCGCCCACAGCACACGACACGGAAATGCCAGGCAGCCTCTTGCCAGATGGGAGGAGAGGAGGAGATCTGCTCAGACTCTGTAATTTAATGTTGTCTTTTTCAATAAAAGTTAAAGATACTTGGAAGCTCAGGGTACATAAATGCTGGAATTTATAGCTGTCTCCAAGAGAGCTGTATGATATACAGTTCAAGGGGAAGGCCACCACAATTAGCCCGGCTTCCAGGATTATTTTATTGGAGGAAGGGGGTGATAGGCACTGTTTAGAAAGTGGGAAGTAACAGAGAACAAAGTCTGTCTTTAGAATAATTTTACAAGCATACGTAAGTGTAAGATACACATACAGACAACCCATTTATGGAGGGAAGGTCTCTTGGAGAGTGTGACTCCAGGATCTGGACGAGGGAGGGACTGTAATACAGCACTTGTCTTTCTAAAAACCTATTTTGCTGCTGCAGGATTACCACTCTCTTCTCCTGTTGCCCATGATATTGCAAAAACCCGCAGTGCCTAACTCTCTGGGGAGGTGATACACAACAGACACACATTGCTGTTCTGGTACCTGTAGAGGGAATACAATGTGCCACAAGGTATTCAGGAGCCTTCATACCATGATAAGAACACAATGTACAAATAAAAGCACGTAGGTCACATAAAACAATTAATTGTTAGAAAGTTGCCCTTGTAAAGCTCCCAACAAGAATCAAAAAGCATTTTGCAAATACTGTCAGCATTTGCATTTGTACAGGAGGTACCCAGGCACAGATGGTAAGCACCCTGTCTGAGGTCACACCGTGAGGATTTTACAATGTTTGCAACTGGGGAAACACCAAAGTGAGCGTGTAGATAACAACTGTGTATGCAGGACCGGGTGTTTGACTGGTGTGCATGTTCACCTTTACCTTATTGATTTCATAATTCCATTAAGTTGATATTGTTATGTATCTAACTATATAAAGTGCATTGTAATGCAGCGCTGCCGGCATCAGGTTTAGTACTCCAGTACAGACCCCACCCGCTAATAAGGGGAGGAAGAAGCTCTCACAGGAGGAGCGTGGTCAAAAGGCATTTTTGAAGGGAAACAGGTATTTCAGCATGCAAGGCAGGTACTTTCTGTGTCTCTTAACACTAAGCCACTTCCCTGTCCATGCTAAGATAATTATTCTGTTTTCACGAAGAGCTGATCCCTCACAGATGAGGCTGAGTTGAGAGCTTTGAACAGTCTGGCACAGATTTGCTTAGTGTTTGCCTGAAATAGCTAATGCCTTCCGAGAACATCTAACCTCCTCGGAAGAGAAAAACATGCCATATCCTGAGCCTCCACATGATGGATTAAGCTGGATTTGCTTTTGCTTCCCCATACTTTGTTTTCTAAAAAATAAGACTAGAGGTGCTTGAAGAACACAATAAGCTCATCCCATTTACCTGTTCCCAAGCTGGACTCAGCGTGAAGTCTGACACTTCTGCTCCACACCTCAAGAAGGGCTGGTCTGTTTTCTCCAGCTACATCAGTTTGTCCAATAAAAAATTGTCTAGGTACCTCACCTCTTCCCTAACCTTTCCTGAGAAAGCCTTTTACTGAGATCTCAATGGTAGGTAAAGTGAGAAAAGGATAAAGCTACAGCTGCTGACTTTGAGAGGAAATCATTGCACCATCATTTTCAGAAAAAAAAAGAAAAAAGAAAAAGGTCAGGATTAAGCTGGCAGGGCTTCAAATGCAAGAGTTGATGTGGTTAAACATTATCATCAGGGGACAATGACAGGTAGGATGGTCTGTGCTCTGAGTGGAGAAGTATCACATTCCTGACCTCATCCTCAGCTGCACTCAGGCCGTCCCTCTTGCACTGAACATCTTCCTTCAGGGAAAATGGCCAGGGCAAGGGAATTTCAGGTCTCCTATTTTATCCTTCATAGTATCAGGCCACATGTACCAACAACTCAATTTGTCTATAAAACAGGACTAATCTTACCATCCCTCCTTTGTATCTAATTGCTGTGATAATATTTGTAAGATGCTTTGTCTCATTACCTATAAAGTAAGTAAGAAACCAAGATGCTTGAGACCAATTCCCAGCACTGATGATTTTTTGGTTTTTTTTCACAAAAGAAGCACCAGCAGAAATTTCACTCAGCTCATATGAAACTTAGGGGAGGAGTAAATGAATTGCTCTTTTATCATGTCTTATTAAGAATGCTCAGTATATAATCCACTCTTCATATTATGCTCTGTTGAAACAGTCAGATAATCATATTAAAAAGGTGAATGGAAGAGGAGAGCAGCACAGTTAGTACCTGTCACTGTAGTAAAAGCAGATGTATGCACACTTAATACATTTGTTTCTCAACCAGGACTCTAAAATAGTGTATTTTAGAGCCTTCTGTTTCACTAAGTAATACCATGTACTGCAATAACACACTGTAACGCTACTCAAGTTGCTGACAAAAATGAAAACTAGGGTTTTTAAATATTTCAGAAAAATTCAGCTACTATATTGCAATAGTATTTCTTTAAACCCCCACTCCGAATCACTCCAATATGAGGGAGGTGGCAGGGCACTGGGGCAGAGAAAGGAGCTCACAGAAGGTCACACGAATGCCATGGCATCACAGAGAAAGCACATCCAGCCATTTGCAAACAGACATTTTAGAAGCTGGAATAAAATATCTTCACCTTTCATTGATATACAAGTATCAAAGAGTAAAGTACATCTATATAATATGTATTATGCAGCTTTATTTTTATCACAGGGTTCTTCTAGCTGAATGCACAAACCACTTTGACTCTGCTGTCATGATTTATTTTATCGCCCCGAAACCCCCAGTAAAAGGGAGCCTTTTATCTGCAGTTTGACAAGCGCTGGTCTCTATTTATTTCACACTACAGCACATCGCAACGGTGTTGCCCAGACTGAGCTTTGTGACTCTCTAGTCTCTCCTGTCGTGCTCACTTCTGTATTTCTCCACCTGAACACTTGCCATGGTCCTACTATCAGCCTTCTGATGCTTTGCACAGTGGCAGCAGGAGGGTCACCAAGTGACTTCAGCTTTCTCGTCTTTCCCAACAGCTGCTGATGACCTAAGTTATGGTCTTTACCCAGGCAGGTAATAAGGAGCCCCGTTACACTGAGGGACAGGATCTTTTTAACACGAAAGCACATTCAAACCTTAACATATTGGCTAAAAACTTTTCTTACTGTTTAACACCACAGCTCTCACTATGCAAGCAAAGATTTTATAATGTGATTTCTCACCTAAGTCCTTCAAAACATCTGTTTCAGGAAGCAAGTAAACTTTCCAGTGCTTACAGGAGTGTTCTGACACCAAAAGGAAAACAACTGTTTCACCATAAAAGTTAAGGACTCCTCAGATTTTTTAATTTCTCACTTAGCACGTTCAAGGCTTTCCTCATGTCTTTGAGCCTTCCACTGGCAGAGCTCCTTCTCCCACCCTGCGATTTTGACGTGGCATCACTTTTTTTCTTTTTCTGCTTCAAGAACTTCCTTTAAATGATGACTGAATCATGAAATGCCCTGTTTTTGCCAGTCCTGGGTACTTCACTGTAGTGTTCCCACCAGAGTTGCTTATCAAAGGTCACAAACCTTACGCTGCTGCTAATAACAGCAGCAGCTCCGTGCTATTGTTCTGCCAAATTTCGGTACGCAGCTGCTGGCTGCAGTTAAACTTCTAATCCTATTTAGGGTAGATAACAACACAATACCATTTCACCTGGAAACAGGTGTGCAAGTGCTGATGTTTTGGGGTAACTGGGTGGTTTTTTTTAAACTTTCTTTCTTCTTCCCAAAGAAAAAAACATCTATAGTTACAGCTCTGAAATGGGAGTCAGGAATGTTGGTTCCTGTTCCAGTGCTGCTTAACTCCCCGTTTCCTGTGCTAACAACCCATGGTTGTGGTACTAAGGATGTTTATGTACAAAATATATGCGTTATCACGTAGATCTGATGTGCAAGTAGACCTATGTGAACGCACATACGTACACAAAGCTGGCAGGTTAGAAACAGAGAACTATTTGGAATATGTCTTTTTTGTCTAAATCATTGACAGACCTCCTTAAGAAGTAGCCAGTAAGGCAAGTAAGGTAATCAGTCCACTGCTAGTATTAAGTCTAAAACAATCTCCAGCTGAAATGTGATTAATCCATGCATGACAGCTTAAAGGTCAAAGCTAGAATGCAGAGCTTCTTGACTGCAAAGAAAGAACTGACTTATTTTTATCTCTTCTTTAAAAATTACAGCAGCCATGAAGTGGCTCAAGGAGCAGAGTAATGAACGTCATAAACCTGCCTCATAAAAATGGCATTCATGCAGTAATACAGCAGGTCAGATGAGCAGGGAACATTTCATTAAAAATTCCCCTTCTTGCCTACCCAAGAGAGACTTAAAACTAATCATATAAAATGGCTGAGTGACACCATTAACGAGCATTAATATTTTAAAGCTTTAATAGTACAACAGAGCTAGGCTGTTATATCAAAATTATACAACCTTATTAGACAGTGCACTTGGCTGCATTGTACTTGAACTGTCAGTACCCCTGATTGGAACTATTAAGGTGGCCATGAACCACAGCACAAATACCCCAGCTGCTGCTTGTCCATGCTTTGAAGGCACGGTAGTTTCCTGACACCTGCCAAATTCTGGAGAATTTTGTGAGAAACAAGTTGGTTTACCTTACTCATTCCAAAGGAGGGAGATCTTTACTGGGAGAAATGGGAAAGGCCCGTTTCTGAAAGCTATTCATTTTAAAAGATGTTGATTAGAATTCAGGGTCTTGTGATCTGGATTACAATTTCACACAGCCATGTGGGGAGGAAAACATCTTCTAGACTTCAGCAGCAAAAAGCGATAAAACTGAAGAAAGTAGAGAGACTAATACATGTATGTATCCTTAACTTTAAAGACAAAAGTAAATGTCATCCATATTCCTCTTCTGGGGCCAACTAAGGATCTAGTTGACAAGCTCAGCTAAAAGCTTGGCGGGGGATTACCTGCAGTCACACGCAGTAATCCTGTTAGAACCCCTCGCTTAAAAAACAACGATTTCCAACTTTGCCTCTTTTCTTTGTGGCAAAATCAAATCTCAATCATAGTTCCTGGACATGAAATGTAACTGGAGGAGGAGATACAGGCACTCACAAAGTTTAAAGCAACTGGTTTATCATTTTCTTTGTGAGAGGGGTAGATTCTACCAAACCCCCCAACCACTCCCTGCCTTCACCATGCTCTCGTCCGTGATGTTGGGCTTCTAAACACCCACAAACTAGTAGCCACCAGCACTACTCCTCTTTTAAACATTAATGATTTGTAGGACAGTAATTAACTGATTCTGACAATAATGTAGCCTGTACATTGCAACCTTAGCAGGCATCCTACTTTAAGAACATCTGAAAGCTCAGCAAAGTTATCATTTAAGAGAACCTCTTAATTACTCTGGCATTATAATGAATGTTTCTCATAGGCACCCAGCTGTTTTGTTTCCTCTTGCATGGAGGCAGAGAAATGAATTGCTCAACAACTGCCTGAGTGATAAGACACTGGTATTCTTAAGATTGAAGAGATAATGTTGATGACTGTGAGCTATTTCCCTCTCCCTAAATGCTATAATTTTAGTGAGCAATTTAAGAAAGGATTTCTCAGACAAGAGAGGAATGGAAGGAGTTGGCTCAGTGTTGGTTACTTAGGCAATGTTTATAGTAAATTGATGCTATGATTTTCAAGGAGAAAAGAGATTTAAGAAAACTGCAGTAATCCAGTACTTGACAGTCTTGTCTTTGTTAAATACTGCACGTAATTCTCATCAGCACTGCTTTCTACGTTTCATAAATGAGAAAGCCGAAAGAAATATTAATATCTCACATCTATAAATGCTATTGGGCTCAGGTAAGCAGTTTTCTTGGCATATGTAATGACAGATTACCAGCTCCTGAGTTTGTTGAAGGAATCATACCTAATAGCATCCCTCCCAAAATGCACAAGCATCTGACAACACGACAATTCCTGGGGTCAAGTAATAAAGTACAAACCAAGGATGCTGCAAGAGACCTACCCCTAAAAGAGAGAAGACAACAAAACCATGAAATGGGCAGCAGCACAGGCTGGTTAAAACATTGAAGGATTTGTGTTCAGTACCACATTCTCAGGATACAACTACAGTAGCCTCAACAAATTCTGTTACTTTGCTCATCCAGAACAAATAACTTGTTTGACCTATACACGTAATGCTGCAATATTGCCGTCTTCTGTTTCCAAACCACAAGCATTACCATCAGTCTTAGTTAAGACTAGCTGGTTGGGTCATACATTTTCAGTTCAATACGCTGATTTAAAAAACTTACAGCAATGATGTATCGCTGTGACGTATGACCAGGCACTACATGACAGAGGAGAATCCATCATTCTGTGTCTAACAGCTTTGACACTGCTTGAAGACCACGGTCACCAACAGACCCTCCTGAATTACACTGATGTTACTCAACTGGAGAGAATCAAACAGCAAAAATAATTAGGGAACTGAAGTAATCTGCTCATGACTTATGACAGAATGGATTGAACAAGAAAGCTTCGACAGCACCAGCTATGCAAGAATGCAACGGTGGAGCGGAAGCATGTTGTGGTTAAAACAATGCTGAGAAAAACTACAACTAACAATATATTGAATCACGTAGACATTTACAAAGGGGAAATATTAAGGCTGTTATTTTGGCCTGTGTGTAATGGAAAAATAAGGAGGTTCATTAAATAAAGGACAATTTAGAGTGACTGCAAGAGTTCAGCAGCCTTCCCAGGGACACAGAGAACGGCTGCTGCTGCTTTGGTCACCAGCAGCCAGGCTGCACGTGCACGGCAGGGCACGATCCAGTTATCTGCAAGGGGACAAACTTAGACAAACTGTCTTTTCCATCTCTATTTTCCACGATCATTTGAAATTCAAATCTGACCTGCCTGTAAATAACCTCTCTCACAGCTAGAAAATAAAATATCATACAAAACAGAACTTTTCATTTACGACTGTTTTAGGATTCAGGCTCCCCTGGGATTCTCATACTTGGTTACACAAGTAAGCTGCAAAAGCAAAGAGAAACCGCTGCAAAGCAAGCTGACAGTAGCTCCACTCAAACGTCAAAAGAAATATAATTGATAGGACTGTTCAGAAGCATACAGGCTGAGAAGTATCTCTGACAACTGAAACGGTGCTAGAAATATGTAGTAATTTGCCAGATAGTTTACAACCCATAATCATTTCAGAAGTTCCTCTCTTTCAATAGTGTAGCTCGACTGAAAATTAGTATGAGACCTGCAGGGAGCAAACATCCATTATTAGTAGTAGGTAAGTGCAGGGTAATTGCCACAAAGCAGGTGTATGGTTGCTCTGAACTGCAAGAAGGGGTGAGGGAGGTGGGGGAGGACACCTCAAGTCAGTAACCAACGCAAAAAAAGCTTAGCTTTAAATATGGTGCCTCAGCCCCTGCCAGACTTGCCCTGTGTTAACAACGGACGTGGTGAGCAGCTGCTCCTCACCCTTCTCCATACCTCAAGGTTGTCCAACCCCCCAGCTGGTGAAGAAGAAACATCAAGTAAGAAACAGAGAAAGGGGGCAACACAGAAAACACGAAAACAGGCAAATATAAAGATGCCAGGGCTTTTGTCATGCCCGCAGGCTTTGGGGGTCACGGCAGCTTACAGACCGCTCGGGAGGGCAAAGCTCCATGGATTCGATTAGCCCGAGCAGACTGCTCATCACACACATGCAGAATCACTTCAAATGTTGTCATGGGGGCACAGACTCCCTTGCACTTCAAATTACCTACACAATAATACAGAAAAAGAAATATGTCTCTCTACCCTAAGGTTAACTGAGGAAAACTGTACTTAAGTCTGATGTACACCAGCAAAAATAAATGGGGAAAAAAAGAAAAGGAGACAAAGTCATCACACCCCTCCTGCTTGTCAACCAGGCTCCGTTTGTCTCATTTCCAGCTTAAGCCTGCATTTCATATCACGTATTCCAAAAAGCCTCCAACCCCTCCACTTCCCAATTCCACCTTTGCTTCTTGTTGCTTTGTTCTTAAATTTAGTGATGAGAAAACACGAGGACGATTATAGTGATATAATCATTATGGATGGTGTTGTTATAAAAACTACATAAAAAAAATAAAAAATCAGTGCTGAACTGTTCACTTGCCCGAATAATTACTGAGGATGCAGAATCCCCTTCGTGGGATATGTTCTTCTGTGGCAGCGAGGCAGTATATCAATCAAGCCAGACAGAAAGAGCTTGTCCTTTTTATTCAAAAAGGATTTTGCATTTCCACGTGTGTTGCTCCAGTTTAATGAAACCAGCGATTGCAAGCTCCCATGTAACACTTCAGCTCTGTGCAAGGACATGCAAAGCCTTCCAGCCTTTTACACAATTTATTTCTTTATCTAATAAATCAAGTCAGGCCTTTTTGAGTAAAGCATCGCTCCTTGTGAAGGAGTGAAGAACCGCCTCATTTGACAGTGCAAGGAAGGGGAAAAAAACCTAATGGGGGAGCCAGCTTCATTTCAAGGTGACACTAAGCAGAGAAAGAGGAGAGGCAGCAGATTGGTATTCCGTGAGGCTCCACGCAGGCGTTGGACATGAGATTCCTCTGAATTGAGGGAGTCTCACTCCATTAATTCAAAAACCGATTGAGGTGGAGGGAAAGTAGAGCAATATGCATTATGTATTTGTTACAAAACTATTGTGTCAAAGCAATATTTAGTGGTAAATTATGGCACTATCAGGAGTAGGATGCCACATACATAAATCAATTTGTCTCCTCTGCTGGCAGGAGTGTGACAAAAAGAGAAGAGCTCATCAGTGCCATTATTTCCCTGGGCTGGAGGAGGAGAAGGGACGAGGGGGTGGGCTGAGCTGCCGGGAGAGCCAAACATGCCATTGATTGTAAGTGACAAAAGGAGGAAGGCCTTTAACTTTGACAAGCAGAGTGAAGATGCTATCGCCAAGTTAAAACAAAGAAACCAAACCCCTGCTAAGGAAAGGTTGTTCAGCACAAACTCCTCTCTTCCCTACAGGAGAGGGATGGGGAGGAGAGAGACCGACTACTCGCTCATCCTCCTTTATTTTTCTAAAGTCAGCTTGAAAAACTGATAAAGATTGGAACAATAACGCTTTCTGTGGCAGAAGAGTGAAAAAAGGAGTAAGGGTTTATTAGAATAAAGGGAAGTACAAATAGCGCCCTGCTAAATGGTAATTATGCCTTTATGGAAATATCCTGTTAATTACTAGGTCATTTTTTGTTTTACAATTGAGTTGTCAATTTGCAGTTAATTTAGGCCATGCCAGTCTAATAGCTATTTACAGATCGCACAATTGCCTATACGGGAGGAGCATGTGGCCTCCGGGCAACAGATGCCATTTTGGGAGTGCTGGAGGTAAAGTATCATTGAACAAACGGAAGCCATCAACCGAAAGGCAGCTCTGGCAGGGGGGTATGTGCACAATAACAATAAACACAGCGAGTGGAATAACGAAGAGGCTTCTTCACTTCGCTTAGCGCTCAGTTTATGGTAATAAGACAGAGCAGCATGTTAAAGGAGCTATTAAATAAAATCATAATTATCCCTCTCTTTAACAACACCAAGCAGTTGTTAGCTCTTCTCTAACTCTAACGCATCTGAAGTCGCAAACCCAAAAGAAAAGCACTAAAAGCTACTGAAACACCATGGCAATCACCAACGTGCGATGTGTCCGTTTAGACATTCACCATGGGGATCTTCCCCCATAAGCTTGGCCCCGAGATAGCTGGAAGCATCTCTATTTCTGGCACCTCCTTAGCGCAGGTGCATTCACACCAGGGTAATGGGCACAGCGTGGAACAGGATGAAACATGAAAACACGAGCCAGAGTTTTAGCGTAAGAGGTGAAGTGGTGAAACCACCCAGAAGAGATCCCAGCCAGGACGCCATGAAATACTGAGCCAAACGACCGATTTGCCAACGGTACCAGGGAGGCAGTGCCATCACCCAGGAGAAATGCAGAGTTCTCAGCAGCGGAATAAAGTGCACACAAAATATCTCCAGAAATTGCTTTACTCATCATTGAAGCATCCACAAGGATTACATCTACAAGCCACTTAGAAATGTAAAATACAAACCCCATACTTGAGAATTTTCAACATGCTTGCTTGTTTGTTTGTTCCCAAGTGCAGCTTTATGTATTTCAAAGGATAAACCATGACCCTCTGTCCATGTAATGACTGGAAATAAAAACGCCCAGGATTAATGTCTAGTCATGAATTTAGAGGAAGCCTAAGAATTGCTCCTGATGTCCTCAAAGACATCAAAATGGAAACATGTTCTTGCTCAGTCCTAGCCTTCAGATTTTAGGAATTGAAGACAGGTGAAGCCCAAGGACTTCTCACCAACATCTGTTTGAATAGAACTGAAGTAATGATGTAAGGGATGTGAGGCACCACATTTCACACGGAGGCCTTTTAAGACCTCCTGGGGTGCTGTCATGTATATTAAAAGTTAAAGCCCTGGTTTTGTTTGGGAAAGTGGAGTAAGGGAGTTTATTCTTAGTAACATGTTGAGACAATGACATGAGAAATCTTGACAAGCTACTCTACTTTCAGCTTAGTCCAAAGCATGATATCAACTTCCCATAATAACTACAAATAGAAGTAATGAAGGGCAAAGAGGAAAAATACAAACTAAAATACAACAAACAACTCAAGCAGATTAGCAGGCACTTTATGAAATTATCAGTTTGCAACAGTATAAACAATTTTAAGTCAATTTATAAAAAATATTCCCAGAAGGCAATCAAGTAAATCAGGTAATTATATCCTGTAAAGGGAGATAACATCAGGAAAATTAGAAACACTTCTGCACATAAATCAGAGGAAGGAAAGCCTTCACACTTCATTTACTCATTATCACATTTTATGTATTTCTTTGCAGAAGACAGGGAGCTGGCATGGTTAACGCTGGCTGCTGGGTGCCCCGATTATCGGCCATGCTCATGGAAATGGCTTGAGGTCAGCTTACACAATGTTGTCAATCAACAGGACATGGAAAATTTGACAAGCAGACGATGGAGCAAAGTGAATAAGTTCACATTGTGAATGCTGACATTGGGAGAGAGCCTGAGAGTTCAAAACTGAGCCTTGCTCATACAGGATCGAAGATGCTCAAGGCATTGGAAGAGTTTGGGATTTCATTTCTGGGGTCAGGCTTCAATGAGCTCACGCATTTGTTGCTTCAGTAATCCCAGTGACCAGCGAGCATCCTCCCAGAAAAGGAGAAGTCACATGTCTAAAATCAGGAGGAACCCTAGGGGTTTCTCTAGTTTCTTCTCTAGAAGCTGAGATTGTTTACTGTCATGGCTAAAGGCTTCCTAAAGTCTTGGCTTGGACTATCCAGCAAAGGACGGACCAGTGACTGATTTTTAGATACAATACTTCCAGCAGAGCTCTATGTTTGGTGTATGTTTAGTATCACATCTACCTATCACAATTTTATCTGCCTTAGGATGGAAAGGGGAAGCAATCTTCATAAGCAGATTGAAAGGTGGAGCCTCATTTCACTTCAACTTCTGTCAGCAACACCTGCGGTGTGTCATTTTGCTCCCTCTATCTGCAGTCAATCACAGGACGTCTCAATGTCTTTTAGTCATCATATCCATGGGGAATTATTATTTCTCTTTTCACCAGGAAAAGAAGAACACCAGTGTCACATATCTAAAACGTAGCACTCCGCTCAGCCAAGCTGTTAAGCATCTATTTAAAGTTAGGCACATGCTTAAATTTCATTAAAATTAACAGGACTTAAAGAAAGTGCCTGGAGCTAAGTATGTTTTAAGTGCTTTGTTGAACAAGAATGTACTTAAGCAAATGCTTAAATGCTTCCCTGAATTGGTGTCAAACTTGTATTAAATCAGGGTCCTTGCTGTTTTTATTCCAGCATGTCACGAGTCATGCAGAAGAGATGGTGCTTAACCAAATCTTCCATTTTTTCCTTAGGATACATAAGAGCTGTCCTATTTCCTGCTGCAAGCAAAATATATAAAAAAATGTCAATGGGGAATCGCTAGTTGCCGAAGCATCTCTAAGATATTATGGCAGATAAGCCTTTTAGTAGTTAATATTCGTCCCCAGCCACATCCCTACTTTATAGATTATCATTTCTCTTTAATAAAGGAAAACCCTAAATCCCGTAGCTTCAGCTGGAGATGGATTTTCATTTATTTGGTTGCAAGAAACCAAATTAAGAAAATTACTTTCTAACTAATTTTATAGTGCTAAAGAACATCTGATGATATGCTGGGGAAAAGCTTCAAGCTTTCTGGATGAAGCCGTTAAGACATGAGTAATAATTGGAAATTTACTGTGAATAAATCTTGATGAAATTAAACTGCATTTAAGTATGTTCTATAAAAACCAGGTCAAACGGCAAATGACGGATGCCTTGTGTCACTCGGCGTGGGGAAAGGTATTGCATAAAACCAGAATAATTGCTTCGTCCAAGCTCTAAGCACAGTAAAACTCTTTTTTTTTTTTCCTCCTTGTGAACAAGAAATCCAAGCATAAAATTACCAAATTTTCCTTTGTTGTTCCTGACACAACCCCATCTCTGGAGGGACATGGCTGGAGCTGCACGTGACACAGTATGACAGGAGATGGCCTCCTTCAACACCACGCTCACTACCATCACACGGTGCTTTGGAATAGCTTTCAGCAAATCAGCCCAACTGCTTTTGACACAGGGGCAGGATTATGTTACATAGAAATTATTCCCCAATCATTTTCACAGGGTGATCCAGATTCTTAACTGGTGTGAAACAAAGAAAACGTAGCCCATTTATCCCAGTTGCTGACCTGATCTACTGTATGAAAACCCAAGACTCACAAGCATTCCCTCCATCACTGGGCTTTACTTGCAAATAATGCACGGTACAGTATGAATCACAACCCAATTTATGGGTTCATTTATGTGCAGAGGTTTATAGCGATAATTATAAAAGAGAAGGTCCTATTTGACTCCCAGGGAGCTAGGATTTCATCAGCATTTGCAAAGTGTCATCACTATGAAACAAATATTCTCAACAGAGAGAGAGATATCTTTCTCCTTAAGGAACAAAAAATAATACATTTTAAAAAAAGGACAAAAAGATAATTCAATCAGGAGCTATCATCCTTCTAAAGACTTTGTCACAGTACATTAAAACAACAGAAAACTACAAATGTGATAATCAAATGTTTTTGTAAGTTAATCATTTCAGCTTACAGGACAGATTTTTCACTGGTGAAAGCTGACAGACTCAGTTGAAATCAATGGAGCTGTGACAATTTACTCCAGCTAAAGGTCTGGCCCATTGGTTTTTGAAATTCAAGCAGAATTGGAGGAAGACAGCATAAATTTGCAAGCAAAGAAGACTGAGAGGGGCAATGAACCATCCTGACCTTCACCTCCCAAGCCACAGAGCAGAGAGCACAGCCCAGAATAAGGGAACGGGGAATAAACTGTGCTTCTCATTTACTTCACCTGTATTTCCTAATAGGGCTGGAAGAAGAACTAGCACACCAGGATCAGATTTGCTATGTAGTTATGCAGTTTCTGCAACAAACTAAGATCTATATAGGTACAATGTCCTCTATCACTTCAGCATGAATGATACTGGCAACACTAATTCACCCACTCTAATTCAAAGACCTCACTTGATAAAGCTCAGAATCTGTTTTACAAAATCTGGTCACCGAGTCATCTTAGCAGGCTTACAAACACAACGTACACCCCGAACTCCCAGTCCCAGCCTATTTCCTAGTTCACCTATCTCTACCCTTTCACAGTTCCCTTCCTCAAAAGTCTTTAGCATCTACAAAGAATCTATCCCAACGCCACCTGTTCAAATCTGGAAGTCAAACCCATTTTATGGGTGGACAAGTACACCCAACAGGGATTTATCAGCTCAGTGTCTTGTGGATCTAGACCAGAAAAGTTAATTGACTTGTCTACAATTTAAGAAAAGATTTCACTGAGCAGTCAAACGCTTAACCCGGGCATTGGCAACCCCAGTTCAGCATCGTAAGCTATAAAAGTGTCCCGCTAGAAAGCCTTGGTTGGAAGGATAGGAACAGGGACGTGGAAATGTCTGAAAATGAGCAGGTACAGGGAAAGAAAATCAACTACCAGTATGAAAAGCACCTGCATTTTGACGGAAAAGACAATGCAAGCTGTGAATGGCACCTTCTTCACCGATGGTAAAGTGGGCCATAGGCAGAGAAGGGGCAGGACAAGCCCAGGGCTCAGAGGCTACCCCAGGCTTTGCTCCACACGCAGCCCTAATTCTGCCCCAGGCTTGGGGCTGAGCCGTGCGCCGAGCAAGGAAGGCTTGGAAAATTCCACGATCACAGCTCAGACTTCAGCATGAAATAAAAATGTTATAATTCAGCATGAAAGGCAAAGGTACTTCCTGAGGAAAACATGGGAAAGAAGGAACTCTTCTTTTCTTGCAACCCCAAACAGAAGCATACTGTCCTTTTATGAGATTATACAGCAAATATCTGCTAGCAGGTATGTATTAACTACTGCTAGCTTTTCCTTCACAATATGTTGCATTTACTACCATGTGGTTAAAAACAAAAACCCTGCTGCTCCAAACCCTTTCAAGTAATGTTTGTTATGCTTCCTGCTGTTACTATTTGTCCATTAATACTTTGCTACAGAAGTTAGGCAAACTTGTCACAGAAAGTGTTTAACAGTCCCCATGGAGGCTGGCCCCAAACCCTGCCCCTGCTCCGCACCAGCTCGGGACCCGCCAAACTGCCAGGCATTTTCATTTTAATCTATAGAAAAGGAAGATAGGGCTTGATGTTATTGATCAGCCCAACGGACCATCAAGACTTACCAGATACGTCTGCTACTAATCTATACTTTTCTGGTTCACAGGAAGGTAACTCTGTACATGACGTATGTGCAATTCAACTCTGATAATGCACTGAGAATAATTAGCTCATGATGTTTCTTTGTACCTACTTATCTTTGTATCTCTGTCTATCTCTATTTCCTTTCCTGAGACATCCTTTTAGACTATCCTATTTTTGATATTTATTTGCCACGAGCACACCATTGGCAGGCATTGTTAACTTTAAGACACCAAGAAGAAAGAGTTTTATGCTACCTAAATTATTTGTAGGATTTCTTGGCTGAATGCGGGTGTTTAAAAAAAATATATGTATTTCACAGCACCAAAAAGGAGACAGAAGGATGAGTTCCCTGAAAAGACTTTATAAAGGGTTTGGGGTAGACTGATTTAGTAACATCTGCTCACAAGGAGACTGCAGCTCTTTTAGGGAAGGGTGGAAAGCAGCAGCCAAGCCTGTGAATTGTACATTATACCCTCCGGAATACAGACAGCTTTGTGGAAACACAACATCCTGCCAGCGCGGCTATTTGACAGCCTCAGGTAGCACCTGCTAACAAGGATGAGCTTTATTTATTTCTTTTTAAAGAAACTCATTTTTATGATTACTGCAAACCAAGGTGAGATTTTTGGGATTGAGTTTGAGAACTACTACCAAGCGCTGCACAAATGCAGGGACTCTTTCTGGAAGGTCACAGCTCAGCAGAACCGGGAACCAATTACACACCTGCTCCCCCAGCCCGCACTCAGCCTGCACACGAGCACGGTGCCAGGTTCTTCTTGTAAGGCTTGGGGATAAATCACATCTGGGAACAGAAATCACCATCCCTTTGACAAATAGGACTGCAGTTCACCGGACTGAACTATTCAACTCTTGCTTTCTTTAGTGGAAAGGGTGAACCTCGCAGCTCCCCCAGGGGCCAGTGTCACTGCAGCCCAGGAGAGAAAAAGATGCTCACTGGAACACACAGCTCTTGCTGTACCAACAAGAAAATGGCTCCTGCTTCAGACTAAAATACATCCTGTGCCGTGAAACAGCAGCACTCGCCTGCCTTTTGCCCAATTATTCATCAGCACCTACCACCGACTGCGCTGGTCAAAGGCTGCCTCTGACTGTTTGTTGTCTTCCAAGAAGTCAGCAGCAGGATGCCGCTTTTACACTCCAGGTTAGGTTTCCTCTCCCATCTGGCTTCTGCTACGTCTTCAGAGAGAAGATTTCATTTACAGGCTGTTTGCCATGAAGGAAGGAAACTGTCTGCTACTTCTGTTCTCTGCAGGGATGATGATACAGCATGCCTGCTCTGCTAACTATCTGCTGCTGCTTTGTAGCATACAAGAAAAACATCTACTGACTGTCACTGGCTGTTAATAACACTCATGAGAAAGAAATCCATTATTTTTTTCATGAATATGCTGCTCTTCAGTCCTGACTTGGATTAAAATTGGTACTTTGAGAGGCAGCACAATGGGATGGGCAATGGGAATGGTAAGAGACAGGACTCTCCTTTACTAGTAATTCCCCTTTGTATGGAAGAGACAAACCCAGGTTTTTCCTCCTGTCCTCTCCAGCCATAAATCCCACGGGACTCCACCATGTTAAAAAAGACACCAAATGCTGCTGCTCTTTCTTCTTCACGCCTGGTTCTTATTTCCTCTTAAAAATACATTTCATCAGGATGCTGCAACTCAGTACCCTGAACAGGAGGAAGGGGAGGAATGCAGATCTCTTGCCAGCGAAGGTTTTACACGTGGCAGAGCTGCATCACAGACCTCCTAAGGAATCGATATGATCTCCCTATGCACATCAGACAACTGTAATTGTCTCCTGTCCTTTTCAGTTCAAAGTGGGTGAAAATCCGAGCACTACATTGCAGCCCACTGAGGCAGCACTTCCGTCACATGGAGGTGAGCACTGCCCGTGCTGGGCCCTGGCTGGGACTGCTGGGCAGGAGGGGCACATGGGGACAGCGTGGGAAGGAAACCTGGTGGAAGCAGACCCAACACTACTGGGCTGGAGAGGACACTGAAGTCATCTGTCACGTCAACGGTGCCCAGATGACCTCCAGACAGGTAAGAACCACGTCCCTGCAGACCAGAGTCCGGGTTGGCAGGGATGGCTGGGGACCTTCTCAAGACACACAGAACCAAACCCTCCCCTTGGCTTCCCACAGCTCTCATCCACGGAGCCAAATTCTCACCAGCATCCTGCTCACAATTAGGACAAAGATATTCAATGATTAAAGTCGCAAGAATGTAACAGAAAATATTAATCCTTTTCCTAACAACCTGAGCCAGAAAATAAGTCCTAACATTTATGTTTCGAGTTCAGGTTTGGGCTTGTGGATTTTCTTGGCCCTCCCTCAGGCTTGCAACCCTCCAACAGTCCTGTTATTCTCAGCGTGGTTGAGGTGCCTGCAATAAGCCATCAATATCCCCCTCCTTCCACTTCCACTGTCTCCTTTTAATCGTACCAAATTCCTTTGGCACTCGTCTCGGGGTAGTACATAACTCCGCAGGAATTCCATTGTCATGTAGCATTAATTTAATGTCCACTTATTATAAAGTGTTATGGAGAAATAATACACTATTCATAGATGAAAAGATTCCATTAGAAACCTGACTGTATAATGAAGATGCCGTTTTGAAAGGTGCTGCCTATTGTTCAGCATCCTATGCTTTGCAGAAGGAAAGTGCTGCTTGTTTTGACAAGCAACTGAAATTTCCGTTTACCGCTTTAACAGCAATGTTTTAACTGTCATTCTGCGAGGATAGAAATGTTCTGTACTTCAAAACACACTTTTCCAGGATTGATTTGGACATACTTACTTGCCTGTTTATATATATTTTAAAATGTCAAATTAGCTTGGAAGTCTGATTTTCTTGTCCTGGTTGATTAAGGATTTCAGGGCACAGGGGCCAGCGGCACCTGGGACCAGACCTGTTATATGACTAATGGGCAATTTGCAGCTCTCCATTTTATTCTACTTTGAAAGACAAAGCCCATCTACTGAAGACAGGAGCTCCCACCACCACTTTTAAAAAAACATTTAAATCTACTTAGTCAGAACAGATAACAGTGAGAATGTATAGCTGTACTACAGGCTGATTATCTACTAATACAGTGCTGCAGCTAAACTGAGATGCTTGTTTCCGAAATAGCGCACGTGGCTCTCGGAGCGTGTCCCTGTTCACCCGGCAGACGTTGGATGGCAGCAGGAGAGCCCCACCACCGCCCTCACCACAACCAGTACCATCAGCTGTTCCTCCACTGGCAGAAACAAAGCTGCCCCTTGGATGGGCATCCACCTGGGAGGGCTGTACGAACTGCTGTGGACCATCACTTCTGAACTGGATTTGGCATGGACCAGGGGTTATTTTGGTTCCTGGCTGACACTAATTTTAACATCTCAATTGTGCCCCATGTGCCCTGGCACAAGGAAAGTAGACCCTGGTACTTCTGTAATGATAAGCACCTATACAACCAATTATTTTTTTAAAGGGTGCTAATGGCTTTGGCAGCCAGTTTGAAAAATGACAGGATGACCAGTGGCTGAAGTTAAGCAGAACTGAATAGGACAACAGAGTCCTGAACAGCACAGGCCTCGGTGTTTAATGCAAGTGTGATCCTTACACATCAGCACAATAAACATAATGACTAAAAACAACAGGAACTTAAAAGCAACCAAATCCACTGGCAATATCTAAATAAATCCAACCAAAGGAGCACTGAAGTTGCCGGAACAATGTTCCTTCATACCATGTTTTCCTGTTTTCATTTGCGATATTGTCAACAATGTGAATTTCACAACAATAGGCAGGAGGTTACAATTCTGCTAGTTAGAAGATTTTCATTTTTGATGCTGTGAGACGTAACTGAGACACGAGCTTTCTGTATTAAGATACTTGAGTTCGAAAACAAAAAAAGTGTTTTGCTAAAGCAAAGACCTCTCAGTGACTGGCATTTCAGAACGCCACGGGATGACAAACATCAATCCCACACAGCAAACTCACCACACTGCTTCCAACGTCCCCTTTTGTGCCTATCAACACTCTGGTTTAGTCTCATAGCTATGGAACAGAAATGAAGAAGTACAAACAGAAGCAGGAACTCGAGTATTGTCAATTGGTATCTAATCCTCCGGGTAAGCACAGAGGAGGGAAGGCCGTGGGCATCACCCATCAGGACACAGCAGTGCCCGGGTAACCTAGCACCTGTCTGTCCTCTTGGCTTCAGTTTAGCCATTTGGCTCCCCCCAAAAGAGGAATAATTTTCCTCTTGTTCCAAAGATCATTGTTTCACACATAATATTACGGTGTTTTAACTTAATGAAGTCAATGGTGTGAATAATTAAAATTACCCGATGAAAGAGAAATCAAAAAACACTTTCCTCACAAGTTTGAAGCAGCTACAGGATATTAATTAAAAAGTAACCAGAGGAAAAAAAAAATAATTTACATTATGCTCAGATAAAACTCACTGAAAATGAAGGCCTGAAGCGTAACTAAGTGGATCCAGGCAAGGCAATGCAACTGGCAGGTAGCCCTTTCCAGAGGAGTTTTTGGACAATAAAAGGAAGTGTTGGAAATGAGGTGTCTGCAACTTCCCTGACACAGAGACAGTGACAAAGAGCATATGTCTGTTTAGCTTCAATGAAAGCTCTGTAAATACTGACGGTAAATAGACAGTTGTCTGAACAATTAAATCAGGGAAAATCATTACTGAACCCGCTGCCAAAGTTTATGCAGAATGAGACAGACGCGACGCCCCCATCTCCAAGCATTTTGCCAGGCGGATGCAGTTCCCCTGCACCACAGCTACAGCAGGAGCAGAGCAAGGAGCCTGGAGAGCTGCTGGACCTGCCCATGGCATGGGGACACCCCATGCCCTGCAGCCTGTCTGCACGCTGCCAAGGCCTCTCCTCATGCTGGTCCCCCAGGCTCTCCTCTGAATTAGGCGCTTGACCACAGAGATAAATTCTTCCCCAGATCCCTGCCAGCATCACTGCAATGTCTGGTACCAGCACGGCTGTCCCTGCCCACCAGCTACGCCCCAGGAGCACAGCCAGCCTGGTCCCAGCCTGGTCCCACGGGGAGCAGGGCCAGCAGGCAGGCTTTCTGGCTCACACAGCAGCAGGGCTCGGGAAAACCAAAGGAGCACTGAAGTTGCCGGAACAATGTTCCTTCATACCATGTTTTCCTGTTTTCATTTGCGATATTGTCAACAATGTGAATTTCACAACAATAGGCAGGAGGTTACAATTCTGCTAGTTAGAAGATTTTCATTTTTGATGCTGTGAGACGTAACTGAGACACGAGCTTTCTGTATTAAGATACTTGAGTTCGAAAACAAAAAAAGTGTTTTGCTAAAGCAAAGACCTCTCAGTGACTGGCATTTCAGAACGCCACGGGATGACAAACATCAATCCCACACAGCAAACTCACCACACTGCTTCCAACGTCCCCTTTTGTGCCTATCAACACTCTGGTTTAGTCTCATAGCTATGGAACAGAAATGAAGAAGTACAAACAGAAGCAGGAACTCGAGTATTGTCAATTGGTATCTAATCCTCCGGGTAAGCACAGAGGAGGGAAGGCCGTGGGCATCACCCATCAGGACACAGCAGTGCCCGGGTAACCTAGCACCTGTCTGTCCTCTTGGCTTCAGTTTAGCCATTTGGCTCCCCCCAAAAGAGGAATAATTTTCCTCTTGTTCCAAAGATCATTGTTTCACACATAATATTACGGTGTTTTAACTTAATGAAGTCAATGGTGTGAATAATTAAAATTACCCGATGAAAGAGAAATCAAAAAACACTTTCCTCACAAGTTTGAAGCAGCTACAGGATATTAATTAAAAAGTAACCAGAGGAAAAAAAAAATAATTTACATTATGCTCAGATAAAACTCACTGAAAATGAAGGCCTGAAGCGTAACTAAGTGGATCCAGGCAAGGCAATGCAACTGGCAGGTAGCCCTTTCCAGAGGAGTTTTTGGACAATAAAAGGAAGTGTTGGAAATGAGGTGTCTGCAACTTCCCTGACACAGAGACAGTGACAAAGAGCATATGTCTGTTTAGCTTCAATGAAAGCTCTGTAAATACTGACGGTAAATAGACAGTTGTCTGAACAATTAAATCAGGGAAAATCATTACTGAACCCGCTGCCAAAGTTTATGCAGAATGAGACAGACGCGACGCCCCCATCTCCAAGCATTTTGCCAGGCGGATGCAGTTCCCCTGCACCACAGCTACAGCAGGAGCAGAGCAAGGAGCCTGGAGAGCTGCTGGACCTGCCCATGGCATGGGGACACCCCATGCCCTGCAGCCTGTCTGCACGCTGCCAAGGCCTCTCCTCATGCTGGTCCCCCAGGCTCTCCTCTGAATTAGGCGCTTGACCACAGAGATAAATTCTTCCCCAGATCCCTGCCAGCATCACTGCAATGTCTGGTACCAGCACGGCTGTCCCTGCCCACCAGCTACACACCAGGAGCACACCCAGCCTGGTCCCAGCCTGGTCCCAGGGGAAGCAGGGCCAGCAGGCAGGCTTTCAGGCTCACACAGCAGCAGGGCTCGGGAAGAGCGGAGCGACTGACGGCTTCAGATGCTCACTGACAACTTACACTGGCGTATGGCAACAATCCACCAGCACAAACCCGATATTGCAAGTTATCAAGACTATTTAGAGATGAGTGGCAGGAAGGAGAGCTCCCAGCAGAAGGGATGAGGTAAGGGAAAGTTCAACAATGAGAGAGAAAACACAAGATGGGGAAACAGAAAAGGAAAACAAGAACCTATTCCAATCTGTTATTTCCTCTGTTACGACTGATACCTCTTTCCTCTAAAAATGCAGCAGGCTGTCAGAGCCTTAAGACTCGTAACTTATTTGGTCTGATGAAATGGAGGGAGATGCTGTATAAGTCGCCAGCCACAAGGGTATGCATACGAGCTGCTGAGCATATGGATCCAACATGCTCTGCACGAGATTGTCTCAGCGATGTACAAGGACCTGTGTTTCGTATTAAGACAATAATCACTTGAATCCTCCAGGATAACATGAGAATTTCAATTATCACTTACGATAAAAAAATTAGCAAGGTGCTCTATTGCCGAAGGAAACATTTATTTTTTATTTCAACTAAACACACTGCGTGTGTTTATTATTCGATTTGAATGTCATATGATCTTGATGGTATGGGACAAAATGTCAATTTGAGAATGAGCACCAGGGCCTTAAAATTTTACTGTGTTCCTTCAAAGTTGATAATTTCTGTATCCAGCAAAAATGTTGCTTGTGCTATTACTTCTCCTGAATATGCCAAGAGCTGCTGCACAAGAGCTGTTATTTACTGAAAGCAGGTCATGAAGGTGTTCCACTTCAGAATACAAGAACATTCTGTGTAAATGGACACAAAAACTGTTGGGTTTTTAATAGGGGAATTTCAAAATCTAATGCATACCTCATCTGGCAGCTGAGATTTCACCCTACTATGGTGCAGAAGTCTCATTACTGCATTTAAAAGGAGATTTGGAGAAGACTGGAACCTGGTTGCAACCTCTGCTGTGATGGATGCCCAGCCATCTCTCGCTCCAAACATGGGTGTCTCACTGGCTGCACCAAATTACATTGTGTTTCAGAGAGGCAGAGGAATGGTTTTACTATCCCATGAAGGTGAACCTCAGACCTATTTCCTTCATATCAGCATAAAGCCTCAAACCTTCTGGTATAGATATAGGCAACATTTTTTTCCATAAAGTGAAAATTTACACTCTCTGAAAAAATAACATGCGATACAGTTGTTCCACATCAACTGATAACATCTAGGGCTAATGATTCCTACAGCAT
The DNA here is from genome assembly GCF_001431845.1 of Calidris pugnax. Lineage (NCBI taxonomy): Eukaryota > Metazoa > Chordata > Aves > Charadriiformes > Scolopacidae > Calidris > Calidris pugnax. The sequence goes on along the minus strand of NW_015090783.1, from coordinate 6,657,544 downwards.
TTCAGTATGAGCCAGCACAAAGATCACAGAAAAGAAATAGTGAGACTACTGCTTACAGCCTCCGCCCCCAGGCAACGAACACCTCACTGGCAATGATTTGCTTCTGCTTCCTACTTTTTTTTATATGGAGTGCTGTGCTGAGGTTTTATTTGGGGTGGTGGTGGAGGACACACAGACAGAAGGAGATGGAGAGCTGCAGGGAACGTGCAGGGAGACACGTTCTTGGTAAATCCACACGGGCAGAGAGCTCTATCAGAGGGAAGGGGGTGCTTTTTGGCCGGTGCCGTTTTAAATGGATGAGGCAGTTTTACCCAAATTTAAAGACCCTCCTATAATCCTTTAGGGATCCTTTTCCACTTGGCTTCTGCTACCACCAAGTGAACCCCATAGAAACAACTGGAGAAACAGCAAAGCCAACAGGGTGACTCTGGCCAGCAGCCATGGAGACAGGGGATTTCTGGTTCACCTTTCCATTTTCTTCTGTTGTCGTAGGACTACATTACACAAGCCTTTTCCTCCACCAGTTGTACCTTGGCAACACAGAACTCACACTCTTTTTAAAGGTCAGTCTTTAATCATGCAGCTGTACAGCCGTTAACTGTAACGGTGCACAGAAGGTCCACAGTGTTCTCCAATGCAAGTAAATAGCAGCCAAAAACTAAATATTTCAGAGTTCCAGATAAATTATCTTCTTCCATACCCACTGGGCTATAGTCCAGTGAGGTCTGTTTCAACTTGAATTTAATGCAAGACTCTACACTGGCTGTTTCAGCACATCTTTAAAGTGCTCAGGTACTTGCCAGAGAAGACTGCCTGCATGCATTCCCTATATGATAGTTTCCAAGGCTTCAAGCATATATTACTCCATAAATGTATTTTTCAGTGCTACAAGGCAAGATTCTGATCTCAGTCATGCTGGTGTAAATCTATTATAATTTCATAATCTAGCCTTTAGCATTTTTAATTTCTAAGGATGCCACTGGGGTATATTTACTTCCTATTTTCTACTGCCTGTTAGGTGAGAATTATAGTCATGTTGTCCAAAGCACACTCTAATCTTATATGCATCTATTAGTGGCTTAAGAAAAATAATCAGACTGTCCAATCAGCCTAACAGATAATGCACAAGCCATCATTTACATGTTATCCCTTTCTGCAATATTGTGATTTCCACTTGGCCCCAGGGTAATACACTATCGGTATTAGCAATTTTCCTTGTAAATTAATCAGAACCACCTAGCAAATAATTACAAACTTCTCTTCCAAATCTATTATCTTCAAGTTTAAATGTGGGCAGATGGTAGGCCTTAGGGCATGTTTTATTCCAGGTATGGAATTAATTGATGATTTCTCACATTATAAACAGAGAACTTCAAATTATTGTTGAACCTCTAATTTTTTTTCTCTCTCATTCTATTAATGTTCATGCTAGGTAAATGTCTGGCAGCAATGAAATGTGCATTTTAAATACTTGGCCAATTTTGATTCAGGTATGAGAATCACAAGCTTCCTTCTCACCAGCACACTGATATTCAAAGCTTCTCTGTAATACTCATCCTCTGATGGGTAAGAATTAATTTATTCCTCAGGCTGCCTGCCCTTGAGTGGAGTTGGACACTTTTCTAAATAGGACTATGACATGCACAGTAGTTTCAGAATATAAATAGTCTAAGTATGAGACATTTGGGTTTGAAAATCAATTTTTCCTTCAAATTGATACCCTAGAGCTGAAAACTGATTACTCATTAATTAATTAAGCTTTCAATGAGCACAGGATCTTTGGAAGCGCAGACAAGGGGGAAGGGAGCTCAAGGAATACCTGGTCCAACACAGACATGGAATATCCAACCTTCATGATTTAGAAGACCTTTTCTCATTAAGTCAATGAACTGAGATACCATCACCCTTAAAACCAGTATGTAAAGACAGGTTGTTCATGCAAAAGGCTTCCCTCGCCTGTTCAACGGGTTCTGAATCTCAGGCTGAGACATCCAGGGACCTGGGAAGTCTCTGTTCAATTTGAACACCCACCTATTATGAAGTTATACATGAACCAAGGTTTGCCTCAAAGGCAATAGGGCTGTACTGCATCATTTAAAGCCATCAGATCAACTAAAACAGTTTTGTAATTAAGAATGTATTTCACACTCAGTACCTTTCCTCAGAATAAAATGGGGATATACCAAAGTTAAAACTATTGTCTATTGCCTAGACTTTCAGCATCAGTGGTATTGCCAGTGTAGAGATATCTACCATATCTTAAACAAAATGAATGGGAGCTGATCACAGACAGCCAGGGTCCAGCATGGGCACGTTAATACTTTCTTTTTAAACATTATTATTTGTCTTAATCTATGCAGAGATGGAATTCCTTCTGTAAGAAATAAATAAATAGCTCTTTATAAATCACAGCCATACAACAAAGCACTTGGAGTTTAATTCATTGCTTCCTTCCTTTATTATTTTTCTTTATGACTTCCTCATTTGGAACTTCTCCTCTTCCATCATTCACACAAGTAAAAACAAGTTTATGCAACCATACACATTTCCCTCTCTTTCCTGGAAGGAGGGGGAGGAAATCAGCTCAAAACAATTGAAACCATCAGAGAGATTTTCCCAGTTGTGACAAGTGACAATTGTGTAGCCAGCACAGTGTCCCTCTCTCTGTCATCTCCCTAGGACAGCCTATCAGCACTGCACATGGAAATCCTAAGTTCATACTACAGCCAAGGAAAACAGCTATTAAAAAACATTTGTTCTTAGACATTCTCAAGAACTATGTAGGTATTCATATAAAGCCTGGGTAATAGAAATAGTATGAGCAAAAAGCTTTGTTCTTGCTTTTCACTTGAGGAATGCCTATTCTTTGTCAGCAACCCACGATCAGCAAAATGAAATCAGAACAACTAACTGGGTAAAAGACAAAAAGATAAACAGCTTTTAATAATGTATAAGGTTGATCACAGTGCATTCCCAAGACTGAGATCAAATGTCAGTATCTAGCAAACAAACCATTATGATTGCTTTAATAGATGATGCCTGATGCACAAGGAACATGATTAATTTTAAACAACTAACTTAAGTGGCTGAGGTTCTCAGGAGCAATGAATCACTTTGAACACCCAACCTTTCCCCCACCCCTGTCTACAACTCAAGACACTTTAAGGGAAGCCTTGCTTTCAGAATATGAAGTTTAACTTGAAGTATCTAGAGTTGTAGGTGGGAAGGAGGGGGTGTTTGGCATTCAAAGTCATCACTGGCAGCCAAAACGACAAGCTTTGTTTGGAAACAGCAGGCACTGAGTCCAATGGAAGGGTTATTACAGAAGTACACGTCATGCTGCACAAAGCAAGAGCCCAAAGTTGCACGACCAGACAGATCAGCCATTACAGTGAGACTGGTGATGGATTCTGTGATGGGAAACGTGGTCTCAGATAACTGCTTATCAACCAGACTGTGTCCTAAGGGGCTGGGGAAGGATATAGAAAGAGCTAGAAGTTTAAGAAGTAGACAAGCAAGAAGATTGGGGTTTGCATAGACCAAATTCAACTTCCTTGGACAGGAAAATTTTGATCTTTGTTTATCAAAGTAAGAAAGCTTCTGTTTTCTCTCTTGGCCTCTTCACTGATGAGAATTGTTTAGGTAATGCTTGGAAAGGGAAAGACAGATACGGTATAACCAGAAACCATGAACTGCATTCTCACAGCAACACGCTAAGCTCTTTGAAGACAAAAAAGAATATTTAATAATACTTTTTCAAATAAAAAAGGAGGATGGATGCAACTTAATTCCATAATTAAAGGGTTAATTATCCGCATGATAAAAATAAGTTTTATGTTTTACTATGCACACCCAATCTCTATAATCTGGTCATAAATAAAAGGGCTGGTGATAAGGAAAGCTGCAGGCAGGAGAGCAACTCACCATCTTTAATGGGCAGTTATATGACATGCTGCTAGTACATTGGCAGTAAATCAGCAGAAACATCTTTTATAGAGTTCTAGTTTTTATGATGTCATTAACTTTCCTCCTTATACTTAAGGGATAATGAAATAAAGTCATGAGGAGGGATCAAAGGATGAGCCCGAACTGTGTAGTTTAAAGCAGCCACAGGGGAATCAATTTTGCCCACACTTTCCTGCAGACATTTTGATGGCAGAGAGGAGTGAAGAGTGGAGGAGGCAGGACAGACCACAAAACTTTTGGCAAACCCTGAATAGCACACATATTAATGAGCTGTTTTATGAGAAGGGTTCTTTAAGCAACATTGCTGTGGCTTCAAAACACTGCAATTTAGCAATAATTTAAACACACAAGGTGGTGGGATCAACACCACGTTCAAAGACATGGCAAGACGGGCTGCAGTGTTAGCACACCCGGATTGGAAAGGTGCCAGGTACAACGACATCGTCTCATCCTCCCGTGTAATTAGAAACACCGAGCAGGACAGCGATCGACAGGGTAACGCATGGTGTACAATAACCAGTGGACACCATTAAACTAAGGCAGTAACACCAGAAAGTTATGACAGTTATGAACCGTTTAGGTCAAGGCAGGAATCAATCTAGCACAAATGGAAGAAAATGTTGCCAACAGATCTGTATCTAATTAAAAAATTAAACTAAACCTCCCCCTGCCTAACAGCGGTCACTGTGATTAAAATTATTCCCAGAGCGTACCTATCAGAGAAGCCTTAAAAAGCAGGATGAAGCCTCCTGGGTTTGCTGATGTCCCGAAACGGCTTTCAGAGGCATCCCTGAAGGGGACTGGCTCTGGACTCCCTTAACAGTACTCCATATATGAAAAATAAATAAAACCAATAGGGGGTGGGTGTCAGAGCACACTTTTGCATGACACCTACAACAGGTGTGGGTGCAACAGATAATGTCAACACATAGTAGCTGCCTTTTGTAACTCACAATGCTGTTCAAAAGTCACAGCCTAGTTTGCTTAGAAAACCATAAACACTCTTGTAATTTCTAAGTTCTACAAAAAGAGCATTTCTTCCATCCCAAGGAATGGCATCCTAATTAAGGCACAAGGGTAACATGTTTTTTTCTAGTATCACAGAGCATTTGTCTCACATATTAGCTTAGACTTGAAGAGGAAATGACATTTGTTCAACACCTCATGACTGTTTACAGTTGTAGACCTCAGACGTGATCCAAAACCCTGTGAAGAGCCTGCGTGGCTTCCATTGAGCAACTGGAGGATGCCTTTAGACAGCAAGGCACAAGAGCTTCCCGAGTTCAGTGAGTGCTCTATTTGCTCACCTGAGTGATTTGTTCCATTTCAGAAGAACTATTTCCAAGATTAACATCTGCTAGATTTGGCCCAAACAAGCCCCCATACTAAGTCTAGGTTAAACCTACTGCTATCAGCTTACTGAGGGCAAATAAAATTTAAAAAAATTCCATTACTACTAAGGAATTGAGTTCCTCAATTCCATAAAATGACATCATGTAAAAATTGGTAGAGGAAACAACATCTTGACTTTCTGATCATTCCTCACTGTTTACTGCACTCTTACCTACCCATTTAAGAAGAAATTTGCTGTCTTCCCACTGAAGGAAGATACTCTGTATCAGCTGTCTCTTAACACACAAATTACATGCAACCTGGGTCTCCTCCTCCTTGCGGCCCAATGTTTTCTTTCACTTGTTTTGCATAATTCTGTTTAGAGGGTTTTGCCATGGAAATGAAGATGGAGAAGTTAATTAGCTCGTCTTAGGGATTTGCACGAGCACATGGGAAGCTCTAGGTCAGCGCATCTGTCTGCAAACACGGTGGTCAATTAGCCCGGAGAACATTTATCAACAAGTGCTGCTACATTTTCCACAAGCAACCTTTCAGCAAAACACCAGCCACGCTCTATAGCAAGGATTAGACACATTAGTTAAGATTCTGGAGGCCCCTCTGCCCAAGCATCACACAGCTTCCAGCAAAGTACCGACTCCACTCATCTTCCCATTCAAATTGAAACTGTCTTCTGTCAGATACACGCACGCAGCGGTGCGATGGAAGAGTAACCCATCCTGTCTGCCACGGAACAATAATGGCCACGTCAATGCGCCTGTCGATCTCCTACCTGAGGATCTCTCTCACACTCCCCACCCTCCTCCCAACTGCAGCTGCGTTGGAAGTTCAACCCTGACAAAGCAGTATTAGAGATGGAGGGAAGTTCTACTGGTGTATTAAAGGAAGGGAGGGGAGAGAATGGAGGAGCTAATTGTATGCACTGCATCTCTTCCTAAAAAAAAGAAACTGAGTTATCACTCACTCTATCTTATAGAGCTTTATGCATTCAAACTTCTCTAAATGAGGGACTACGCCATGCATTGTGCATCGCCATATAGATGACTGTATACCATTACCTAAAATTGAACTGAGTCTGTTCAACCTACCCTGCACTCCAATTTGTCACAGAAACAGTTTCCCTGGCCCATTCACATAATGAATGTGGATATGAAGTTAATGCCAAGGAAGATAAGCACCCTCAGGGTTATTTAAGCCTACCCTTCTCTGTCATTCCCCACATTATTTCTTCGGCAGCATTATATAGGAGTTTAAAAACAAAGCAGAAGGGGAAACAGGGTAGAAGCACATCATCCAGATCCAATGCCACCATTTACAGTGACCTTGCTGGCTGAAAAATATTTTATTGTTACCTATTTCAAAATCCATCAGGATCAATCTTAAAATTTGGTTTGTTTTCAAAGGAGATATTGAAGGATATATTGCATAGGTATATTTTGTCAGGCTAATGTCTTTCCTGTTTCTACAGAAAACTTATCAAATTATTCGTATATATCACATTCATCCAGCAAAGTATGAAATACACACCAGGTTCCACAAAGCAACAAGTCCCATTTCAGGGGCTCAGGACACTCTGGATGAAGTCCTGTCCAGTTGAAAGGCAAGGCTCAGCTCCCATTAATACCAGTCAGGTGAGAATTTAACTCTTTTCAATTGTCCCTTTTAGCTTAAACATAGCCAGACAAGCAAGAAGGTAAAGTAAACCAGCTTCTGTGTTAGGACTCCAGCAGACTGGGAGAGGAATGGCTGTTCTGTCAGCCTTTCCAGCTGCTGCTGAAGTCCATGATTATATCCAACCAAGAAATGTTGCCTACACTGCAAAATTTTGCAAGATTCTCCATCACCTCAACAGCAGCAGCGCCCACGTGCTGGATCAAGCCTGTACTTGGGAGATACCAGCAGGACCGAGGTGCCTTGAAATGCAAGGCTTGTAAGCTGGGAGGTTAAAAGCAGCATTAGAGAATTAGGTGTCCAATTCCCACTGAGAACTAGTGGTAATTAGTATCTACAATAACACAAAGGCCCATGCAATTAGTATGCCAAGATGCTTGTGCAAAAGGCAGGCTGATAGAGATTTAATTTTTAGGATTTCCACAGAGATTTTATTTGCAACCTAACACTTGATTTTACCTTCAATGTTCTACTATATCCCACCTACCCACTCCTTAAAGCACAAGCCAGTGAGACTGCAAAGCAGGGCTTATCTACAGAGAGCATTTCCCTGCTACTGAGTCTGCGATGTCCCTCAATTTAAATTGCAATGGTTTCTTCTTTGAAGGATTGCTAAGTGGCAAGAACAAAACCTATGACTGTCAGGCTCTAAGCATCACAATTTCTTATGGCTTTACAGCAGAACATTAAGACAGGATGAAGAATTAGCTGTGTCAAGGAGAAAATTTGCTACTGTCAAATTTGTTTAGTTATTCGGAGTTACAAATATGATTTGCTGCTACCAAAAAATCAACTAGGCTGTATTAAAAGTGTAATTTGATACCCGGCTATAAATCTCTTTAATAAAGGTGTGGTGGAAATGATGTTATCCATATATAAAGATTAATCTCTATTTAAATATATATAAATTCAGGAAGGTGGAGGATGCTGAAGCTGAGAGAGGCTTCTTCTAATGTGCGAAGTTGCTTTGTTGCTCCTGGTAAATGCTAATTCTTTTTGCTGCCCGTTTGGTTGTACTTTACATTTAACCACACAGTTTTATTTATTATTCTCACTCTGAACTTTCACGGCATCCCTTTCATCAGTTAAATTCCCCCTTTCGAAACAAACATCTATTTGAACAAAAACAGTCTTTAAAAAAAAAAAAAAAAAAAGAATCAAAGCATTTTTAGTGAAATGAAGTTTTCTGGACTGAATTACCCAGCCTACACCATAGCATGCTCAGCCACTGGAAATTATTTAGAAACAACCGAAGGATAGGGCCAAAGGCCCGGGGCCTTTATCTGGGCCAGATGATTGATGTGCTGTGGGCCCCGCTGTGGCTAACAGTGATTTTTATCTGTTGCTAGCAGCAACAGTCCGGGGCGAGGTTTTGCAAAGGAGTTCAAAGACAAGCTATAGCCAACTCAGTGTCCACAGTTTCTTTGGAAGCAGCAAGGAACATTTGGCCAGAAGAAACAGTGCCAACTATCCAGTGCAAAGCCTATACTTTAATTTGCAAAAGCAAAAAGCTGTGATTTATACCTCCAAAAAACAACCTTTAAAAAAAAAAAAAAAAAAAAGAATCAAAGCATTTTTAGTGAAATGAAGTTTTCTGGACTGAATTACCCAGCCTACACCATAGCATGCTCAGCCACTGGAAATTATTTAGAAACAACCGAAGGATAGGGCCAAAGGCCCGGGGCCTTTATCTGGGCCAGATGATTGATGTGCTGTGGGCCCCGCTGTGGCTAACAGTGATTTTTATCTGTTGCTAGCAGCAACAGTCCGGGGCGCAGCGTGAGGCCAGCAGCCGGCCGCGGCGCTGCGGCAGGCCCGCACACAGGGACAGACAAATAGTCTTTTCAGCCGGACAGGTCTCGTGGGGGGCTTTGACATAAAGGGCCCTTTGGAAAGGCTGGAATTGTCAGCCCTTTGATGGCCGCATGCTGGGCCATTAGCTTCTGTTACTAATTTGCGGTGCATGTGAGAGGGCAGATCCGCGGGAACACCTGCGAGCGGCGCGGGTGCATTGTGGGACGGGGGCTGCAGGGAGAGACGGGGAATAAAGGACGAGGCATAACCCTTCCATCTAAAGGGCAGATGACACAGGCTATTATCGTTTCCAGCCATCAAAAAGGACGGCTCTGAAGTAACATCAAGCCATCTAACTCAAACCTGGAAAAGCAAAGAAACTGGGGAAATTCAGAGTTAATAAGGGGCCATCTGTAACACGATGTGCCAGGCTTCTGAAGGAACTTTTCGGGGAGAGGTAACCTGACACAGTGGGATGGCCAAGAGGAACAGGCAGGATTCAAGGATAAACCATCACCTGCGCTTGTAGAATTCCAAAATTCCCTGTCTCCTTGAGTCCCTGTGTGCAAAATATAAAAATATAACCACAGGAAAATTATATTGAAGATGAAGATGTTGATGGCAGATGCCACCCCTGGACAGAAGTGGAAGAAATATCATTTTTAACTGTTGGGGTAACGTCTAAACCCATGGATTCCTGCACTCTGAACAATACTAGATTTTCCCACCAGCATATCCCATAGCCCATTAAAGCCTCACACAGCCAGGCCCGTCGATGCACCCTGAAGGTCTCCCCGCCCCACACATGAGTTAACCGAGGCACAGCAACCAGCGTCCCGAGATCCTGGAGACAGATTATGGGAGTGCTGGGAATACAACACAGACCTTCTGTCTCCTCCTCCTGCGCTTTGAACACAAAACCATGCTTCCTTTGTTGGTTAGCATTCAGGATGCTGAAATTATAAGCATTCAAGGCTGCAACTTTAAAGATTAATATAAAAGCAACTTTTGTATTACATTTGTGCAAGCAACCAGAAAAGTACATATTGTAAAATAATCTGCAAGTCATACTACTGTAGGCCACTTCAGTGACTAATGAACATGTTAACTTTCAGGCTGAGTTTCACTGGAAAGCAATTTTTCCAACCAAGTTATAAGGTCTACTTGAGTAACAGGATCGTTTATAACTCTCCTGGCACCGTGCTGTCACAAAAATACCACCCCAACAAAATTAAATAGGCGTCAGAGACCACCACAATATCCAAACAAATCCGACCCCAACTCCAGTCAGAAGGAAGAAAGCCCACTGGGACAGACACACTGAGTCTGCACCGACGCCAAAGGTACACTTATATCAAACAAAATTTCTGTAAAACTCGGTTCGCACAGCCAGTATTCGTGCTACAGCAGTGCTCACAGGCAGGAGCCAGAATCGGGGCCCCACCGCATTGAGCGACTGGTTCTCAGCCCTGGGACATCACACCTCCGGCTTTGCTGAGTACTTTTTAAATGAGCTGTAAAAAGGTAGCTAAGAAAAGCAAGCCTGTGGTCAAGATGGCCTTAAATCCAAAATACTGGGCTCTGCCATGTTAGTGGCATTTCTCTTACAGTGTTTGCAAAGTGGAAGAGGTTGAAAACCACCAGCAAGACTCTAAGTGAGGTATGAGAATCCTAGGAGGTTTGGGTAAAAGGGCAACAGATTTTGAGCAAATTGAAACCCCCAAAAATATTAAAAGCACATTACTACAAGTCTGAAATCAGAAAATACCAACAGCAAGGCACCATGAAGTCCTGAATCTGTTCCTCACAATGCAACTTTAATTATGAGGCCTTCCTACCTGTGCTTCCAGCTTTACAGCAATTGAGCACATTTCAATGTCTGAAAAACCTCAATTCATGAGATCTTGATCAAGCCATTGTAAGTTTATTTTCAATGACATGTTTGCCTTAGGTTTCACAACCACTGATAAGAATTCATTTCTTATAAAGCAAATTCTGACAAAATCAATCAACTTGAGAAGGTACTGGTGAGTGAAAACCACCACGCTCAGTGAAGCCACAAGCCCCAGCCACCCTGTGGGCCTGCTTGGCCAGCAGAGACCCACTCCCTCTATATACCGGGCTTTCTTGGGATTCCTGCAACTTCCTACTTTTGTGGTTGGGGCTGGACTGGCCACTGAAACTGGCTGTCATGGACAGAGATGAAAAAAACCCTACTGTTCTCCCACTCATTGTCCAAGGCCAGTGAGGTAAAGAGCTACCTGAACAGAATACGCACAAGGATGTTTGCCCAAGGCAAAGACAGATCAGCGATAAGGTTTTGATCAGATCAGGTGTAAAACATCCCTGAGGTGAAGCAGAAACTAGTCCTATTGAGGATCTTTCTTTCGCTCTCCATTCGCTCAAGCAAAACAAAGCAAAAAACTCCAAAGCCCCCTTCCCTACCCCCCAAAAACTCTAGATAAAACCATCCAGTCCCAAACATGCTGTTCAGACACAGACCCATTTGCACATCTCAGAGGTTATGATCCATCCCCACCGGCCCCGCACCCAGGAGCTGGCAGGCAGCCCCCACAGCAGCTTTGTTTCTGCACGTTTCAACGTTACTCAACCCTTTCACGCAATCATCTTCTATTCATTTTCCCTGCCTGTCCAGCATAGCAATGAAGAAAGTTAATGTGAAACTGCAAACCGCCCTTCTAATTCTTCTCTCTCTCTTTTGAGGACCTGCCCTCCTCTTTGATCTTCCCAGTGAGCCTGTTTTGATTGCTGACCCAACCACCTGAACACAAACTTTAAAGTGCAAGTCGCTGATGCACCGTGTGTCAGAGCACTTTGGGCCAACACGATGGGTAGCGTGCGGACACTTCAGTTAAGGACATGCCCAACTCCTTCTTCCTAAACACCAGATTCATCTAAAGTTCATTTGCATTGCTCTTCATGCATGTTCGAACGCGTACACTTCATTTCAAGCACATTGCCTAAACCAACTTCCACTATTTTTCTCATTCAATGCTGCAGTAGGACTGGAAGCTTTTGAGGAATTGATTTCATTTATATTTGCAAGACTCTTCAAATTTTAGCATTCAGTTCCAAAAGGCAACTACCACATCAGTCCTGCCAACTCAACAGCTCAGAGGCCATCATTCAACCAAAGGACTCGACAGAAACACCTTCCAAAATCCCTTTCCAAAGGGATCCCAATCCAAAATGGGTTGGTTGCTGTTCCTCCCTTTCCCCAAGATACTTTACAAGCTACTGAGTTTATGGATTAAGCGAGGCCTGGCAGGATACGTTGCCCACAACCCTTGTGCTCTCTGCACCAACCACTAGTGCAGAGACTAATTGTCAGCTTGTGCTAACATCCCTCAGATAAAACGCTTCACTTTGCGTTGATCATTGGCCACTACACAAATAAACACTTCTGCAGAATCAATTTCTTTTGGTTTTGATAATGAAGACCTTGAATTATATTTCCCACATAAATGCCTATTTTTTGTTTTCATATATGTATCAAGAACCCATTATACCACAGCAACATGAAAGGTTTGTGTGTTCATCTTGTTTAGTGTCTGCTAAGGATCTCTATATAGTGCCCCTGGTCCTGGAGACCTGCCGAGCTCCCCAGGCCTTCTGCCCTTCTGCTTAGGTCCTTGGTCTCTGTTCCCGTGTCTGATGAGGGCAATAACACAGGAAATTTAAGAAGAAACATCAAGAAGAAAGAAGGAAAGACAGAAAGAAAGAAACACAGAAAGAAAGGTCCTTCTTCTAGGCAACTATTGTAATTTCCTTGAAATATTAACCCATTCTTACCCTACCTTCTCACATGGCACCAAGATACAGTCTTTGTGGAAACAGCCCCTTTAATTCCCTCCCTTTCAATGCTCTAAATAGCATCCATAAATAGGATTCATATAATGAAGCTGATTCTGGCATGCCTGAAAAAGTTCTACTTGTTAAGAAAAATATTTGAAGAATGATGTACTGTGAGAACTATAATTGTCTGTTTGTTCTGAAATGCAAATATGCAAATAAGGACACAGTATATTTTAAAAAATAATAAAAGTCTTAAATAGCTGTCCAAAATAATGCAGCCAAGCCCGAGAAAAAGATGTAGATGTGAAAGTCATAATTATCTAGGAGTAGGACTAATCCAAAGAGATTGGTTGGAAACAGAAATAGAAAGAAAACAAGGAAAGTGATAAACACACGAGATTGCAGCATTTGGTTTTAAAGTTGGCCAGGTGGCTTCCTTGGCACTTTGGCAGCAGAGAACACTTCAGACTCTCAGCACATTCTGAAGGCAGAGAAGCGGCACGGCCTGCTGGGTCGTCGCAGGTTCAGAGATCGCGCTCGCTATCCAGTAAAAGCAGCTGGGATTTCCCCACCGATGGCTGGATTTAGATGCAATTGCAGAGATCTTCCTACCACCATGCTTCTCTGCAAACCTGGGCAATAACTAATGCTGCTGCAGGCTGCAGGTCAATGTAAATTAGGTATCTGATTCCCCAGTTCTTCCAGTCATCACACAACTTTGAGATGAGTGAGACTCTTCCAAGACAGAACCTGTGGGACTGACCAGTGATGAGTACCTTGAGAGTATCACCAGAACACCAGAAACCTGGACACAAGGAAGATACCATCAGGCACCTGGTTCTGCAGCTTTACAGTGGCATGTTCTGTGGGAGCTGATGTCTCCTAGTCCTGTCTCATGCCAGCACTACGTTGCTTTGCCCTTTGAGTTCAGCTTATGCTCCACACAATCACATTCCTTAGAGCACACTCATCGGGCTTCCCTAGACCAGCAGACATTTTTGGACATGGTGAGCCCCTGCGGCTTCCAAACGATATGGACAGGAAAAGTCACTGACCTGATATTACCCAAGAAAAAGGGCTGGGAAGAAGAAATAGAGGGAAAGAAAAAAAATTATATAAATAAAATTGTTCAGTTTGTGGGTCGTGTTCTAAGAATGAAATATTTTCTTCTAATCCCTTCAGGTGCTCTCCACCCCAGATTGCCTAAACAGGCACGTTATGTTGCAGGAATGATCTTCTCAAGGTCTGACATTCTAGGAAGGGCAGCAGTTTAGCTACCTCTGCACAACAATTAGTAGAAGCCTAGTATTTATTACGCTATACATCAAAGATGTGGTCTTGCCTTGGATAAGATTTCATAGGAACTCTTAAAAGGGATGTGTTAAATACATTTCTCAGGAAAAACAGCATAACAACAGCAAAACCTGCAAAAAAATACAACACAAGAAACCAACCACACACACACACAAGCTTCCAGACATTTAATTACAAAATATATGCGTATGACAGACATCAATAAGCCTACAGGAAGATTCCTGCTTCAGTATTCAATGCAGCCGCAATAAATATTTCAAGGTTTCAAATGGATGCTTTGCAATAGCACAGTTTCCATTTGCACAAGTGCCAGAAGGAAGAATTCAACACGGGCTTAAAGCAAAACCAGAGTATTTTCCTGTAAAACTTTAATTGGGAAACTGACACTATATAATCTGTACATCATTGCCTCCGAGCTATTGTTAAAAAATTAAAGCTGTATCAAAAGAACTGCTTTGTTAAATTAACACGTTATGCATACCAGACATAATCTGCACCAGGAAAGGAAATAGCTTTGAGTCAAAAATGCACTGATTGTTATGGTTGTCATTGACAGAGGCTGAGCCAAGCACCGTAAGCAGACAAAAGCACCTGACGTGCCTCCTGTACAGACACATGCCCTTAAACACACAGCCTTTATTGCAAAACCCGAACAAAACCAGCGGACAAGCAGGGTTTCATTACGGGGATGGTTACAGCTACAAATCACACATCAGACTGTGCAAATTCAGGCTGAAGTTCTGAGGAGGTGTGGGCACGGGGCAGGCTGTGCTGTCACAGCCCTGTCACTGAGCTCACCCTGCCTTTCACCCCAAGGCCGGCAGCGAGGAAGGGGCCGGAGCCCCCAGTGCTGGCATGACGGCCCCCATGGGGGCGAGGGCTCTGGACCGGCCATGGGAGCCTCTGCCCCATGGGTATAAGCCATCCCAGCCCCTTGCTCCAGCTCAACAGCAGCCGTGGGACACTGGCCAGTGCCACAAGTGGCACCTGCAGCACAGGGAGCTGGGCTGCAAGCACTGCTGGGGGACAGGAGAAGCTGTGGGGGCTGGTTTGAGGAGAGGGAAGGTCAGACAGGGACACGGGACAAGCAGCACAGAGCTCCTTGTACTCTAGGCATAAGACACAAAAATTAGGCAGACCTTCTATTCAGAACTACCTTACCTATTTTAGTAAATGTTCAGTAAAACACTCTCCATCTGTACATCTCCATGTACCACAAAGATGAATATCACTACCCCATTTTAAGGCCAGAGAAACTCATGCACCGAGGCTCAGAGCAATCTGCCCCACGGCCTCTTGGAAAGTACTAATTTAAAATCTCATTTGCTCAAGGTCTCTCTCTGAAGCTTGTTGGTTCTAATCCTGAGGTTTGCTCAGCAAAGCTAGAATAAAAACAAAGTGCCTTAAGTGGTCCCAAGAATACAACCACCTTCTATGTTCTAACCTTTGCAAGCCCATGTCACAGCCACCATCATTTTGGCTTCAGATTAGTCCAGGCTCAAACAGGCTTTGAGAAGTGACTCATCCCTTTGCATGCCCAAACTCCTGCCAACATGAGAGCATCAAAGAGGCCGAGGTTTCTAAAAATGAGGGGCATGCTCGCTCAGAAAAGACTCGTTCCTCTCATGTTTCAAGCTGTCCACCTCCGAATTTGAAGTGTCTTTGGAAGATGTGAGCTCTAACGTTTCCTATGATTCCACCGCTTTGCACGTAACCATCTGCGAGCTTCGTTGGGTGCACCGAGAGCCTAAGGCACTGCTGTGGTCTGCAGCGGTGGAGACGGGTTAACAGCTTTGAGGCTTTTAAGATAAGCAAAATTTCCCTTGACGTTGTAAACTCTTCAGGTGGTTAGAGACAACAGTTTCTGCTTTTTTGATGTCTTCTCAGAAAAGAGCTCACATAATTTTATCAGTCTCTGGGGTGACCATCAGATAACCAAGCTATTCCTGTCTGAACCACTCAATGCATCTCCACCTTCCTGTCACTGGCAATCCACAAGACGACCAGGGACTCGAGCTAACCACACGGCTCACAACTTAACTGATTAAGTAGGTGGGAACTGATGCCAGCTCAGCTCAAAGTGTCTTTCTCTGCTAACCAGAAGCTGGCCGCAAGCTGTAGAGGGGAATGACCACAGATAACACACTGATACCGAAACCGTTTGGTGAAGTTGCAGCTTCCTGTTCGAGGGCTCTCACAATCTCTTAGAAATGAATCTTCAGCAGGAAGCCGGCTGCAGTTAAACAGCCTGTCTGGCTTGTCTTGCGGCGTGTACTACTGACTCGTGTCTTCAAGGGACCATTTATTACTCTCTCCTGCCCTCTTCGCCAGCTCTCTAGAAATGAATCGAATCGGGGCTCTTCAGAGAACAACAAGTCCTCAGGGGGAGGGAAAGATGCTTAGAAGAAGTCTGCGACCACCCTCCACCCGTTACAACTGGATGCCTGCCAGTTACACAGCGCTTAGTGACCTCGGGCATTTTCACTCTGATAGACTAATCTTTATGCTTCAAGCTCTTTTTCTCTTAAACCAGTGTGCTGCTTGGCCTAGATGCTATTGAGCAGCTTTGGAAGAGCAACATGAATACAGTGGGGAAAATGTGTTCTGTGAACTGGAAGAGGAGGTTTGATCTAACTTTGATCACGAGCCTTACAATCATGCTTGTGTCAACACCTGCTTGTATTTTGCTACGAAGAATGCTTACAGAGAAAAGCCTTTTTAACAAGTGATTTTGAGAACAAATTCTGAATCTTTGGTTCATTGCAAGTATCCCATTAAGTTTAACTTCTCAGCTGTTCATGCAGCTGCTGCCCAGAACCTTGAAGGTCCTAATCCTCACCTAGGGAAGTCGCTAAGAAATTTCCCGCACTGACACCATTCGGTGTCCTTAACTAGGTGGCAGAAAGAAGGGTTTAGTCACTCAATGGGACATCGTTTTTAGAGTTCTAATAGTTGTCACAATGACCTGATGATATACGGGAATCAGTTCACCAAGAATGATTTTGAAGAAAAGTAGTATTAAACCATATTCTTCAACTGAAGGTAGGGTGAAACCCCACAGACAACACTTAGGTTTTCACTTGGTCAGCTCTAGCTATTTCTGAAGCGCACGTGACACAAGGCAAAATAAAGCAGTTCACCACTGCGGTTGATGACAGAGTTTCATCAATCTATTAAAACATGTATGTATTTTACCCACCTCAATGTATTTTTTTTTTTCCCTTTGTTAATTGCCAACTCGTCTGAATATGATGCTGCATGAGACACTATGCAGTCTATACCAACCTCCATCTACAGCACTCTAATTGCTACACTATGTCCAAAAATGCTCCTGCTTTGATTAGCTGATTTCAAGGGTAGCATGAACCATCCTAACATCTAGTATGACCATGTCCAGAACACCCGAGAACCACGTAACAATAGCTTCTGAATCAATCCCCAAACTTCTTTTTGCTTACAGACAGCAAAGTACCAGTCTAAAAAACTGAACTGAGGTTTACAAACACCTAGCACCTATACAGTCCCAAACTTTTTTCTCAAGGACTGCCAATGTCACGAGGCTTTCTGGAGAACACATGTGGTGAATTAATCAGACAAGAACATTCCTCAGGATACTACAGATCTAGGCTGTAAGTGTTCAGACACATAAAGTCTCATCCGTCATACAGCAGAGAGATGAAATGTAGACAGTAAAGGTATGAATCAGGCTACATTCCTGTAGAAACCACTGCAGACGTGTCCACAATGATGTAACCGTACGCCAATTTTCCATCATTCTGGTTACAAAACTCTGAATATTCAAAACCAGTAGCACTGTAATGCATCTGGAAAGAATCTATAAATAAAGTGGTTAATTCTGGTAAAATCTAGATATGATACCATTTGAGTGTGTAACTCAGCAGCAGCATGGAAGGACAACTAGTGCTTGCTGGATTTTTTTATATTTTTTTTGAGACACATACTAACGCCATAATCAAAAGCAATTTTGAGCTCAAAACTGACCTCAAGGTTACAAGACTCTATGGCAGACTGTTCCCTTTCATTGGAAGTACATTGTACAGCCAAGACGTTAGCACATACACACCGGATGGACCACAGGGCTAATTAAAAAGCAGCTTTGGTGGCTGTATCTGTTCCAAGAGCAGGCTAGTAAACCAAACTTTAAAAAGAGTAATGAAACCAAAGGTGCTACAGCAGCAGACAATTCCCACAAAGGCAAAGCGGAGCTCAGAGTGATGAACAGTTGTTTTACTCAACCTCAATGCCTTTGAGTTCCTGACCTGTGATGAGCTGAAAAATGAGAGAACAGCTACAATCACTTGAAAACTAAGCTGAAACACTGCGTATTCTGAACTGGAAGTTAAAAATTTCTCCATGAAATTAGTCTCATTGATCAATGGGTTTTAAAACAAGACTTTCAATGATCACCTTTTAGGTATGGCAATGAATGAATTTCAAAATTATACCATTGCCACCCTAACGTCATTTACTAAAACAAAGAGCTGAGGAAAAAAGCAGAGGGTACTTGGCCTTACCAGTTGCCAAACGGTATTGCAAAGGTCTCCTGCCCCTGTGTGATTCATATCTCTCACACAAGTTACACACAATAGATCCATTTACATTTCTGCCCTTGCTGTACATTCCCTGGGTTTCTAGAATGGCAGTTGGTCCTTTAGCATCATGTAAAGAACCATCTCCTACAATTTCATTTATTTATTTGCTATAAAAAGGAGAAAGGACACCTTTCTAAAATGTCACCAGCAAATTACAGTGACTGGGGCTGCAGCCGACCACAAGGAACTGCAACACCGAAATGCTAAGGTAGAGGGAAGTGAAAACACTGACCCTGTGTAAGAAACATTTCACATGGCTGACCAGGGTTTCCATCTGAACGCTCCTCTTCCAGCAACGCAAGCGCTGCGGATGAGAAATCCAGTCTCTTCAGCAACAATTTCACTCTTGCAGCAGGAGCTTAACCATTCCTAGAAAAGAACCCTGGGCTCCTCCCTGAGCCACCTTCTTACAGAAGCAAGCATGGTGCTGCTTCTCTGTCCCCTCACCCCTCGGGGATGGAGGGGTGCTGCCTTCCCACTGCACACACAACTACCTGCCCCGGTGTATTTACATTTTAGCAGCCAGCTATATCACAGCCAGGCTGAGATGTGAAGCGAGACCGAGAGAAACCTCAGCCTACAGCAGATTTCCCCCCCATTTGCAGTTTTCACAGCAGTGCCACCACACCCTCAGCATGTTACCAAGAGCTTTCCTCGGTGTGAGATCTGATTTAGGATTGCATCTGTTTTTTTGTTGAAGTGGCATCCCTGTCTTCAGTCAGGACAGGGAAGAAATTGAAGCTCTCTCTCTCTAGCCTTTAATAACATATCCCAGTTTTACAAAAACAAAAAAAAAAACAGCAGGCAAGGAAAAAAGCAAGGGATGAAATTAAATTAAGACCACCAAGGTGCAGAAACCTTCCTTACGCTCAGGATGTGCATTGACTAGTTTTATCACCAACCCAAACAACCTACCCTCTCTAGGCTAGTTTATTTCATTGCAGTTTAACACAGGGAAAACCACTTTGGAACTGATAAGCAATCAATCCCTGAGCATAAGGACAACAGCATATTCCACTGAGCTGCACAATTAAGTATTTTAAATCTTATAATGCTTTAAGACGACGGGTGGTGCTTTCTAACGCTAATAACACCCACAAAGTTGATGCACTCGATCCCTTTTCCTTGTTCCCTCTTGTTCACCTACTATTGAGGCCAATAAAACATGGTGTTCGTCTTTTATTTCTACAATAGCAGCCTGAGTTAGCGGCGCTGTTATTTCCTCTGCTGCTCCCCTTACGCTCCGTGGTTTTGGGTGCAGGTTTCTGCAAGGGCATATTGAGATGTGAGATAAAACAAGAAAGCGTGAACCCCTGTTCCCCCCTGCCTCCCCCCATGAATTTCCTCTGAGGAACCTACCGCAGCACCCAGCACAACAAACACCAGCGCGCTCCGAGCAGCCCTCAGAAATGGGCTTGTTTTAACACCTTCTCCAGCTATAAAACCCTAGAGCACCGCCAATTCTCACTGCACAAGGCTATTAGTGAATTAAAGAAAAATCAAAAGCAAATCCCCCAAGAGGCCACACACTTAACCTCTGCTCCCCATGCTCATCAGGTAAGTAGCCCTGTCTCTAATCAACCGTCTGTTTTAATCATCTTTTTGTTGGTTTTGGTTAAGGGAAAGGAAAGAAAGTTAAAACAAGGCAATGGATTGTAATGAGAGCGAGCCACGAGAGCAAATAACATTGTGAAAACAGCTGAGACAGAGAAGCGAATACCTCGCTCTATTACACAAAGAAAGCTATAGCATATCTATGACACAACTGCCTCAGGACAGTCTTAATCAAAAAGGTCCAGAAATAAAGACCAGATATTCTCAAAATCCTTTGCCTTTCCTCTTCAGCAGGATGTAATCCTTTCCAGGCTGGTGAATTCAAGATGGATTTAGGACAGCTCTTCATTTTAGCGTGCAAGGCCAGTGACAGCGAGGTTATCCTACCCCAGAAGCCAGGGAGCACTGGGAATTTCGGGGGATGCATCTGTATAACAATAGCATGTTTCTAGTCAGATTAGAGATCTGTTCCCCCCGCCACCATCCCATGCCGAGGGCAATGGCAGGGGAGATTAAAAATGTGGCCAAAAATCACACAGAAGTCATATGCCCCATCCCTCAAGGGGCTGGCGAGGGCTCGTGGTGTCAGCTGGCTGCACTTGCCCTGTGGCTGGGGGGGGTTATGGAAATCAGCATCATCCCGTCCCGCTCCGGGCGCAGGGACAAAGGGCACCGCTGCTGCTCCAGCCACGCGGGAGCCTCCCGGGCAGCCCCTCTGCCAGGGCCACGGGCTCGGGCAGCCAGAGAGGGCCCTTTGTGCTTCCTTATGGCTGTGGAGATGAGTGAAAATTTATGGGACTTTTCATCCTAATTAAAAGCAGAGGTCATCTAAGAAGAAACAGACTTTCAGAAAAGGGAACTTCTAAAGGAAAAACGTGTTGTAAGGAAGTTCATGGACTTCAGTATTTGTAAAGCTGAAGTCTGCAGTCTATTTATGTTTGTACTTCTGCTTATGCTTTTTCATGGGACATTTCAAAAACTCTCAAGAGCTCCCACGGATCCAGAATAATATATGCACTAATTACTCAACAGCATTTGAGCCCATGGGGCATGGGACAGCCTCTGGAGTCAAGGGACCAGCTCCTCAGCTGGCTTACAGCAACCTGGCTCCAGCCCACACGGCCTTCAGAGCCAACAAACTATTTATTCAGTGAACTCAGCTCATCCAGGTGAATTCAAACATGGAGAGAGCTCTTGTAAATTGAGGCTATTTAGGAACACATGAAAGGAAAACCAGCAGAAGTTAAAATGCTTCGGACTGACACCCACCACTATCTTCCTGGCTCTCTAAAATTCCTGGTATTTTAGAGGGAGAACTCCTTTCAAAATTATGTTTCTATTACCTATTATTATTTTTTTTAATACTTTGTGCTGTCCTTGCTTTTACAGGCCATATCACTTGATTACAGTCCCTTTTTCTATTCTCTTTCTAGCTTAACATTTGTCTTCAAAGAAGACAGAGTATTGCTCTACCTGAAGAGGACCTATCTGCCATTCTTTTTCTTGTCCAGAAGAAAAAGACAATTATAGTCCCTCTTTTTTACTTGGCATCATGGCAAAACAAGATTGATACTTATTTTGGAATTATTACTCCCCTATTCATAAATCTTGTCCAGAAAGTCTTGCTCATGTTGCCAGCCCACAGGCACACTATTGTAGGAAATACATATTAAATTCACTTTTATCATTTAACTTTGGCTCCAGCTCAAGGAGTTTTAGATTCATAACAAGAGCCCTGTTTCCAATATTGATTTTTGGCAAGGAAAAATGCTAATTTATCAGAGCTCCTAAAATACAATGAATTTTCCAGCCCAGTTAAGAAATGTTACCTACCTACAGAGGAGAGATTTGTCATTAGTGTATGACAAATCAGCAGGTGGAGAAACCCCATTAGTTCCAATTCAAGTTTGCCTCTGGTCACCGAGCACGGTTCCACAGCCACGAGCACACACTCAAGAATTCCCAACCAGAAGTATATGCTTCATAGCAATAATTTTGTTGATCTTTATGTAGAAATTTATGCTTCTCAGGACACCAGTTTCTCCACGGCAATCTCAAAGATGGCAAGGTATATAATCATCACCTGGTGTCTTGGACCACGCTCCATGTAGGAAGTGGTACTGAGTTGAGCTCTGAAGAAAAGATGCTGTTGAAGGTGCTTTTCCAAGTTTCACAATTTAGCACCCAGCCTAAGAGCACAAGAGTATCCTTGAAGCACAGAGCAGATCGGGGGAAAGCTGCTGGCGTAATCTTCAGCGAGCTTCTGTAACCATTCCACTGAAACAGTGACCCTGCCTGTGCACGCACTGAGGGCTTCTGGCGGGGGAACAGCCTCCGTAGCAAGGACCATCTGTTTCAGGGTTTCACAGAACTGCACTGAGCTGGCACAAAACTGAAACAGGCCATGAAAAGAACTTTACAGGGTATATATACAAGGGTATATAAACCTGCAAAGAGTCAGCAGTTCCTAGGCTGATGATTACCCAGCCACTTCACAGTCGGTCCTATCTGTCCTCCTTCCCACTGAGCTCGTGGGGCTGGACACCACCTCCAGGCTGTCAATGGGGTGAATTACAGCTCAGCACTTGCTGTGCCCATGGGTGGGAGCTAAAAAGATCTGAGTAGGACAGGGTGGTCATGGACAGCTGTGTTGGGTGACAGTCACATCAACTGCACAGCACAGGAGAGGAGTCCTGGAAGCCTGTAAAGATCATCACTAACAACCAGAAAGCCAGTTCCAAAAAACAACAATATAATTTGAGACAAACAGTGAGGAAGGAGCAGACTGAGATGCAGGAGGGCTGAGGGTGCTCAAAGCGCTTGCCTATACCTCTTTGGGTTCCAGCTTCATCTGGGTAACGAGATAATCATTCTCAGGCCATGTCACCAAGTTGAAGGAAAGAAGGTTGCAGATAGCACTGGGTTGACTCTGGATGACCCAAGTGTCTCTGCAGGCCTTATGGTGTTTTGCACGTTTCTCTCTATCCATGAGCTGCAGTCTAAGTTATCTGAGACACTGGTTTCCGGCGCTCAACAAGGAAGATGTAAAATCAACAGAATTTGATGAGCTGCCAGGGATTTGACTAGGCTGCAAAGACTTTGATATTTTACAGAACCTCAGAAAAAAAACAATCAGCTGTCGCTGTTGCCAAGTGTATGTTACTGTTTTTATTAAAAAAATAATCTTCCAAGAACAAATAAAACCAAACAAAGACATCACCTCCTCCTGTACTTTTGTTCCAAGGTACACTCAGCCAGGTTGGTTTGCTGGCTATCCATATGCCATATGCTTTCAAGTTTATTCTTTTATTCACTCCCACGTTTTAGCTCCTTCCATTTCAGAAGAGGAACAGCTGCACAGATGCTCTATAAATAAACTACATAATTTATTGGAAGAGGGTTTTTGTTTATTTTATTAAGCTACCACATATTCCCAGTTCTATCCTCTTCCGTGCTCTCTATAAAACTGAGTCAAGTTCAACTGCAGCTTGGGTTTGTCTATAGGATATGCTCAACCTGATAAACAACTGCAACTTCTTAGTCATTAATAACAAACAGTACGTAGAGTTCATGTTCATTGTAACTACTTCCTAACTATGTCAGGTTCTAAATTGACTTAACTATCAGAAACAAATTTGAAATTTGGTCCACAGGGTGGATTTATCTCAGTGATCTATAGAAACCTCAACATACAACTAATTTCTAATTCTGCATATGTTTTAACAAATCAGTGCATTACAGGTAGACAGGCCTCTCATCCTGTTACCAAAAAGAAAATCTGTTTTGTCTGCACAGAGGACAGACAGACCTTTCTGACTAAAATCACTAATCTCATTTGTGTGTGCAGGAAGTGTGACAAATGGCTAGAATAGTTTATCACACGTCTGTAACCATCCAGTCATAAAGAGAATTAGATATTAACCTCCATAAACAAACTAGCATTCTATTTCTCAGCACAGCGGAAGTATACATTTAATAAGATAAGGATATGAAACACATGCTGCTGATGAGATAAGGAGCTTGCAGAAACAGTACAGACATAGATATGTCTCATGTTATCCAAGTAAAAGTAAACACCATTCAAAACTTTCTTTTGGGAAATAGATTTGTAAGAAACTTTGCCTGCGATACCTACAGATAGACTCTGAAACTATGTGCGAAGTCACCATTAATGCTACTTCTGAAGTTACAATTTTCAAGTGTAGAAATTAAAACTAGGTGCAACTGAAGTTAACCAGAGGTTATTTGGTAACTTAACAAGACCAGAATTTCAGAGTTATTTCAAGGACAGTCCCTATTTACACACTTAAAGCTCCATGGGAAGCCTGAAATAATGAAGTTGTTGGAATATTCAACACTCAAGAGTTATTCAGACACTTGCATTTAGTTTTCTTCTTAACTCTAGCTCTAGCACCTTATATATGAAAACCTCAGCAAACCACTCAATGTTAGCCTCTCCTGACTGCACAGACAGGCCTTGCTTGCCTTCTCTCTGCGGCCCAGCTGGAGGAGCTGAACCTTGGAGTGAGAGTTTTCATAGAAGATGACTACTGCAGGTTTTAAGTCCTCTTTTTGCAAATGCACATTTCCTTAAAGCGTGCATTTTCTACAAATGTTTCTGAGCGCAAACATCTCTGCAAGGACAGCTGAAGCAAGTGAATGGTGAAGTGTGCAGATTCGAAACGAGCTAATTAAAAATGAACATGCACAAAATAGTTTGTGGTATTTAAACAGCTGCTTATGAAACCCAGTACAAGAACTTCACCGAGTAACGATATACATCATCATTCTGCAAGTGACAGTCTTCCACACCACAAGCCGTGCACAGATACCAGGAGGAACACTCAGTACAAGAACAGTGTCTCCATCGGGCCTCCTGCTAGCGTTATTTTTTATCATGCTTTCACCATGTCTGGCAAACAACCTATTGGATGTAAACAGGGGCAGAGCCAAAATACTGACTTTGTTTTTCGTATACTGATGCTTTCATGGGAAAATGAAAACCGTTACAAGAC
Source organism: Calidris pugnax (assembly GCF_001431845.1). Taxonomy (NCBI): domain Eukaryota; kingdom Metazoa; phylum Chordata; class Aves; order Charadriiformes; family Scolopacidae; genus Calidris; species Calidris pugnax. The sequence goes on along the minus strand of NW_015090783.1, from coordinate 6,632,451 downwards.
ATTATGGACAACCCCTGGTTTGGGGCCAGTTGTCTTGAACCGGTGGTTTGTACATCTCTCTGCCACCTGGGAGAATCAGCTTCCAACGCAGGTTTGGGCCAGCGAGGTCTGGCAGTGCTGGAAGTGATAGTCTCTGCCTTATGCTAAATCAATTTAGAGCAGCATCAGAGTCTTAAGGGAAATGGTCAACCTCAACAGCTGGTACATGGTGAGGCAGAAGGCAGTTTAATAGGGAAAATGACAACGCATAAGGAAAAGCAACCCCAGCTCACACTACTCATGATCTCAAAATACTGCCTTGGCACATGGAAAGCCCTTACCTCCCTTAAGAAGTTATGGGTTGGCTAAATAAAAGAACCTTGTCTCCACACGCACACAAAGGAGGAGCTAGAAACTGCCTCAAAATAATTTCTCTGAGAGACAAAAGTAAATTTCTTATCAGCCAGCAATGGAGGAAAACAGTCCTATGATTTATTGGCCTTGAGACTCTAAAAAAGAATTCTTTGGCCTTTTTCCATTAAGATTTTGCGACTTAAGATTTTGTTATAGCCAGTGGGAAATTGTTTAATTCCCAAACCATGCCCTCAGTCATAAAATCTGTGAAGATGATTCATTATTATTTATGTGGTGCCACAGGCATGCATGGCATTTTACAGACAAATAGAAGATACAGCATCTGCCTTTAGAAACTTAGGTGAATCCAGCTGTTCATGTGTACGGGAAGCAGCACTTGACTGGTCCTGGAGAAAACATTCCTCATCACTCAATGAATTAAGTAATGATACTCACCTGGGATGCTGGAAAGATTTAGACAGGAGGATATTTGGGAGACGTATCTTTACCGTCTAAAAATTTGTGACATTATTTCATTTAAACCATAAGACTTTTCAAGTCGTCCGCTATTTTGTAATGACTTTATGATTAAAATGTACTTAGTCTTGTATTATGAACTTCTGGTAATAGGTATGACAGCCTGCGACAGTGTCGCTGTGAAATCAGACCATCAATTCTGCACTGCCTAGCCTTTTTTTCTCTGTGTGCACAGCACTGTGTAGGAGCTCACAGGTTCCATCACACAACTCTAAACATACAAAAATTATTGAAATAAAATCATTCATGTGATTATCACAAAAAGAACATGTACCAGGTCTCACATCAACTTCCTGAAGCATATAAAATGCACCCTTGTTCTGGTCTATGAAAAGTGAGCAGTTATAGCTCACACAGAGTTTGGGACCATCACCTAGAAGGCAAAAATTTATCATGGCAGAGGTCATGAAAAAAAGCAATTCATGTCAATAAGTGTAGGCAGGAGTTGTTAGCTGGACTGAGACATTCTCATTCAGATTTGCATACAAGATTAGCATATACCTCCATCTATAACCTTTGCACTAGCAATGAGGGTATTCATGACTTATTGGCTGAACAACCAGGGTATCATAACAGACATCCACACACCACACATTTGTTAGAAGAGTCAGATATAATGTGATTCCAGGAATTTTCATGTTGACGTTGCTAAGCCACTCACACCCTCTCCTATTTCCTTACTAATATACACAAGAAGGTCTATGTGCCTGCCTTTTTGGACAGCTGAGCAGCAAAGGTACCCAAACTAAACAAATAATTATACCACCTCTACATGAAGAAATGTCATTATTGCACATACAAATAAGGTACATGTGAACAGGAATGGTCAATGAAACATCACTGTTACATTGCACACACATGCAGACGTGTCCTGGCCCTGTAACACCAGCCCTAGACCACTGGTACCTGTGGCACTCCTGTGAAGAAAAGACCAGCAACACCCTCCTCTGAAAACAAGGGAGCTTGTTTTATAACTCAGAGCTTGTAAACAAGAGGATATTGGGGTTTTCTGTTCACACCGGTGAGGGTCGCATTTCTTCTTAAAATGGAGTAATTTTGTCTTTGATTCTTGTATTTAATGCACAAATGAAAACTTATACGAGGGATGGAGGAGAGGAGGGAAGCATCTCCCACCAGTGTTGAAAACTCTCCCCACTGCTGTCTTTCAATTCTCAGGAGGTGACTACCTAGCTGAAATCCACTACAAAACAACAAACCCCCCTCCCTATAAGAACAAATTTAAATTGAAGAAGCTCCCAGACTTTTAATGTGCTCTCACGTGTTAGGGCTATCCCCTGCCAGGTACATGACAGTCCTCTACTCTCATCCTAGTTTTTATGTTCTGCATTTCTTTCATGTCAGTGGATATGCAATAGGTAGTGTAAACCTCTGCAATCAACATCAACAGAAGTGAAAGAATTAGCTGTAAAATGACTTACGGAGTAGCCTCTTCCTGAAAGCGATTGAGCAGAACTCTGTGGGAGGAAACAATATGCCACAGTAAGTAATGCAAGAGATTCTGTGTAATGTTAAGATAAGAATCATTTTGCGATTCCCTCCCCCAGCCCAGGAATTCCTTAGGGGAAAACTTCACAACCAGAGTGCCTCAAATGATCTTCTGACATTCTGCGTGCTGCCACAGGAGTAACAGCTAAAGAGCATTTCCAGGTGAGGGCTCTGGGGCTATTTCAGACAGGGGTTTCAGAAGCCAGAGCATGGCTTCGACAGCACCTCCCAGCTAAGGGAAAAGCTCTCAATGTGGGACACATCTTCACAGCAGCAGAGCACACGTTTTGAACTGTCCCTCTTCAGTAGGTAACAGCAGCTTCCAGAGAACAGCACGCGTGTGTAAGGATGCTCTTCTGAATCAGGGCTGCACATTTTCCCTCATCAACTCCAACTTTCAATCATGTAACCATATATCCCACTTCCCATTCCCCTCTATGAATTCGTGAGTCTCCAGCCTTCACCGCTGCAGTATTACCATATGACAACTCTATCTGAAACAACAATAGCAGCAAAGCACTAATTTATCATCTCTCAGAGCTCTAATAAGCATTCTGTCCCTTTTGAATAAGTTAAATTACATTGTTTACTCCTGCTCTTCATTTCAGTTCCTCCCACTCCTTTCTCTACCACATCCTTACCTCTTTCACACGCTGCCAAATCATTTGGTTCTTTTCCTTTTCATTACACCAGCTCCAGTCACTTGGATCCCTTTCCCCTCGCTACGACCCAAGACTGTCGAGCTGCTGTTTTTCGCTGGCAGTGGCTTTCTCAAAGTAGCTAAATGAATTCCACCTCTATCTCCAGCTGCTGCTATATGCCTTCTTTTCAGAAATTGAAAAGAAGCTGGGAACAGTGGTGCCATATGACACCACATGACCCAGCAAGTACTCTGCAGGCCAATTTCCAAGTGTGATTTATAATCATGATGCCCTTGCTACGTGATTTTATTAAACAGGATTCGGAGAGTCTGAGCAGTCCCGTTTCCAAGACTGATGTTCTAGTGGGTACCAAAGCCTGGACAAAAATACCAAATTGTTGCAGGCTGATCTTGAGGAGTATTTGCCTTTCTGCAGCAGCGCCAGGAGTTATCACATTACTAAATCACCACAACAGCACAATACCCCCAAAAAGATTGATGCAAACCGATTGCAGGCTACTGCAAATACTTGTAATTTTCCACCGGTAAGATAGTAGTTCCTTTGTACTACCAGTTTGCAAAGCTTTTGATCAGAAGATACCTAGATATACGCAGAAACCTTTCCAGACTCATGCACTCAATGGAAGACTCGATTCTCTTGGCGCTCTGCCCGTGCACACTCTGTGCCACTGTCATGCGACTGCCCCAGACACCAGAGAAGCAGTTTGCCAGCCAAGCCCCCACGGAGGAAAGTTTCCAAAGCAAGGACGAGACAACAGCAGTGTCCTACAGTTAAGGGAATATGCTGCTGGGGGATGGAAGCCTCCCCGTTAACCCCCTCGCCAGCTGGCACTGGAACCAGGGTGCCAGATGAAAGGAGAGCCATGGCACAGCTCTTCCCAGGTCTCACACACCGGTCTGGGTGCCAGTCCCCATCACTGGCACACAACGCCTGCTCCTCTGTCCTGCCATAGCTCAGGAGACCTCTGTTCTGTAGGAAAAGGAGAGCTTTCACAGGGCAACAACACTACAAACACTACAAAAAAGTAGAGAGTCATTTATAAACCCATATGTAGTGGGTTGATGTAAATGTAAACTGCCCAGAAATAAAGCAACAGAGTGGTGCAAAGAAGGGCAGTAACATTTTTTTTTTTTTTTTTTGAGAAACCTATCCCTCCCTCTAAATACTTCTTTAAAAAAAACCAAACCAAACAACTCATGGAATTCAGCCTTGTATAGAAGAAAGGTTAATAACAATATCCTGCTATCTACATAACTATGTTGAACAGCTGAACACAATTATCTGTTCTGACACTTTGGATAGCTTGATCAGGCAGTTCACCTAAAGTACACACAGGAATGAGAAGGCAAATTACCTGCTTGGAGAGGCGGGAGGAGGAAAGGAAAAAACACAGCAGTTCTCTCTCCAACCCCCCATCAACTCAGATTTAACAAAGATTGACAAGGTCTAACAAATTGGAATTAATAACCAAAAACAGAAACATGAGGTTTTGTTAGAAGCCTCTCTCTAGGGAAACAGCCTCTCAGAGCATTTTCACTTTAACAGTTATTTTCAATCTTTGAGTCTTGTGCACGCCCAAAATATTTTCCTGGGATGGAGCAGACCCTTGGATGAAAAACTCAAACACGCTAACAACAGACCTGCTTTTCTTAGATAACTTTCAGGCATCCCAAGCTGTCCAAGAACCCTAGGAATCTGCAGACCACTGATTTAAAACCACTGAGTAGAAAACAATAAAACCAGTTGCTGAATAAAGTGTTACATCAGAAATAATTAAAACTGAATGGCAATTTACTCTGGCATTTTTCACATCTGAGAACTTCTCTCTCCCTTTCAAGTTTTACCATTAAATTTCCTGGAAATCAGAGGGGGGAAGGGTGTTGTTCCCCTCCCCTCAGAATTTTTATTGCACGTATAAAGTTAGTAACTAGTGAATACTTTGGATTCAACTCATAATATCCTTTCCAACAATTAGGTTTATGCACAACCATGTTCCCCACTCTCCAGAGCTGTTTGCATGCATTTTTCTGCACATCTAACAAACCACTACTGCTTTCTTGGTTAGCTGGGAACACTGTGGGCTCTTTAGGAGGATCCATACCACGCTGCCACATGCAGAAACTTTGAAAGCCCCATCTAATATCAGCTACAAGTGTGAGAGCAGAACAGTTTGCATGCAACTGTGATGGATGTTCCTAAAGAAAAAAATCTTTGGGGGTCGATATAAACATAGCTCAATCCATATGTCTCTATATCAAGATCAAATAATGAGAAAAGTAATCAATAGTGGCTGCAAATATAAGAAATCTTAGTTGAAGTTTAACTTGGCATCTACCCAAACCTGAAGAATCCTCCTTTGACTATGAATGAGTGGTTGTCTGGCAAGAGCAGTTACTGGGGCAAATCTTCAGCTGGAACAACTTACAGAGGCTCTTACCTACAGGATAGGAGCACTTACATGGAGGCCTATCATGAAATTCTTATTCCTAGAATAGCCTATTTGCTATTTTGGTCAATTTTCTCCTCATCTGAAGGTACATCAGTAGCAGAGTACAATGCTCACCATGGTACCCAGCTAGCCACGCTCACGTTAGTGCTGCACCGACCAGCACAGCACCTGCCTGGTAGCTTTGGTTCACATGAGACCCAAAACCAAACCAGCTCTACCTGCTTTAAGCCAGGCACCCAAGCAGGCTCAGTTTTGGCCTTCAAACACTGTCTAAAGAAATCATCTCAGCCAGGAAAGATGCAGCCAAACACGCAGTTCAAGGACAGAGGATCATGACCCCACCTTGCCAACTCCCTGCAGCCAGACAGAGGAACAGCTGCCATGTCATTCCTTTCCAAAAGCCTTCACATCTGCACAACCCAAGACTGCAGCAGCAGTGGGAGATGGGGAGAGTGATGTGCCCACCCTCCCAAGCCAAGCGCTGCCTGCCCCACGCAGGCAGGGCCACTGGGCACAGTGTGCCAGCCCTCTGGCGAAGCCACTGTGTGGGACACAGCGGTGCCGAGCTGGCACACACGGGTCCCCTGGGCTGTGACTGCCACGTGAAGCAACGCCGAGCAGAGCCCCGGGATGGCAGAGGCCCTCTCTGCCTGGCTTCAGCCCCAGCTTTTGTGCCTCTCACGCCTCTTTCAGCACTGTCTGCACTGCCCTGGGCTTCTGAGGGAGACTGGTACTAGTTAGGGGCAAAACCAGTGTGGTCTGTGCATTTTATGACGCGTAAGTGGAACGACAGTGCTAGATGGCATTTGTGCATAAAGATAAATGGCTTATAATATTTTGCAGATGATGTGCTCTTTTACAACTAAAGATTTTTGGTTCCTTTTAAGCCCAAGGTTAAAAACAAAACCAGACAGCACAGACAAGACATTTCAGTTATGTCACAGAGTGAATTATTTCTGCCTTGGGATAGCTCTCGTGTTAATTACACTGGATATAAAAAAATACACCTTTCTGGCAGCAAAGACAAAAATCTTACTGTTGAAAGACTCTACTATATCTCCACTAATGTCCTTGAGAGTTTGCATTACACTGCAATCTGCAATTGTATTTAAAAGATTTCTTCGTTTATTCCTGATAAACACCAAGATTGCAATTTAGAAAAGAAAATTACAACAAAATCTCACCAATAATCTTCAGCAGGTTTTCCATTGTCTATTAATTGACAGGAAAAGTTATTTGCCTTGTATAAATAAAAGCATGGCCTTCCACTATTCTCACAATGCAAAAGAAATGAAGACACCTCTGTTCAGTTTCTTAAAGCCATTTGGTTTTAGTTACTGAACTGTAAAGACAGTAGGAAGGGCTACGTTTTGGCTAAAAGTAACTTAAATTAACATATTCCAGTAATGTCAAGAGTTCATTCCAGCTTTTCTGAAATGTGTCGTTGCTGGCTGAAACCAGAAGTATACCAGGTACCTCTAAGTCAGCTGTCAAAATAGCTGTTTTGGGGAAATAGCTATTCCTACATGGGCTAACGACAGTCCCCCAAAAGAGGCTCCTAGCACTATTATTAACGTCACCTCCATGTTAGTGTGGAAACTGAGGCAGAGAAAGCCTTAGACATGCCCAGTGCCACCCAAGGAGTCCTCAGCAGAGGAGCGAACTGTGGCAGACTTCCCAGCTCCCATTTAGTGCCTAATCTTACCTTGCCAAATCACGGGCTCAGAATTACCATACAGCCCAATGCCATAAGCCCCATTTGGTTGATTAGCACTCAACACAGTTAATCAATAATATGGAGAGAACTATTTTTTAATTATGTTTTATAGCATTTGTTCAGGACGAAAACTCACCTCAGCTGTACCTCTCTTCCACTATTTCTTGGTTACCCCAATTCTGCAGTCAGACAGGACCGAGACACAAGGAGCACACATTTTACCTGTCTACTTGGTCATTTATAAAACATTCAGCAGATTATTGGTTCAGCTTTGAATACTGGAGAAATCTAGTCTTTCCTTTCCAAGCAAGTCCTTTACAAAACTGTCTTGGGATGGGAGGGGTGAGTGGGGAGGAAAGCAAAGAGGGCCAGGAGCAGAAGATATCCCAGACCTTAACACAGAGTCTCTTAACGCAACTAATTTCCGTAGTCACACTCCTGTTAATACAATGAGTTCATTTCACTTGGCAAAGGTCAGAGAGCGCATCTGATGTTCACTTAGATTAGAAACCAGGACCTTACAAGATAATCACAATACATGATAAACGATTTTGGATGTCATACAAAGTTTGAACGTGTTCCTTCTTTAATTCACTTATTTTATTATGTTGGATAAACAAAAGGGGTTATGCTTGGAAATATTGCAAAACCAGTTCAGCAAGATATCAAACTGCCCAAGGTCTAACCATCGGTAACTGGCTTGATGAGCTACAGAATATCTCCCAACCAAGACACTTAGTTTCCTACAGCTGACAGCCATAGACAGCTGATGGAAAGATGGGTGCTGACCAGGTACAAACAAACTGCTTACAGTGAGCCAGGAATAATATGAAAAGACCTCACATTTCCAAAACACACAGAACATGCACAAGTGCCACTGCCATTTAAACCATCACTCCTGGGCCAACTTCACAAAGCCTTCTCCAGACTTTCTCCCTAGCTATGCTCCTCTACCTGAAGCTTCGCGCAAGTCATTAGAACTTTGCTTGTAATTTCTGCTCCAGTAGTTTTCATTCAAGCATTCAATATTTTGAGGGACACAAAGATAAAAGTAGATAACATGCTGAAGAGACAATAATTTTTTCCTCCAGAAGAACGTGACTTGAAAAGTTTCATGATCCTTGCATGTATATTCCAAGACTCATGGTTTGAGGAAAGGGTCTTAAAACTGTCCTGGTGCTACCTTTATTTTGCTGAGCTTTACAATGCTCTTATTCCTCTCTTCAAACTGGGGATCAGATTCTAGCACAGGAAACAACAGACAGCATGTGCCACAAAGAGTTTGCAGTCTACACATTGCTATCCTAGGCCTCCAAAAAAACTCCTTCAATGCTCTCAATAACATCTCTGACCATTGCACTGAGGTGTTCCCAGCCTGAGACATGCCAAGCTCTGCTGTCCTACTGTCACTCACTCTGCCTGGAGCCAAAACCAGGCATCCTGCATGAGCCAAAGTTTGCGAAGTGGATAAATATGGACCCGCGGTGTGACTGTGGTCCAAATTCTCACTTCAGAGGCTCATTTGATCACGCTTCTGGCAAGGTACTTCAGCCCGAGGCACACATAACGGACCTGCAGCTTTGTATCCTGCTGCTGCTTTAATCCCTTTGCCCCAGGAGGGGAAGCGTGGTACACAAAGTAGGAGGGAAGGGGGAGATAGTGCCTGTGATGGCACACAAAGAAAAGCAGATCACAGTGAACTGTTTGAATTAGAAATCAGAGAAGTTATTTTGTATTCGTCTACCAGAGAGAGAATTTTATATCTAGTCTATACAATATGCTAAACACTTATCAAAGAACATTTAGAGAGAGGAAAATCTCTGCATTCCCTAAAAGACTGCTTTTCGTTTATTATGTTTAAAGAAAAACAAACAAACATATGAGGATAGGATGACAGAAAATTACAAAAGATAGCCTGGGGGATGGGGGATGAGAGGAAAAAGCTCTGAACAACTTAGTAGCAGTGCTTGCTGGTTTTATGCACAGCTGAAGAGAATCCCTTGAAAAGGAGAGTTTTGACTCTTAAGTGGCCAGCACCTCTTGCAACATATTTCCTAATCAGTGAGTATTTATGGTCGATATTTTATATTTCCAATTTCCCCCTAAGGGCTCGTGAGAAAGCAGCACACCTGCCAACCTTTTCAGCTGGGCCAATAATTGCCAATTTGCTCTTTGCCTTAGTATATCACTCAATTTAGCCCTGGCTGTGCCCTGCATACATCCTCATTCATCTCTGTGCCCCCATGACAATTAGAGTGTTAGCTTCGGCTAACTAGGGCAACTATTCTACTAGGGTTGGAAGACAATTATTAGTCTATTTTCCCATCTTGTGGCAACAAAATTGAGAATCCATGACAATTACATTCAGCAATTCTGCACTCTGCCGCCTGCTCCCCCTCCTTGCCCCCACCTTCCGAATATTTCAAATTATCACAGCTCTACTACCACATTCAAATTTTCCATGTTCACAGGGAGTGAGGCTTCTATTTAAATGATAATGAGGGACGATCCATTCAATTTAGTGAGGGAGAAAATCCATTAAAAAGCAGGCAGTTCTTAAGCTGATGGGTCAAGAAAAAGATAAAAACCTTTTTTTAAAGCCATTATACAAGGCTCTGTGTGGATTTTTGGACTGTTCAGGACATCAGAAAAGATTAGGACAATTATGGAACATGGGGAAAAACCAAAACAAAATGCTCAAGCCTTCCACTTTTACTTGGGTCAACACAACAAAATAGCAATATGGCTTAGCTGGCTCTTAATTCTCTGGCAACCTCCAATTACCTCGCTATGAAAGACAGCAAAGGAAAATCCCATTTTGGAAAAAGGCTGTTGACTCGGTGCTGGTTGTAGAAGACCTGAGAGTGCATGTGTAATAGGGATGTCAGCTTTGTAGTATATTTTAAGGGAATTTTACATCAACACTGGGAACATAAACAAGTGGCAAATTGCCATCCCCTCCTCCCCCACGCCACATCGTCTGCCGTGCAAACCTGGGCTACAACTTCTCTGGTTTTCAGCTCCGAAGTTTCATCATCCCAAGGAAGGGACCAGCCTCAACAAATCAAACCTCTGCAGCCAGAGATGATTTCACTAGATCATAAGCATTTTTTTCCCCAATGACCCATAATAAATGGCACTCCGTGTAATGTCTGGAAAGATGTACTATACAAGACAGACAATTGCTGTCCTACTATGAAGTTGTAGCACTTTCTCCCCACAGAAGTTTCATTGTGGCAAAGAAGCCGCAAAACGCTCTGGGTTTTGTTGTGGACAGACCGATGGCTCTGTGTGTGTGTGTGTGTGTGCAAGACACAATCAATCATTTGCTTCAGTTTTCTTTAGAGTGCAATTATTTCACGACAGACCGGGCCACCTCTTGACTTCATGGTCCATTAGAGACTAATGACATGCATTAATGTAAATAAAGAACAACTTGCTGGCGTCCCATTGAACAAGTCACCTCAAGAAACAAATCACACAGAGGAGCTAAGCTGTTCATAATAGTGCCTTCTAAATGGAGACTGACAATGAAGCTGGAGGGAGGACTCCGGGGCTCCTAAGGTGGCAACGCTGAACGCTACAGCCGACACGTTCATACCCATCTTTCCCACCACACCTGCTGTGTGCAGCCAAACCTGCCGCCTCCCGCCTCATTTACTCCATTGTTCACCCCAGTTAATGGGGAAAGAGATGGGAGGGAAAGGCAGCATGAAAAACAGTCCTGAAGGCCAAGAAAACAGCAGGAGAGCTACTTGGGGGAGAGCGAGAGGCAGCCCAGGTGCCTCCTGCCACAGCGCAACTGTCGGCAAGGACGGGCGGCCACCCCAGCACAGCCCTGTGCCACAGCCTCCATGGGCAACTGGTAGCCACAAAGGAAAACCATCCCTACGTTCCCTTTACATCCTTACTGCCCTGTGGCTTTTTCATCCTCAGTGCCACACGTACGGGGGTGCATCAGCCCAGCTGCACACCAGCTCTTCAAACAGCACGCCAGGAAAGAGGGCTTCAGAGCTGTACAGGGACTGGGCACGGCTGGACAGAAAATCCTGCAGGAATCGACACTCAGCAGCACGTTATCTTCTGCTCTCCCCTGCCCTGCTCCCTCTCTACAGGAAGAAGAAGTCTGCCGCCTTATTTCTTTGCACACAAATGGGGAAAAACATCCGATTGCACCCGCGGGACTTTCTAAGACTTTCTAACAGTCACTAAATAGACTACAGAACATTTACTAGTACGGAGGAAGTGTTATACGTAATTAAAGCTAAATTGCTCTCGTCAAATAACGAACAAAGAGCATTCTGTGATTCATGAACCTTACTTTTCAAACTGTTTAATTACTAATTTGAAAAATTCTCATTTGCAATGGGTCGCCAGGTCACGAGAGCAGTTTCAGCAGAGCTCTGAAGTGCACCCCGGCCTTCAGGCACTACCCAAACGTCCCCATTGACTAAAAAAGAACAGAATGCCTATTTCCCACCAAATTTCCCTGGCTGCTGAGCTAGCTTTGAAGATTTTGCAGGAATTAGGCGCTCAGACTCAATTCCTGCAGGCTCAGCCCGCAAGACTGGGGGCAAAGGGAAAGGAGGAGAAAAACTAGAAGTGCATTGGCTTAACAAGAAAAGTCTCCAAGACCACTTAACACTTTGACCTAAGCTAATCGCTTCATCTGAATATGTTATTCCTCTCCCGTGGCCCCACGTTATGGTACAGCCCTTGCTCCCACACCTGTCAAGAGTGGCAAAGGGGAGGGGAAGGAGAGAATCGCATAAATATACGTATATATAAAATTACCATTATTATTGACTAATAACACAGTCAAAGACACCCCGCAGGAAGGGGATTTGTCCAAAGCCCCCCCCCCCCGCCTCGCTGACTTTCCCCACCGCGGCGCGTGGGTTCTCAATCCTGGAAGCAGATCACAGGACATGTTATTTTTCTCTTCCTCCCACTGCGTCGGCTGTTTACAGCGCCCCATTCACACTCCAAACATGTAGAGAGAATTTTCCCCTGTCACATTTCCCTGTCAGAGCTGTCAAGCTGAATCCCGCTTTAATCTGCCAAAAGCACTTTTCTGCTGACATTTTTAATAAATACTTTCAGCTTTTAAACACATTTGTGGGAGCCATTTTTTCCCCTTTTTCTCCCTTCTCCTCCTGTAGAATGGGCTCTGAAAGCCTTAATAGCAAATACATTACACTTATCAAAGGCTTTCCCCCCCCCTCTTCCTTTTGCATCCTGAAGCGGAGGTAGTGTTTTCAATTTTAAAGCTAAATTAACTGTCCAATTGAATTTAGCTGGTGTGAGCCGTTTTCTGTGACAGGTTTTAGTTATGAAGCATATTTTACATTAATAGAACTCAACATGAAAACCACTCGCTCTGGGATTTCTGTGGCTTGCCATTGAAATGGCAAATTTAATATTTCAGACATGCTCGTGCCAGCGTTTGATTATTGTTCTTCATTTAAATCTCTCCTAACGGGAAAGGTCCTAATTAGTAAAAAATCATGTTTTAATGAAGGCGAAATGCTAATTGCTAACACAAAAAGCCTTCATATAAAATTATCCCAGCACTGCCATTGATTTCTCAGTGACTCAAAAGCCCATTTGTGTGTTTACACACTAAGGCACCGTTTGCTTTTGTTTTATCATAACATTTCACTCAACGTACCATCGAATTTCCTGAGAAAGAGACAGCTTTCCCCCCAAAAACCTTTCATATCTTGGAGGCAGGAAGCATAAAATTAGATGCACTGACTTTGCACCCAAACTACGTGATTATGTGCAGCAGCTAAACCCAAAGATACTGCAAAAAGCTTTTTAACACAACTTCTTTGAGAAAACAAAACATCAAGCCATTTCTCCCCGAGGAGTAACAATTCCATTTTGTTTTCCCATCTCTGATCTTTCGCTTATCATATTATTTGCACCATGATTATAGTGTTTGCAAGGCAGCTCAACCACTTATGCCATAACACTCAATCATGATATAAAAAAAAGTTATTACACAGTGACCTCTGGATGCCAACATTTGTTCAGCAAGATTTATGAAAAGCCATGTCAGCAGTGGGAATTGCTGCAATGAAGCGATGCTTTCTCCTGAATGGTACTTACATCACTGAGACGGTCCCTTGAGCTGCTCCGCTGAGAGCTTGTGGCCTCCCTGATGCTGTCTTCCTCGCTATTTCTGCCACTTCTGCTTGTAGGGACCTTCATCTAGAGGGAGAAGAAGGAGGAGGAAAAAGGAGATTTTCAAGCACTGCTCTGCCACCTGTTCCCGAGGTTGCCGACAGCGGTTCGGTTTCAGTCCTACGCCCACGGCACCCTGGAGAGGATGCTTTACAATGCATGGGGCTTCTCTGAAGTTGTGCTTGACACCTGTGTCCATATTCCCTTTCGCTAACGTGCGAGGGAAGGGGTGCTTTTAACACTCCTGGAAGCAGGCAAGGCTGTGCCAAAGTCCTAGGGCCTGATGTGAGAAGGAAGAGGGCAGACAAGCCCCCTTCATTCTGTGCTACCAGCAAACCCCAAGTCTGATGCTGGTGTGTCAGTACTGTGGCTTGCTGCTGGGCCACTGCTGACCCAATGGCCAAGTCTCCAGTTCCTAGTCCAGAGATGTTCCTCTGGGCCACCACCTGTGACTGCACTGGGAGGTTGGTACCAGCATGACGGCCACTGGCCTCAAAAAACTTGCTTGAGATAAGGCACAAAATTTGAAGAAGAGCATGATTAACTCTTACAGCCAAGGCTGGCTCTCTGAGCACTAAATCATCCTTCTCCCTTCACTGAAGTTGTGCTTGTGTTCGCACACGAGTGAGAGGCACCAATATTTGAAATCACAGCAACTTTCCACTTATATCTGCAAAGAGTGTTACAGGGGGAGGAGAAGGATAGGATAGATATGTCATTCACAGCTTCATTCCTGGGCTCATTTACTAACAAATTATTCTGCTAATTCCCTTGTGAAATATTGGGTGGAAAGAAGTGTTTAATTTATTAATAGGTTCTATTCATATCAGTTTGGTTCCATTTAAATTACACTATTTAAAATGTCGGCTTGTACAAATTGGTACTTTTAATGGCAATAAAATCCCCTTGTTTCTTTCTGTCCTATTTCATTGCAGTCTCAGTAGCTGGCAGGGTTTGCTCGCGGTGCTCTGATACAACCCCAGCATCTTCGAACAGCCCCGCTGCTGTGGCACAGGAACCGTGCTCAGGGGGCACACCGCCAAAATGGGGGCACTGAAACTCGGGACCCTGGAGCACACTGACCCTACACTCTCATGGACATTTGATATGGCTGCAAATAAGTGTCCCACAGTCTATTAATATTTTTAATACAATATTCAAGATACTATATGTGCAGAATGAGCTCCAGTACTCATCCAGTCTGGAGTGTACAGACCTGTACAGGCTCGTAAGGAAGATTACAAAGGAAGTATCATGCTCGCGTTCAAGCAACAGTATTATTTCTGGTTAAAGACCTTACTCTGCGTGCCTTTCTGCCACCTTTCCTCAATATACTTTCTTTCTTGGGACAAGACTTTCAGACTCAGACACATCAAATTGTGAGAAATACAAATTTGCTCATGACTACCTCATTACATAGCCACAGCATCAGTGTCCTGTCTCATCCATGGCAAACCACCTTCCCAATACATTGCCTACCTGCAAACTTTTATCAAGACCCATTTTTCATCTTTGGTCCTATGTCAAAATGTTCAAACAACACAGCAACAAGAGGTAATCTCTGCTGGGATCTGCTAAAAGCATTTCCAACCAACAGTCAGCCTGCATTCACAGCTACCAGCATCAGGTATAAAGGCAGGAAATAATCCACTTGAAATTCATCATGTTGAATCCACATTGTCTGTTTCCTTAATAAAAAGGCCAACAGCAGCAAGCACAGAAATCCAGCTATACTACATCACTACTGTGGCCATTAGCCATCAAATTTTTAATCCCACATGTAATTAAGTGAATTTGGTAAGATTTTTTTTTCTAAATATGTAAAATGATTGTCATTCACTTACTGTATTCTTTTTAGGTCATTATTAACCAACTAGCTTTCAGCTACCCCATTATCTTGCCTAGGATTGATGCCAAGCACAAATGGTAATACCCCATTAATTACAACCTTTTGAAAATAGTGGCAAACCAGCTTTCTTCCATCATCTGGGTCTTCCCACACTTACTCAAATCCCAGCTCTACTGGTTCCCAGTCACCAGACAGCTCCTCTGAAACTCTTGGATGTAAAGTATCCGACCTGCCAATTTCAAAGCTTCCAGACACAGCAGGTGCTTTGTTTCTCCCTGAAATAGGAACCACTTAACTATTAAGGACGGAATTACAATTTCCCTAAATACAGTCCAGAAATACCCACTGAATTCTGTGGCTTTCTGATTTCTGATCCATAATCCTACTGCTCCCACCTAGGAACACATCAAAGCCTGTCAAAATTATTACACTTTTGACCTAAACAACTCCTAGACAGCTGCAAATTAAAGGAAAAATAAATTACACCATTCCAAATCCTTTCACCTTCCCAAGCGCAAATGTTCACCAGAATTAATTCAAAAGGACTAAACTGCCAGCTGTTTAAAGTTAGCACAGACTCACCCAACCTGTTACCAGACTCCAACCTTTTGCTGTTTTTCTTGAGTTACAGTCAGCTCCCAACACCACCTGTTTCTTTTCTCCGAATTTCATTAAAGGAAAACTATACCTACACCCACGGTAACAAATTGAGACAATTTGACCTGACAAGGTCTTGCACGGGCAAGCAAATTAGAAGCATCACTGCTGCCATTAACCTTTCCAAGTAAATATCAATTATTAAACTTGCTGCACTACCTCTGTCCCCAGTTTGCTGCTGTGAATTAAGAGGGTCATCAGCCTTTTTGACAGATCTTGTTCATTTACACCTGCTGCCTGCCAGCAGGGGAGCCCGCACACCCGCAGCCCGAGCGCTGAGCCAAGCTGCCTTAATTCATCAGTAATTACCCTAATGAGCCACATGCAGGACCCAACTAGGAGGACAAGTTGTTCTGCTAAATGGATGCATTGGTTTCACAGGCACTCTCTGCAGACCTGGGTATTAGCAAATGGTCAAACGGTTCCTTCCCAAAGTTGCCTCTGTCTTGGCTGCTTGGTTTCTAGTGATTTTCTCTGGGTGTTTTTGCTTGAGTTGAAGAAATTCCTCCTGACCATGTTCCCCGATTGAGCTTCGCTGTAAAGCCTGGTGTTCCTCTCCCTTTGAAAAAGTTTATTACTTTTTTAGAGTCTGCAAAGGCTCTGTGGGCCCGAGGCGGGGTAGGCCCCAAGCCCCAGCCTGGGGACCTCATGGCTGCCTCAGCCCGACGCAGGCCCCAACAGGCAGCTCCCCAAATTCACACGCAAAACACACTACATCTTCTTGTACAACACATTGCCAGAGACTCTCACAGACACTAGAGCAACACCAGCCACCATTGTTAAATACCTCAGGTAGAGGAGCCAAATAACCCGTCTAAACGTAGGCTTGGGAAGGGGAGGGCTGTCCGAGAGGAACTGCCTTTCCACTTGCGTAAAGCTGCCCTACTGCTGTTACAGAAAAACATTAACATTGCTCACAAGCAGAATTTTGGAAGGACCCCGCTCTCCAGCGTGTTGACTTTGCTTGTCTGGAAGTACCCACACAGCCCGCTGCTATTTTCTGCTTCGACGGCAGCGCCGGCTCCTCTCCAGCCCTGCCAGACGGCGTTTTCCACTCAGCGTCACGGAGCCCAAACAGAAGCTCAGGAAACAGCAGGTAGAAGCATATGTGGGCCAAATCTGAGTATGTTCCATCGCCTTGCCTTTAGGTCTGCTCAAAATATTGCAGGAGTCATCCGAGAAGCAAAAAAAAACCCTCAACATAACCCCAAAATGCCCAAAGCTCAGCAAGAGAGAGCCCTGGAAAGGTACTGCTCAGCCTCGGCTCCAGAGGTTTGGGGTTGGGAGGGAATCTTTTCTGAAATGGGGGTTGACTGCTGTGTCACCTCAGGACAGCTGAGCTGGAACAACAAGGGCACAACTGAAGATATGTTGGTAATTTATCTCTTCCAAAGGCCCAATCCTGTCCTCATCCAAATCCTAACTCAGCAAGACGTTCCTGTCAGTATGTATTCACTGAAACAGTAAATAGGTGGAACAGTCTTACTCAAGCAGAGCCTATTTCATCCCTGAAGTTAAGAGAATTCTCCAAAAGCATTAATTAAACCCAAGGCCTCTTAAAAACCAGACCAATGCAGCTTTTCACAGGATAAATAACACACCTGACTACACCCCACTCCACAGAGAAAAGCTGGCGGGAGGCGATGCTGGCTATCTGCAATAGCTACGCTCCAGCTTCTACCAGAAACTACCCACCTGTGTGTGAGAAGGCGAAGGACACCCTCCTCCCCAGCTCCACGGGAGCAGCCAGCGCTGCAGACCGGGCTGGCTTGGCAGGGAACGGCCGGGGGCAAGGTACGGCGGGTTTGTAAGGCCACGACCAATTTGCATGCTGCAGGTGCTCGCCAGCAGTCCCAAGCCACGTTCGGAGCCAAGAATTATGAACCTTGCACAGTTGGACATCATGTAGCATGATTAAATATCATAACTCATTCCGGTAATAACTCCAGCTCTCATTAAAGTCCAGTTCTGCCATCCTGGACTGCTGCTGCCTTTTCATCTCCCCCATCCAACTTCCCCCTCCCTATTTCTTCTTATGGGGCGGGAGTGGAGGAATATATGAATGGGCAGAACGGGTCTTCCTTCCCTAAAAGGGCTTTTTCAATACCACTACGCTGGCTCTCAGCCCCCACTTTTTAATCATAATAGATCAGCCTGCTCTCCATTTACTTAAGCTTTTCCGATGTCAGAGGAAAGCACATTTTTATTTGGCACACCTATTTTCAAATCACGGGCACGCTGCCCCTGCTCATTATTAATAAATACACTTCGATTTATCACAAGCTCCGTTTGAGTGCCACGGGGAGCCTGGGGCAAAAGGAGACAAATTCTTTTCTTAAGTTGTTCTGAAAGGTGCTGGGCTTCCCGACCCTCACCCCCATTAACCCAGCACAGCTAGTGCGCTCCTACTGGGAGCTCCACGGCTTGCGCAGCGGCAAACTCGGACTGATCTTGTGCCATCTCAATATATTTGTTCATTATCTTGCGCACACACAGAAGCATTTGGAAATGTACTCGGGGCACAGGCCAAATTGAATCATCTGCCTTCATTTTCCACACGATCTGAAGCTACAGCTGCTACAACAGGCTGTGGGATTTTTATTTTCCTTCCTTAACAGTTTTTTTTCCTTGCTCTTAAAGTCACAGCAGTCTGATTTTAAACCTCTCACTGTTGCTTGGGTGTGTGTCTGCTTTCTACAAAATGGGTCTTGCAGACACACACGTTGGGAAAAGAAATTCCCAACAACCTCCCTCCGTGCTGTTCTGAAGGCAAGACAGAAAACAGCGCCCTCGGGGAGAGACATAATTAAAATACTCATCTCCAAGATGCCTGTTCTGGTGGCTCAGATGGGTCTATTAATCCACTAATCCTCTCACCTCTGCCAGTGGACAGGCACGGGCAGAAATGGCATCCACCTACTTTGTCCTTCGCTTGGGAGCAGGGAATGGTCTCATGAAAAGAAAGAAGCCCTTCCAGATCAGAAGGGGGAAAAACCTCACTGCAGCACTGAGCCAAGGTCCACCCTTTCAGAACATGGAAACTTCTCAAGAAAAAGAGTTTAATTCCTTTCTAGATCAATTTTCGTTTGTGTCGAGAGAAAGGACAGACCAAGCACAACCTTCAGATTTAGGATTTTACTGACTTCATGGCAAATCTATTTTGGCAGAAGCTACTTGGAGATAAGTAGGTACAGCTGAGAGGCGTCCAAGTCCCAGAGTTTAGGTCCAAGCTTTCAGATCACCAGAGATAAGGACGAGTCCACCTTATCACGCTCATCTATCTAAACTAATGCTGCTGAACACCACTTTACATCTCATCAGCGTGTAATGACTTTATCATCTGCTCTGCCAAAGGACCCTTTTTCGACTGTTTCTATGGGGTCAATCTAAGAAAGAAAAATTTTCCGCAGATAACATTTTGTAATTACAAAGATTATGATTCCCCACGGCTACAAGAATTGTTAAGAACAACTGTTCCAAAACCTTATCAAAACTAATTGTATGGCCTGTCCCCTTCCCAACAAACATGAAAATGATGCTTAAACAATATTCTGGGAAGACATTTTTGCTGGCATATGCTTGCATTTTATTATCAACTCCCAGATAAGCTCGTGTTTCTCTTAGTAGACTATCAGCGGTAGCAGCTTTCTGCAGGCGGAGACAGTAAACTGCCTTAATAAATACAAATGGACAATTTAATTAAAATATATTGGAGACTTGGAAAAAGTACTATTTGTGGACGAAACAGTCTGTTAAGGGATCGCACTCAGGGCTAGTTCAGTGTATTTTAAGCAAGCAACAATAAGTGGCAGTGAAACATACTGCACAGAGCTCTACCCCAATGATTAAAGAGTACCCTGAAATTATAAACGTCTGTTTTCCAGAAAGGGGGAAGAAAAAAAGTCACCCAGTTGCCTCTGGTTTTAATGCTGAAACAAAACAAACCATTTGGCTTTAAAAATGTACTTCTTTAAACCTGAAAAGACCCATGTATCAAAACAAGGTGGAATCAGCTAAACACATTACTTCTGACTTGTTTCCTTGAAAATCCAGCCTTAATGCATTCTAACAAAATTTATCTATCCCAAGCATACCTCATAATGAGATCAACTGGGAAAAATATCAGGCTTGTTTGTATATTTTATACTTGCTCTAACTTGGCAGTTTGGAGATTATGTATTCCCCAGGTCCCTCCTTAAATCGTTTCACACGCTGCAATTTGATTTTCTTTGCTTGCCCTTTTCCACAATTTTTTTGATACATTTTATTGAGTTCTGGCTCAGAGGGAAACGTTCCCTTTGAATTAAGGGTGCAATCATTTTTTTTCCTCTAAATAAGGACATATGGCGTAGAAAGCAATGTTATGGTCTGAGGATTTTATGATTGAAGCAGGACTCATTTTAAAAAATGACAGTAGCATCAGGTTAGATTAGAGTAGATTTTCTAATTGGGTGGTGCTGCTGTGGATGCTGTGATCAGCTACCTTAACTATAACTCATTTTAAATATGACATGTCCGTTTTTACTTACTGTGATGAAGAGGAAAACAGCAGCAGCAGTGGGTTACAATACAGAAGGAAATTAGTCTTTTAAAAAAAAAAAACAAACAACCAAACCAAGCAACAAACTACATTGATTCAGAAAGTTATATGGTTTTTAGAAGCTTAGAGTTTATACATTTAACTGATATGAAGACTTCTGTTTTCTAATCCTGGCTTACCTGTTTCCTCTGGATAATTTACTTAAATAACTTGTATTGCAGTTTTGCAGTCTGTAATATTGGTTAATTTTTACCTCTCTCTGGGATGCAGAAGTAGAAATAATGTTAGCAAAGGACTTCTGTGCTTAGAAGCTGTCAGTCATCTGCTACAGAAAGGCAAGTACAGCAACTTACTGTAACAAAAACTAATATCTAAATATCAAAGTACTTAAAAGCTATTAGTTTCTCAGCTGCTTGAGCAACATCAACTACTCATTAATAACCTAACTTTTAAATCTTGCAACTAGTCATGAGGGTCACCTTACATTGCTAAAAACAATGAAAACTGAGCTCATTTGATGTGGTCCATTCCCTTTTGCAAGAGTTGCCATGTGCTGCTCCTATTCGACAGAGTAACATCCTACACTGAGCTTGGCTTTTGCTCTGAGAGACCCTTCTCCAGTCCTGCTCTTGTGTCTCTGCGCTCCCATACGTACCACCAGCCATGCAAAGCAAGTCTCAGGCTAGGACCAGAGATGCACGCAGCCTGAGGCTCTCTGCAGTGCCCACACAGACTCTGCTGAACACTGCCTGACTTGCTTTGCCTTTCTGAACACCTAACTAGAGAGAAACCATGTTTAACTTCATGATTTTTGAGCAGTGTGGCCAAAAGCGTGGGCTAGTGCCACTGGGAATGGGAGTAGCCTTTCTCACTAGAGCGAGGTGCAGGGAGGCTGTAAGGAGCACCAGGGTTGGCATTTCTGCAGCTCGACCGATGCACCAGAACCACCGCAAACATTTTTCACAGTTTCTCTGCTGGCAGGTGGCCTCGGGCGCGGAGCGGAGCCGGCACTGCTTCCCTGCGCTCCCGGGATCGGGCGGCTCGCTGCGATGCGAGAGCTAATGCTTATTTTGGAAAAGAGCTGGTGCTTAAGCAGGCAAAACTGCTCGATTTTACAGCTGCCATCAGGCCTGCATAGCAAACTGCACTCTGCGTGCCCCCAGCCGTACTTGGCAGATGGTAGGAGACAGCTGGGAAAATCTGGGTTTGACATACGTCAATGATAAACCGTGTCAGTGCAGACCTGCTTAGGTTACAGCGAGCGAGCGTGTGTGCAGGAGTGAGACTTTGACTGGTGAAGGGGAAAGAGCATTCCTAACCAATTTAGCTAAAACCCATCTTCCACACCAGGGTACGCAGGGGCACCCCTGGGCCCTCGGGGCTGTCTGGAGAGGCAGGCGAGGTGATAAAGGGGTAACATGCAATTTTCAGATTCATGGGCTGCAACACAAAACCAGCACAACACATAACAAAGCAGTCCCCACCACAAGTGATGACTTATCGGGTCCTCTTGCGAATGCAGACTATAAGCAATTGCCAGAGGAAAAAAAAGTCAGGACTCCCTGCACTCCCTCAGTGAAGAAAACCCTTATTGACGCACCTCGGTCTGTGTTTATAAATAAAGACAGGCACATGTAGGCACACAAAAAAGACACACGCTATGTGGTGACTGAAGGGAATCAGCCTGTAAAGCTGAGAGATGACAATGAACCCATAGCTGGGCAAGGGACAGATAATCACCATCAGCAAAAAGGCAGCACCTAATAATAATTACTGCACCAGCTGTAATGCTCTGCCAGAATCGGATGCCCTAACTACACTTGAGTTTAGCAACAGGGCTAAAGGAATAGCATCCAATAAATACTCCACGAGAGAGCTGAAAGCCTCTAAGCAAGTTACTAAATAAGATTTGTAGCTTCGAGTTTCACATTAAGGTGATTCGGATCTGTGATTCTCAGTTATAAAATGCCATCCAATATGCATCAAATGAGAAGTTGATTTCGCACATTTTTTCAGTGATGGGAAAGAAATGGATATGCTAAAGATCAGCTCAGGACTCTTACAACAGATGTATCAAGTGTTACCAACACCAGTGCAGCTGACCATATCGAAAGGACCACTGTGAGGGAAGTAACTCTGAGCAGGATGGAGGTACGATGGACTAAACATCCATTTAGCACGGAGAGAGCTGTGTTCAGCTGGAGCCAACGGCCCAAATCAGGCCGACTTTACACAACACTTTTAAACACCATGTAGGAAGCAATCAGAATTGACAGCTTTAATGTTGCTGCCATCTATGCATACAGATACCATCTATTAAAGGCTAATATCAACAGCTGTGATGTTCAAAGCAAAAGCAGATTTAATATACATATTAAATTGTCCAAAGCTTCAGGAGATGTTTCAAAATACATTAGGAAATTCAACCAAGAAAAATCTCTCTGTATGCTATGGTATTTCTCTGCTACTAATAATACCCACCAAAACCAAGGGTTTTGACTCAAAGGCAAAAGGTGATAACCTTCAAAATTGATTTTAGTAAGAGAAGGTAAAAAAGTAAGGTAAACACAGTACTAACGATGTCAGATAGGCAAAACATTCAATACAGTTCTACTTTGTCCTTGGGAGGAAAACAGACTCATTCCTCAGTCTTCTGATAACCAAAGGAAGATATTAGACAACATTTGCTAGGAACAAAGTCCTAGCAAAGGATAGGAGATCATGTGCACACAGATGTTTTAATAAATCTTGGAATAGCCACTGAGAAAACTGAAAAAAGGACAAATATTGGAGAAATATTGCAAAGGAGCAGCCAGGCCTGGCTGGGCAGCCATAGGCACACAGCCTGCAGCTACTGTCGAAGAGAGACTCCACTGCCAGAGCCGCTCGCTCGGGAAAAGCTGGGAGTGTCACAGTGGACAAGCAAATCCATACGATCTTCCAGCGTAATGCTGCAGCCAAAGGGAAATAATCCAATCCTTGGGCAAGGAAAGTGAGGCCACTTTCTCTTGGATACAGCATGGACAGGAAAGATTTTGGAAGGCTGGCTTGGTCTACAGCCTCCCCAGTGAGACAGCAAGGCAAAGTTCTTCTGAACTGACAGCCTACGGCAGCTACAGTCTAAGCTGTGGTACAAACTTGGAGAGCTGTCCTGAATTGCTCCAAGTCCTTCTTACACGGACCACAGAGGTCAACCAAACTGCCATTAGAAAAAGCAATAAATGCCAGCAGCTCTCCCGGTGTGACGCGCTGCAGATCTCTCCTTACTTAGAGCCGGGAACAAAAGTTACCATCCTGATGCTGATCGATGGGGAAGGAGGATTTTGTGAGGGCACCCTGCAAACCCTGCGAGCTCTTGTCCGTAGCTCAAGGCAGGGACAAAAGCATCCACATTCTCGCTCAACAATTCACTCAAACCCTCCAAGCGTCCCATGTGAAAAACCCAAGCTTAGTACAGTAGGGTTTCAAATTCATTACTAGGACTCCGAGGCACCACAAAAACACAATTAAAACACCACCAGATGTGTGTCATATAATACATGTTAAAAAAGAAAAGACATACTGTGTGCAGATACAACAACAATTTGCTGTTCAAATTAATTCAGGAATCAGTACCATCCCTATAAACCCAATACATAAAACATATGCTACTGCAGGCATGCATAAATTGCATGCAGTTTTTTTCCAGATAAAGCCACACATGCAATTAATAAAATAAAGTGAAAAAAAAAAAGAAAAGAAACAAATAAATAAATACAAAAGCTGCCTAAGGAATGATGAATTTTACTGAAACTGCTGTCAAAGAAGACAGCGCTGAGCAGAGCCACAGCCGCGAGCCTGTCCTGTACCCTGGGCTGTACAGTCACACCCTGGTCTCCGTTCATCTGGGAGCTCCAATGTAGCAGAAATGGACACCAACCAGAGACCCAACCAGCTTTCTTGCCCAGCACTGGCATAGGGTTAAGCTGCAGTGGCACAGTTTAAATCACAAGAGATAGCAGACAGTCTTTGACACAGAATCAGGCCTAATATTGCTTGTTTTCAGCCGTTCTGCAACCAGCTCACAATTGCGTCCTTGCACTGATCTTCATTACCTCCCCGTGTTATTTCTGAAGACCCCGTAAACCCTAGGAGCAAGGCTCCAGCATAGCAGCAGCTGGGGCAAAAGCTGGCATTAAAGGCAAGAGAACCACCACTTGCAAGCAGAGGGAACTGATGGATGGCTGGCAGAAGCTGTGGTGTGTGAATTTAGCAAAGCAGAGGCAACCCCCACGCACACCACCACGCATATTTCTATTCCAGCTTCTACCTTGCTCTAGTCAGACCTCTAATCTGCTCCTATTACTCATTTAAACTCTATCAAGCCCCTACTTGCCCTCTGTCTAGACCTCCTGGGACCTCTCCTTTCCCTGGCAGACATCTTCATCGTTCAACCAACTGTCGCCTGTCACCCACAGGCAATGGAAAGCCAACCACAGCTGCTTCAGTAGGTTCCAACAAGAACGTTTTCTTCAGGCTCCCTGCACTAGCAGATGAACCAAGCCACTGTGGCAAAAATCAGAGCAAACTTTACACCTCTGCAGGTGTGGAAAGCAGGTCCCCAGCTCTGCACTTGAAGCAGAGGCAATGTAAAGTGTCATTGCTGTCTTGTGATGACCCGTTGTGATCGGTCAAGGCATCACTGATGTTGAGGAAAGTTTCAGTAAGGCCATGAGATCCTACACCACCATGGCAAGTTTTTTCATTTGAGAAAACAGTGTTAAAACTCCCAGAGCAAGCACAGCCAGATCCAAAAAGCAACACAGAAGCAATTTCCTCTAAATGCCCAGGGGACATCCTGTTTGCTGCCTGACATCCTGAAGAAAACAAAAACCTAAGAATAATTACAGCCAAAGCAACTAAGGTGAAGCCCTTTGGTAATTTTCAGCCCTGAATAACTAAAAAGGGGTGACAATTATTTTAGCTAATGATCACTGAACTTTGAGATCAACATTCGCAGCTGGGGAACAGGAAGCAGCTCTTCTGAAAGCAGCGCTGCTTTTAGGCTCAGCCCAGAGCTCTGGGGAAGAGCTGGTGACACTTGCTGCCATCAGGGGACACAGCACATTACCCAAAGACACAAGGAAGCACAGAAAGCTCAGTAAAGATGGACTGGGAGCCTGCCCTGCCCTCTTCCTCCGGAACAGAGTCTGCATCAATTTATGGTGGAGGAAAACGCTTCTCTTCTCACCGTACTCTCACCATGTGTGATGGGTGTAAATGGTGCATAGCACGCTTATTGAGCTTAGTTTTGTTCAGGTTAAATAAGTTAGGAATCCATCTAACCTGAACTGGAACAAGCAGCTTTTAAAGCAAAATTAAGGTAACAGCCCAGTTAGAAAGTTAGACTGCTGCAATCTTTCCCTTTGGAATGGTCTTAGCTGCAGGAAACACTTATCTTCCTTGTCACATTTGGTGCAGAAAGGTATTTTAAACAGTAATAAGCATCTGTTTTCTCTGCTTGTTCAGTGAGAAAGTCTAGAATTACACAAACACCCCCTTAGAGGATAATGTAGTAATAGCAAGATGCATTTATTAATGATCCTACTAATATTTCCTGAGAGCACCTCCAAATACTCTGCAAGCACCCATCAAGTTTAAACATTAAAGACACTCAGTGGGTAGTATTATCGTCCCAGTTTCTCAGAAGGAATGAAAAGATCAGATGACTTTGGGAACATCAAGCAATGGACCTGGGACAGGGCTAGGACTACAACTGTGGAGAAAACTGGATGGCTAATAGCACCGCAATTTTTAACAGCAACCATCTTGCATCTTAACCACAAGGTCATTCCCCACGGATGATGTGTAAAGTAAGTGTTTCTTAGAAAGAAAGTGTAATGTGAACAGAGTAGAGCTTGCCGAGAAAGCAAAAAATGGAATTGCTGCTGTTTTGGGTACTGCTTGAATACCCCACACCTCAACGGGAAAAAATTCAGTAAAAAGAGGCACAAAGATACAGCGTGAAAAAATGAAGCCATCAGACAGGAAGGCTTTGTGGAAGAGGGGTAAAGGAGCCTGCCTTTGCTCCTGGGAAGACACAATGGGATTCAGGACTGCTCTTGACACATGGGACAGTGAGGATTTACTTTGGGCAGAAAGACCTGTGCCTGAAGGCAGGAGGCTTCAATGTATCTTAGATCCAGGTTTGGGCAATGCCCAAGGTCTGTCACAAGCAGCAGTGGAGCCAGAGCTGCTATAACTGGGGGGAGCAAAATGGAAAGCTCAATCCAGAGACCAAAAGCCAGCAAAAAGACTTCTCTAAACTGTAGCTCCTTCTGTAAGAGCGAGTGTGGGAGAAGGAACAAAGCCCAGAATAACAAAATTCACCAAGGCAGAACTACAGGTAGAGTTAGAAAACCAAGTAATTATTCAGATGTTTAATGTTCCCTTGTTGCTGCCTGTGGATGTGCAGCAAGAGGACAGCAGAAGTAGCAAATGGGAATGGCAAAAGCCTCTAAAATTATGATGCAAAAATTGAACATGTCTCCTAGAGATGTAAAACTGGTCTCACATGAAGCTTTTGTGCTAATAGCTGTCTCAGTTGATATGCAAATTCCATATAACAGCACATGTCTAGATACCATTGCACTATAAATATCCTTGTTCAAAACACTTTACCTTGCTGCTACTCACAACGTACCTGACAGTTTCCTATTTAAAACAATATTAACGCTAAAGGAAACCATTAGCAGAGGGCTAAAGGAAACAATCTTATTCACTGAACCAAGGCTGTTGTCTCAGCAAAACAAAGCAATTAATATTTGAGTTCACAGGAAAATATATTAGCACAACAGATGCATGTGCATGTATTTCGGCCCTTTGGTAAAATGCACTGTTTTGGGGCCAGATGTTTCTGCTCATGCCAAAGAAGAATCCAGCTGCATCAAGCTGTGAATATTTCTTCTGATCTGTCAAAATCTGCTATGAACTAGAAGAGAAAAAAACAGAACTGGGGTTTGAAATAGAAGTCTGTTTTCCACTGGGGATTTTACCACCATCTGTATTTTAAAAGCTTTAGTACAACTTGACAGAGTCTGAAAAAGTTTGCAACACAATAGGTAAAGCACATTGAAATACCATTCAAGTAAGGTTTCTGGTAGAGTTGAAACATATGGTAAAAGGCTAGTTTTGTGCACATTTTTTCCCTTTAAAAATCAATTTATACTTATTAGTTGGATTTACAACATGTTTAAATTGTACAGCCTTTCTTGTAATGTGCTGCCATTACGAGCTGAACTCTCATTATTGAGACGATAGAGCAATATTGAATTACTGGGCAAACAAAGTCCTTTTTCAAAAACACCAGAGGTGATTCTTTTTCTCACGATTTCCAAAACCTTTTTTTTTTCTTTCATTAATAGAATTACTATGGATTTGCACTGATGCAAGAGTAAAATGATATCCTTCTCCTGAAACCATAAAGAAAAGAAGCCAAAATGGAAACAGAATAGCTAAGCATAAAACATGAAAGCATCTCATACCAAGGTAAGCTCACAAACTATGCCATGTTTGTCAACGCTTGGTATTGCCCTTCCTAAAACCCCTCCACCAGCACACTCCCACCTCGCAGCCTACCTGGGGAAAAGCCTGTAACTCATCTCATGGAAACCTCCGTTGCTTTATTCCAAAATTTCAGCTCCTTCTGCTCACAGGGAGAACGCAGCGGCAGGAGCAGGATCAAGCAGTGACCAGCTTCTATTCAGTGAAGAAGTGGCTGCACCGTTATCTTCTGGCAAGTCCTAAAGCTGAGATTTTCTGAAGTACCTCGGGTACCCTGACTCCTAAAGGCATCGAGATTTCAATCTCTCATGCTTTACCCTCAAAACTTCAGCCTTAAAAATAAAATAAATTTTAAAATCTCCTAAAAACGACAAATATATGTGGTGCAGAGCAAAGGAAACAGAATATAGCTACGTATATCTGAGCTGTTTAAATTCTGATCTTCTCCAGTTATCGGCTGTGCTTCACATTTGTACGCCAGCACTCAGGCAGCTGTGCTGCCTTCCAGGTGTGCGGCGCAGCTTTGCCACTGACAGGGTTATCTATTTTACGAAGAATTATGCTGGCAGTGAAAATCACAGTAGAATTGTTTTGAAAGAAGCAAGCCTCAGATGGACAATTTAGATTTCACAGAAGTTGAAAGAGGATTTGCAGGTTCAAATTATTAATCAACACCCTGCCAGGCAGGGGCCAAGAGCAATCTGCCGGTGCTGGGTTTTCTTGGACTTAAACTGTAAAATCTGGATTTTAGATTGACTCAGTGGGGAGAGGGTTTTTTGTGCCTACAGCCCTTTCCTTCTGGAGCACAGAAGCAAAACCAATCCCTGGCTTTTAGGGGTGAATATGAACTTATGGATGGTGGGGAAAGTTCTTCCTCCAGGAAACTGGGGATTGAGGGGCTCTCTGAGCCAGGGGACATGGTGCACGTGACAAGGTTACTTCTCTGTTATTCAAAGCATGTTCTAGCCATGACTAGACATTACAAACTGCCCATGAGGCCTTTCTTTTGTTAGCAAGAAACATGGAGAAAAGAGATGAGAAAACGGTGGGTGCCCTCAAAGTACCCAGCCTATTGCTGCAACAGCATCAGTTCTCCCACTGTGACAATTGCCACGACACAGGCTGCTCAGCAAGGAAGAACTTAATTGTAATTAGCACCCAGCACAATGGAACAACGATTAATCACAGAGAACACCCAGTTCCTGCGAGCCTCCTCTGGTCACATCAGGCTAGCTTTAGCGTCCTTTTGCTTGACCTTTCAAGCCAGTACACACCTGCAAAATAAATATGGAAACCCTTCATAAACAACTTCAAAGAGAATGCTAACTAATGTTGTTCTGCAAACCAAAATGTTAAACAGGTAGAGGCACATCCCATCATTTGCTGTGTATTTCTCTGAACTCCATCACAATCTCCTGGGAGACAGTCACAGGCCCTACCGAGGGGACCACTGGAATCTGTGGTCAGGACAAGCAGTGGATGTGACACGTCTCTTGGGCATGGCTTGAGAGTGCACTTCAGAAGAGCATCCCACCCCTCCTTATATTTAAACCGCAGCTCTCACATGCCAGAAACCACCCCACCTCCTGCATTTCTGCACCCAGGATGCAAGGGGCTGAGAAGGGGGATCCCACAGCCCAGCTGTGCCGGTGTCAGGTGCCATACGGGTCCCTGAGCAGCTGCTGGTGCTCTCACATCTGGAGCCCCAGAGCGTGAGCATCTCAGGGTCTGAGCACAGAGTGCTGCAGGCAGCATCCCCCCAGCTGGGGAATAGATGCGAGCAGCAAAAGGGCAGGGGGAAGGTCCCTTCTCTCCGTGTCTCCAAGCCCACATGTAGGAGAAGATGTGCATATGGCCACGTGCATGAAGGAGACAGGACAGCCCCCAACATACCAGCCAGAGAGCACCCGTCCCAGGTCTCCTCTCCAGCGTACATCTGTATTACAAAGAAGGGTTGCAAGATGAAAATTGGGAGCTGGAGGCCAAAATCAAAACAGAAACAATGGGATATGCTCCCACAGACTTTGACTGAAAATGGGGATTTATTTTTTCTTTGTTTTTACCTTAGCTGTCTCTCAGTGAGCCTCGCTACACAAGTGTCACACTGCTGCTCCTGTTGCACTGTATTATACTGCTACTTGTTTCCTCTTGCCAGCTACTCACAAGGATTACCCCCAGCACAGCCCTCTGTTCTTTCAGATCTAGTCAGAAGGCAAATTAGTCGCAGCCTGATGGGGGAGTGCTAAATTTTTCATTACAATCTTTCTCCGGAGGTTTAGTGTTTAATAATTTGTACTGTATAAAATTTCACATATGGGAAAACACGGCACCACACAGCCTCTCCAGATGCCTTTTTTTTTTTTCTTGCTGCTAATCATGTGAGCCCCCCAGCTAAAGGAGTGGATTTAGGGCATAATTAAAGCTTTATACTTTAATAGTAATATGGGTAAAACTCAATTTTATATTTTGAGAAGAGCACGCCACATTTGTAAATTCCCATTTCACTGAGGATCACTTTTCAAACAGGCTTTGTACCTGGGCTTCTTTGTTCCTGATATGCTGTGGAAACATAACCCACGTCAGCAGCTCGTGGTGCTATGAAAGCCACACTCCCCTGCTTAGCTCCCACGAAGGCTCTTTAATTCCTTACAGCCAATCCAAGAGTGGTGGTGGTTGTGCAGGGAACATCCATATGAAAGCCTTGACATCATCTGCTCTAGTCTTCATCACGTAATTTGGCAGGAGAGTCTCTCAGATTGGTCATACGAACTTCAAATTTCTGAAAGTTTTAGCTACAGCCCTCAGCAGAGCTGAAGTGATTTAACTTTGCTGCTGCTCTTGCAAACCTCCCTCAGCCACCACCCTTCCTCCTGCCCCACGCCGCCTGGAAACCGCAGGGCTGCTCTCATGCCTGGAGTGCAAGAGCCTTCTCCGACCTTCCCACAACATGGCTTTGTCCCCACATTTCTGATGAGAACAACACCGTGGAACGCACTTGGGGATTCACTACAGCTGCCTGCAGAGGACCAGCACGAAGTCTGCACATCGGTTTAGACTTCAGAAAGCCTCATTGTAAAGGCTTAAGTGGGACCCAAGTAGTAGATTCTGCAGTAGGTACTTCACAGCAAATGACCCATCATGTCATCTCCTTACTGCTGTAACCTACCAAGGACCACACCATTTTGCATTCCCAGGCATTTTTCCCCGGGGTCTTCCAGAATCCCTTTATCTGAGATCTCAGCAAGGACACGTCGCTGCAGAGCACCACAGATCAGAAGGGTAAGTGAAATGGAAGAAGTGGTGCTGGCAGGAAGGCAGGAGACAGATTCCTTGCATGGCTGAGACAGGAATAGTTATGCGATGGTCAGCATTTTGGGGACTAATTTTAATTATTTGATGAACTCTGGAGTACAGAAAGAAGCACCCCAGTGATAATGTTCCCATGATAACAACTTACAATATCAAGTCCTTTCCCTTCTTCTTCTAAACAGCCCCCTAAGTAAATTCAGGAAATGCACACAGAGTAGGACAATGACCACCTTTCACAATACGGTTTTAATTCAATCCAAGTTTCTCCCATCTGCTCAGGAGACCCACAGAGTGCCTTAAATGAAGTGCTTCGGTGCTATGATGGATTTCTGATTTCCCATAGAGAAACCAGGTGATAAAGAGCCAGTTTGAACTAGTGTGGTAAAAATGTAGAGTATTTTTTGACAAATCCCATGTTTCAACAGAAAGGAGAGACTGCAGTTTTGCCATTAAGTGTCTCTGTGCCCCTACGTCGTGGTTGAAAGCCAGGTTTTACTCTACCAATCAAGCAGCAATACTGAGTGGGGTAAAGTAAAACTGTTACCATGGGTAAGCACCTACTCAGTCCTCAGAGCCTGCAGTGCTGGCAAATCTATCAAATGACCTAGAACTCAGAAATAATGACCTTGAAGGTAAGAGCTGATTTCTGATTTTATCCATCTTTAATATCACAGCTTAAACTAAATCAACCATGCATTTTAAGATCTATATTGTATCCTTCCAAATCTATTTGAAAATGCTGAAGTCCTGAAATGTTATTTGTTGAAGTGCAGAGCTTATCACAGGTCAAAATTCTACTTGCCTTCAACTGATCATGTGCGTTAAGTCAGTACAACAGATACAGGACAGACAGGAGCCCAAACTCAGTGAACCTTCTCAGTGGCCATGAAACTACTGAGATCAACTTGTGATACATGACAGTCAAATTTAAATATAAGAAAGAAATACATGTATTTTGAGTGTTTTCTAAATGTCTTTATCTTGAGTTCCAGTTTCACTGGCACGTACAGGTCCTGCTGTGTGAAGACTCTCAGCTCCACAATCCTTATGTTCTTTTAATCAGGTAGCTTTATGAAGACTTGGTAAGTGACCAGCTGCAAGGGTTGCAATGTGAAGCTATCTACGCAGGGAAAAAAGTGACCTTGAGTAGGTTCACTTATCTCAAAGTCTAGCAGTCATTTCCATGAAAGCCCTGGGCAGGAATACACACATATGGAGACATAACAGGTCAAAGAGCAGATTGGACTCTTGCCATCAGGCCCGTGACAGTGATCCCTAATTCTCCAGGACACCTGCTTATCCAGCAAAACAGAAGACAGCTGTCCAGCAGACAGGACAGTGCTGGGGTTAGCACACATGACACCGAGTCAAGTTCTGTCCCTAGATCTGAACTTAGGCACGTTTATTGCTACAATTGCCACCCCACCCCCCCGTCCTTTTTTCCTTAACTAGAAACCAGTCATACATAATGTCATTAGGCTCAGTTTGTGATACTGAGTTTATCTGTGACTGCCAAAAGCAGGGTAATCTTCAGTACACAGTATGATTACTGTGTCATCACGCATCTCTACAGACAGCGATGCTCCCCTTATCCTTTGAGCAGGAAGAGGTCAAACCACTGATGTTAAACCCGTGAGGCCCGAGAGCTAAAGGACAAGCTGCAGTATCAGTTTTTGCCAGAGGAAACTCATCCATGTTCTGATTTGGTGGGAGAAGGATTTATATCAACTTACACCAGATAAGGAACATGGGAAATAAATACATAAGTCAGAACTTACTAATGGGTATTATTTCTCAGATAGTAGGAAGTTAATGCTGTATAGCTAGGCAACAAAGCCATACCATCCTTGATAAAGGCATAAACACATTAAAGGACTAATCCCTGTGTGACATGAGGTTACTTGTGCATTCATAAAATTTTCACCGCTCCTGCCAGCACTGCCTTTAAAAATCACTGTTCTGTCCCAGCTTGATCCAACCCTGCACCCATGAGTTGCTGCTTCTTCAATATGCACAAACATGCAGAGACTCCCATAATAAATTCCTTTTTAATAAATAGAAGTCTCCCCTATCACAGACAAACCAGCAGCTTGACCTAATTTCAGCAGTTCCATATTATTTCCAGTATCAATTTATCTATCAATTACACCCTGCCACGAAGACACCAGGGTCACACTTCTCATTCAGGTCCTGTTTCAGAGGAGGAACTACAGGAAGCAAAGCCCATAGTCATTTCTGGTGCACCACCAGGGTGTCAGGTCAGTCATTTACCCTGCCCACGAAATCCACAGGATGTTTTGTTTCACACATTTACTGGATGTTCAGCCCTGATTCCCTCAAGTTGTAGATCATTTCCCTACTCAGTAGAAGCAGTAATTCAACACTAAGGAAAGGGTTAAGAATGTGTTTGCTTTCCATTATTGTAACAGGTCCCTTCTTTTTATCAGCTGCCTTTGAAGACAGTACAGATTACAAAGTACATCACAAGTAGCAGATGCTGTTAAAAACAAGCACAGTTACAAGTTGCCACCCTATGGACCAGAAAACCAATCACTCTTCTTTAACTTGTGAAAATAAGAAGCTAATCAAGAAAGAAATAATGACCTGATTCTACAACAAAGAAATCAGCTTGAATAAACAGAGTATTTTGTGGTCTTTTTCCTCCCCATAAGAAAATTCAGACAGCAAAACCAAAGCTCTCTTAAGATAAGGTAACTTAATGGAAACATTTTGCTGGGGGATAATTTTACATTCTTAGCTCGACACCCAATATTTATTATCCATTTCACCCACTCTGGGTATGGAGTCTGTGGGTATTTTGATAAATGGATCAATCCATTAATATTTTGTAAGCATCACTCTCCTCCTGCTGAAAGACAATTTGGGAGCTCTTCACTTAGATTTCTCTGCACAGACAGGATCAGCAGCAGAACGTAAACTAATGAAAAGGCTATTCAAGAGAAACCTTTTTTCACTCTCTGAAGAACACTGAGAAAACTTGCAGTAAGATCCAAATCTGAGGTGAAAATTCTCAAGATAAAATAGTTTAAGTTATCCTTTTTCAGAGTAGAATTAAGGTCATAATTATGTTTCATTATAGAAATACATACAATTACATAAATACAGAAAACCACATAAAAATACATAGAAATACAAAGAAGCACAATAATTTCCTAAACTTCAGTGTAACAGGACAGTCTCAAAAGTGACAATTTCCAAGGTTTGGGCTCTCTCCAGATACACTCATTAGTTATTGCAAAATAGAGGATTGCTTCATTACTGGCACACAGATTTGAAAATAAACACTCTGCTTCCTTAGAAGTTCAAGAAAGCCACACTCAAGTAACAAGCCAAGATTCACACATCAGGATATGAGTTGTCAGAGCTCTGCTTAAATCACTGAAGTTCTGACTGGTTCAATTATAAAGATGGACAATAATGAAAGGAGAAGCCAAAACAAGTACCCACCCCGGAATACTGAGTATGAAACCATGATATAGAGAATTCCACAGAACATTATTTGGAAACACCCTTTTCTTCTGGGAAACCACAGCAGAATAAAATATGGTAATATCTAAGTATGATTTTTTTTTAACAGAAGTTAGACTAACATTGCATTTGTCTGCTGGTAAAAAGGAGGGAGGGGAAAAGAGACGATTGTTTTAAAAAGTAGGAAACCTCCACTGCTGCCATCTCCACCTGCAATCCTTCCACTTCCCTGAAATCAATGATATCTTGGGGCAAGAGAGACAGCTCTTTCCTTGCTGAAATTTCACAGCAAATGGTTTTACAAGCTCCGTGTTGCTTTATCAGCCATTAGTGAATCACTTTAATGGGAAAATTTACCCCGGCTCATAGGAATTGCCACATTTTAGGCAAGCTCTGAATGGAAATGGTTTACCAAACAGAAAATAAAAGTCATCTAACGCTGAATGTTCCTCCCTCTTTCAACGAATAAGTTGCTAAAAACAAAACCCTGATGCCAATTTGTAAGATTTAATGAATATGCAGACTGTTAAATGAATAGACTATGCCCCAAAGCTGCTCATTTAGGATGCTGCTGTTATAATAAAATTAGGTGAGTGTCCAATGAAAGCTCAGGACCCTGGGCTGGTGCCGTCTAATTGAAGTTTACAACTTTATTGGAGATTCTTTGCATCTTATACGTTTGCTTTGTAGAGTTTAATAGCTGGTGGCCTTGGCTCTAACTTAATTAGGAATCAGAAATGAAGGTTGTGTCAGCATGATAACATTTGGCTAAGCTGAAATGTCGGTTTCAGGCATATTTCACCTGTTCTCATCTTAATTTAACTGGACTAATAGGTCCTAATCACACAGGACGAATGGGTCTTTAAAGTAAAGATATAAAAATTAAGGGCCAGGTCCTCCATATCCTTCATCACCAGTGAAAGTGCTGGAAGTTGGTGGCACCGAGCACCCAACAAGCACCCCCAGACCTTCAGCAAAGACTAGGGAGACAACATGGTCAATCCTGCTCCAACGCACCCCAGGAGGGCAACAAGCTCCAGGTTGAGTCTTGTGACCAACCGTGAGCTTGAAGACATTCCGAAGGGGAGAAAATGGGAGGTGTAAGTAGAGCAAAAGATGATGCCAATTGCCTGCCCAGGGTTCGGTAGTGTCTGGGCAGGGCCATGGTGAAGGAGAGTGCGTTTCGCCCGGGACCTGTTGCAAGGGTTGAGGAGGGGGAAGTGAGGAGGGTTTCAGCAGATTCAGAGGTGGTACATACCCAGGGCCTTCACATTTATTTTTCAACACTATAACAACAACCTGATGGAAAGAGTTGATTGGCAGATGCCAAACAAAACACTTCGAGAAGATAAAAAAAGCCATGGGAAAGCAAGACTATATAACTTTCTAGAAGATAAGATGGAGCATGTTCACTATAAACAAAACCACCTCCGCATCCCACTACACAGACACGTACTGTGCAGCGGTCCATTAACACTCAGTATGTTCCACTGATTAAAAAGAAAATTTAATACATCTGTCGGAACACAGAGACAGAATAAATATCCTTATCGTTCCATTTACTGTAAATAATACTTAAGTGCAAGTCAAATATTAGCTATATTCAGCACAGCATCATAACAAAACAGGCACTGCTAACATTATGGTCCCAAACTGTGTTATTCTTAATTAACATCTGACATATATCTGCTTTTGCAATCACCCATTACTGATTAAATGACAAGGCACAATGTCAGATGCATAATCTGATTGGTTAGTACTCAGTTACCAAGGTGTTACATTTTGAAATTGCCTGTGAATTGATTTCTTTTATTGAATTAATAAGTGTTATCATACTGTACAGAAGGTAAAATTGCTACTGAATGTGAGCGATAACATATAATTACAGAAAATCAAATCCTAATCTGCCGAGCCAAGCCAGGTGTCAACATTTTAATTGTAGTTCGGGAAGCAGAGTAACGCCACGGAGCAGGGGGAGGGAGGGAAGAGATCTCTCAAGTGTGGGAAGAAGGAAACATATCGCACAAAAACCCAACTCCAGTTGGGCATGAGAGCAACCTCGAGGGATGTCAACCGCTCGTGTGTGCAGAAATATTATACATGATTTTTCATTTTAGACTATAAACCCACATGCTGGGACACCTGACTGTCATCCAGACCCAAATCTACCTCTTAAAGTCTTAAGATTTGCACTTTGGGGAGAATGTTTCTGGAAGATTTTAGGAGATAAAAGCATAAAATATATGTTATGCACTTCCCCCATTCTTTAAAAAAATAAATAATTAAGATCCCTTCTTTCTCCAGAAACATCAAGTCCCTGTGAGATGATACCAAAATTTCCTGCTATAAATAAAAATTCAAAGATTTTATTAACTTTAAAAGCTTTACACACTGTTTCAGTGAAAAATGCCTCTGTGAGCCATCTCCTAGTTGCTCTCCCTGTGAGCTTGTAGTCAAACTCTGCACTAATGCAACTACGGCGTCTAAATTGATGATGTTAAATTGGCGTAACCCCCTTACACGGACACTCTCAAATTAGCCAGTTCCAATACATTTGATCTATATCAGCCACTCTTAAACTAATTTGAGCGTTCATGCTAAAGGACTACACCAGTTTAACTATGTGTACGCAGAAAATGATGTAGCTAAATTGCTGCAATTTCTTTGGATTAAGGAGGCCTAGGAGAGCCCTGGCTTCCTCCTCGCGCCGCACGAAGAAGGAGCCATTCGATCAAAGCAAAGGCTTTGCTTCTCACTCCTTGGTGCAAATCCAAGAGCTTTCCATATCACCCTCTGTCCAGGCAACACTTCCGAGTCTCCATATCTCCAGCCCTTCCTCCTCTCCATTGCCACCTCCCCACCATGAGTACCCAAATCGTCTTCTCCCACTGCCATCCTTAAAATCTTGGCTTGTGATGCCATTTCTCCTGTCCTACCGAGGGCTCAACCAGGCACAATCACCAGCTTTTCCTGTTGTGAACTTCTCGTGTTTTGGATTCTCACTGTGATCTCTGTCCTTTGGAAGAGGGACCCGTCCAGGCACAATACGAGGTGGCAAACAGAAAGGAAGCACCAAAGGCAAATGACAAAAAGCTTTGTTCAAAGAACACGCTGCTTCCCTACTGCACCACGAGCCAGCTACCAATTTGCAAAACATCTGTTCAAATCGTTAGCTTTTTCTTTTGTTCAGGGATAAAGAGGAAGAGGTTAAGTTACCCTATTTGTATACAGAGAGAAAAGTTAAAAACCATGCTACTACCACCCAACTGGCAAGATATCTTGGCAGCAGGATGGCATATACAAATTTTACACGAAGCTCTTTCCAAATTAATTCCTTCTATGCTTTTGTTTTCAGGGTAATAGCGAAAGTTTCCTTCCTAAATTGCAAAGCCCTTGGCTTTAGCTGTGAGATCAGCAGGCCAGCAAGCATCTTATCAACACAGCAACACAGAGAAGTAATGCAAGAGGCAGCTGGTCGTGGCTTTGTGCCTCAAGAACTATGAGTGCATCTTTGTCAGGGAATGTAACGATAGGACGAGGGGCAATGGTTTTAAATTGGAAGGGGGGAGATTTAGATTAGATACTAGAAAGAAATTCTTTACTGTGAGGGTGGTGAGACACCGGAACAGGTTGCCCAGAGAAGCTGTGCCTGCCCCATCCCTGGAAATATTCAAGGCCAGGCTGGATGGGGCTTTGAGCAACCTGGTCTGGTGGGAGGTGTCCCTGCCCAGGGCAGGAGGGTTGGAACTGGATGATCTTTAAGGTCCCTTCCAACCCAAACCGTTCTATGATCTTATACATACGAATTCTCTGGGGTGGGGAGGAGGAACAGCAATCTGGGAGGGGTAGGCAGCATGACAAGGTGGAGTGCCCAAGCAAGCAAAGTTTTGGCTGGATACAGACATGCCATCATTGCACAGAGAAAGGAGAGAACAGCATCTCGCCGCTACAAGTGCTTCTTAATTCTGTACATTGGCCTGGCTTTTAGACACTAATAAAGTTGTTGGAAGAAAAATAAAAAATTAGCAAGTAACATATTTTTGAAAGAAAATTTCTAAAACGTGAGGTGTATAACTTGGCTCTAAAACGAAGGCAGTGGGGAAAATAATGGGCAGCAGTTGTTATGTGCCTGAAGAATGTGAAACCTGGAGAGCAGGAGGAATCAGACTCGCAGAAAGCGGCTGAACTATTATAATGGGGAAAAAACAGCTACACAGAAGAGAGGCCTTTTCTCAAATAATTTCTTTTTACAGTTAAAGATAAGTGCCAGGGAACATCAGTGCGGGCAAGTGAAAACCTGTATCGATTGAGATAAACTGCACCAACTTTTGCTACGACAAACGCCCGCACGACCTCCATGCAGGAACTCCGGAAAAACGGCAAGCACCTAATTGGGTTTCCTTTCCACTCACTCAATTTACAGCTACTTCCTGACCTCAACTTTACAACATTTGGAGGCCTGGCGGTTTAATGAGCCAGAATCCATGCCGTTTCACAAACAGAACCTGTCCAGGTACGTTCCGTATCTCTTCTAAGCTGCACCCCCTGCAATGCAGCAGCAGTTGCCTGCCGCTCCCCAGCCGACCCAGTTTTTGGAAGAAGGTGGGGAAGATGCTGCCTCCAACTCTGCGTTAGTGAAACACGGCACGCACCGAGCACGCTGAGAGCCTGATGCACGGGGACAGATGAGACAGAGTGGCACCGCGGCGATAGCAGCAGGGCCTGTGTGCTGCCACACGCTGAAGGAACTCCTGACCTCGCCTTGATGCATCTCTTCCATTTCAAGGAGACGGAGCCCTAACAGCCCAGATGTGACAGTCCCACGGCAGCTTTAGCTGATGGAAGTCATCAGCAAACCAATTCCCACTCTTCCCTTTGCCCCCCAGCCATATGTTCCCACCTTCTCTCTTGCACCAGTACCTTCATGACTAACTGGTGAGACAATTCAGGAAATTAGCCCATACCTTCATGACTAACTGGTGAGACAATTCAAGAAATTAGCCCAAAAGAAACTAATTTCTTCTTTTTTTTTTTTTTCTTTTTATATCACTTTAGCTTTTGGCTGGCTGAGCTCTCTGCAGCAGTTGTGAGCACATACATGGCTGGTGGCTGGGAGGAAAGGGGACGTGGCAAGATGCAGGAGGGAGGGAGCTGGAGCCCCTCTCCCTGTCAGCTGGGACCACGCTGGAAACCCAGCCTCGGGCTCAGGAGACCCTGTGGCTGGCACAGCTTGGGGCAAACTCATCCTGCCCTGTTTGACAGGGACCTTCAAGAGTTCAAAATTAGAGGATCCTGGAAGCCACCCCGGCTGTTTCAAAGGCATGATGTCAAATACACCATCAATATTTTTTCTGCAGTAACTCCTTTGAATTCTGCTGTGCAAAACCACAGCTCCAGCTACCCCAGATCTTGCTGTTCCGTGGGAGACGCTCCCAGGATGCATCTTCCTCCAATAATCTCCTGTATATTGCTGCAACCAACTTGGGCACCTACTTAATCTGTGACCTTACAGCTCCTGTCAAGCAGACTGTGACCCCCTCTAGACTAGTATTATCCATTACCAAATTTTCATTTTTATTAAGCTCAGTAGAGACTCCTTTCCTTCTCCTCTAGGAAGCGTGAATTCTCTTGTGTCATTTATTCCACAAATGATTTATACCAAGAGCCTGTCAACTACAGGAGGCACTTGCTTGTGCTTACTATACCTGCGAGTAGCTCTGTCCTTTCCAGGTCATTACTAATAAAGCACTTATCCCTCATACAAGCACAAATGCCTCCCTACGCTCTCGCAGGTATTTATCTGAGCACTTCAGAGTCCTCAGTGGATTTATCCTCACAGTGCTCTGGAGAGCTGGGCACCGGCACAATTTCTCTTACACAGATAAAGAACAAGGCTCAGAGACTGAATTCAGCTCTTTGCTGCTTTGAGGAGACTTAATCTCCTGAATCAGGATGCTGTAACCACCAGACTATTTTCCCTACTGGTCCCCCCACCTCCTTCCTCTTGGGACAGTAGGAAACTACTTGTGGTTCAGCCCAAATTGTTTGTTTTATCAGCCAACCCCACACCAGCAGAGCACTGCTGCCCCACTCTGCAGGATAGAAGGCTTCATCCTGTGGCCATTTCTTACTGCTGAAGTGCTTTTGAGAGCGAGCATCGGAAACCTCATGGCCCATTACCCTCCTGTCCCTCTCCCCAGTCGCAGATGACTCATGAGATGAAGCCTCCCCACTGCTCAGCACCATCCGCGCTGCAGCCGGCCAGATTTCACGAACAACAGTAAACCAAATATATTCGTCTTGCAACTAGAGCGCCAAGACAAGCAAGGAGCAAAGCTGGGGGCCAACTGTAACACCACAGATTTTGGCAGCCAGCCCTCTTTCCAGCTCCTTATATATTTTTGTCCCAACTTTCCACCTAGTTCTCCTTCTTTTCAGTATTTCTGGGCAGATCATAACACCCACTGAAGAGTGACAAATGGCTGCGTGGCGAAGTGCTTGCCCTTGATAAATTAAGGCATCTCCACGCCTCCTTTTCTCCCACTCTTTCCAGCAACACTTTATCACAGGCGAGGCTCAGAAACCTGTTGCTGCTGCTTCTCTTTCAAACCCTACAGCCAACTGGCAAGCCAGCATTTAACCTCGCAGCTGCTGAGTACAGTTAGATTAATACACGCCGGCCAAGCAAAATATTGCTTTTAAAATGCAATTTGTGCTTGGCACTGAACACACTGGGAGAATTCAGAGCAATTTGCACTACAGACCAGCTCAGAACCCTATGCAGAAAGGGCTTTGATGCCCCCAATTTACATCTGACAGCCTTAATGCATTTTGGAAAGAGGCAGTAGAGTAGAAAGGCCCTGTGCTAATCACAACTGATGTAAGAAAACTGAAAATACTTAATTGCTTCTAATTTGTTGTAAAATTCTGTGTGTGTGCACACCATCTCTCTCCAAAATCTAAGAAGTCAGAGCAAGATGGTGGAAAAAATGAGGAAATTCTGGCAAGGTATGATGACCCTTTTAGCCTGAAAATCCTTCATATTGATAAAAAAAAATACCTGGCAGTTCATTTCTGGTGGGGTGGGGGAAAGAAAAGCATAACAAAAGGCCTTCACCTGCGATTATCTTGCCTGACCCTTGTGCAGCTTCATAGGGCTTTACCAAGCTGCAGATGTATTTATCTGCACGGGTATTTATGGTCAACCTCTTGCAGACAAAATGCATATTTCCCCACCACAATAAAAGTCAGTTCAAAGCAGGCTCCTCTCATTGAAGTCCATGGGAGACTTTTTTTCCCCCATCAATTTTAGCAGGAGTTGGGTTGGGCTTGTTGAGATCAATTGCTTCAGGAAAATCCTCACTTGTTGATTAGGGCTCAGCGGGGAAAAAACACGAAATAGCAGCTTATTTTTATTGATTACACCCATTCCCCAAATAATTTGAAATTAATCCTCCAATTTTATTTCAAGCTGCTTTGCTGCTGCGCTTGGTTGCTGAAGGAGAAAAGATTCCGGAGAAAGCGACACAGGTGAATTACATTTGCTCAAGATTTTCAGCATTAAATAATCTGCACATAACTCAGGCTCACTCGAAAGGTACGCTGCAATGATCTGACATAAAATATAGCTCTGCTAAGCCAAAAAAGATAAAACAGGGATACCTTCATATTTAAA
The DNA here is from genome assembly GCF_001431845.1 of Calidris pugnax. Classification (NCBI taxonomy): domain Eukaryota; kingdom Metazoa; phylum Chordata; class Aves; order Charadriiformes; family Scolopacidae; genus Calidris; species Calidris pugnax. The sequence goes on along the minus strand of NW_015090783.1, from coordinate 6,589,997 downwards.
GGAGAAACAGTGAAGGATTTCATATTTTAATGAGATACAGATGCCGACCACTGAATGAATCACTCTGCCCATAATTAAAGAGCCTTCTGATGTCTGAGGACTCTTCCTGTCATGAAAACTCTTGGATGCTATTTCATCTTCATCCTAAGCCTGATTTCAGACTGAAACAGGGGGATCCAAATGTTGATGTCACCCCAGACACCACTTATATTCTCCATTTCCCTTTTGAAGAACTTGGTATTAATTTCTGTCTATTCGTGGTTTTATGTTTTTATAGGACTTCAGGCACCCTTAGAGCTAGATGGGAGATGTGAAAAATCAACAACGGACCGAGGAATTTCCAGGCACCATACTTCAGCATTTCATGCAAAACAGCAGTATTTAAGTTCAGGATCTGTCTCACTAACATCCAAACCACAGTATAAAACTAGAAAATTTAATTTTCAAGCACACGAAGAACACAAGAATAACAGCTAAGGATCCCAAGGCAACTGAAAGTTACAGGGAGAAGCTGGACCTTTGTTATTATCCAGCCAGGCTACCTGGGGGCAAAGAGAAAAGAAAAAGCAGCTTCCAGGTACAGTCTTTTCATAAGATGCCCAAAAGCTCGTTTTCCACCTGGTTACTCACATGTCAAAAAAGCTTTTCTTTTTTCCAATTAGGTTGGAATTCTGTGTTTTCGTTTACTTACTGCTACTAATCCCTGGGCATGAATAAAACTCTCAGCTTTTCCGCTATAAGGTAAAAGGATGTTTTTAAAAAAAAATAAATACATCTTATCTTGGGCTGAGAAGTCACCTGAGGGTACTCTTGCTTCATTTCAGCTGCAGCCTCCCCAGGAAAAACTGGTCCCCATGCTTCACTAACCTTCTGGTTGCACATTCTTCCTCATGTCTCTTCTGACAGCCAGCACCCTCATGAACGGTGACATTCAGAACTAAGCACATTGCACCCACCACCAGAACCGAATTAAGCGAACAGAATGCCTTGCATATTTTATAGTAAACCATATTTCTAAGTCCTGATAGTTGTTTTTTTAACCCTACTAATAAGATGGCATTGCAGATCCAGGAATATTCAGTGATCTGCCGTAAACACAAAATCCTCCAGACACACTTCCTTTTATCATTTCTGGCAGAACAGGTACCTGACCAGTTCTTGCCTTTTACAATCATTCATTCCTCCTTTGCTTAGCACTGTTAAGCTGTAACCTATCTTTCTCAGGCCGTTTCTATTATTTCAGATCCCTCGGAATCCTAGTCCTGAACTCAACTGTGCTTGTACCTGTCTCAGCTTAGCATGATCTGCAAAGCGAGTAAGCGTGCTCCCTAGGCATGTCATCCAGGCATTAATGGAAGCAGTGACTACTGCAGGAGCTGCAGGTCTCCAGCTCTTCCTGGCACTGCTGCTTTCTACGTGCTTAGGAACATCTTGATCATCTTTATCATACTTTTCTGAAAAAAAAAACAAACCCTTTCGGCATTATAGGCTTCCCAGCCTACAGCTCCTCCCTTTCTCCTCTTTTGAAAGATATCCCATTAAGCTTCCTTTTCTCCAGCCTTCTCAAGCCTCATTTGTCCTCCGCAGATTTTCGAAGATTATCACTAATGGCACTGAAATCGCTTCAGCCAGTTCTCTAACTACCCAGAGCTGAATTCCTCCAGGCTCTGCTAACTTAAGTATTCAAACCTATTCTTTCCCTCTTTCCCGATAGCGCGCTGGCTGCAGGGCTGCAGCTGACCCTCTCAGGAAGAACAGAAAGGATAAAAAAAGTCATTCAGCACTTCTGCTTTCTCACTTCCATCTTTTGAGAGCTTTTTCTTTCCACTGAGCAGTGGACTAACTCATTCCCTGGCCCAGCTCCTGCTACAAATACATTTATAGAAACCCCTCCGGCTGCCCTTTATGTCTTTTGCCAATTGTAGCTCATTTGGACTTTGGCCCTCTCATTTTTCTTTGCATGTTCACGCTAAAATTGTTCTCAATAGTTTGACCCACTCTCCAATGTTTTTATGTTGCTTTTGAGTTTCAGGTCATTAAAAAGCCCGTGATTTAGCTAAAGTAATCTCTTACTACGTTTCCCATCTGTCCTCTCCATTAAGGGAGTTCATACTTGTGCCATTAAATTCGCTTCTCTAAGAAACTTTCAACTCTCCTAAACTTCCTCTTGTCTCCAAGCAGCTTTCCCAGACCATAGCTCTGAGCTGATCGAAATCCACTTCCTTGAAACCCATTATCTTCCCTGTGCTGCTCTCCCTCCTTTTCTTCTTAATAATCAGCAGTCTGGCAATCTAAAAATGTTTTAATTTTAGAAAAGCTATTCTGCCCAGGTAGAATAATTTCCTAAATTTCCCAACCAAGGACTGAGTTCCAGTTACGGATCAGTTTATAGCTGTGTTGGGAGCTTTGTGTTCTAGAGATGAACAGGGATGTTGCTTCAAGCACTTGGAAGACATTTCCCTGCCAACGTTTTATGGCCAAACCTGTCCTGTCACAAAGCATCACCCCAAAAGGAGGAATTTGCAAAGAATGAAGGGAGGGGGAGAGGGACAATCTCGGATTTTTTTCTGGAAGGACACACACATTCTCCAAAGCACCTGAATCTCTAGGTTAGTGTCCTTAGAAAAGGCTGCAGAATCCACCTTGCTGCTGGCACAAGATATAATGAAGGATTTAAGTGCAGGTTGTAAAATTCTATGTGCTGTCCTAGGTAATTTATACCTTTCCAAATGATGCCTCTCCATTCCTTAAAAACGGGAGATCACCCTCGAGGAGGCAGCCCTGACCCTGGTCCTTTCAACATCCTCCCTCTGCACAGGGGATACTTATATCCTCCTGCCGCGCTCAGCTGCACAGTGGCAGTCGATAGCAAAGAGTGACTTCCACAGAGGAGCTAAGAAGAACAAATATTTTTATAGCAGCCCCCTAATACTTTGAGTAGGGAAGGAAGACGACAGCATGTACAAGGGAGCTATTGAAAACAGCACTGCTTCTAACATGTGCTTAGAAAGATATCTGTTATCTGGGGTTTGCCAGCTGGCTCCTGTATGCACAAGATCACACCGCCTTTAACTCTGTTTGCTTCGCCGTTCCCAGAAACACACTCTTTGCCCTGAAGAAAAAAAATCCCCTCCCGCTGTCGGCTGTGATTAGCTGGCCCCAAACAGCCCCCACTGCCCAGGCTTCAACAGGGCACGTCCCACAGGGAGCCAGGTTGCCCGCTGCTCCCCCTGCCCCAAGCCAGCTGCTAGCACCCTGCCTAAGTCCTGGAAGCTCTCCTGAGGAGGTCTTTAAGGAATGCATTTCAGGTCCTCCAAATCCCTATCACCTCCACCACTAGCCGCTATTAGCTCCTGCCACAGGAAAAAAAAAAAATTGAATATTTAGTTATAATCCCCAAAGGATCCTAGGGCATAGACTGCCCTACACTAGGAAGGGAGGAAAACCCTCTCCCCAGGGTCCCTGTTAGTCCCACCTGCAGGAATCCCACCTTCCTTCCCAATATCAAATCTGTCAACAGTTGATCTTAGGCACGGGGAAGCGTGTAGCATCACCGGGAGGAGCAGCACACCTTCAGTCCTTCAGCAAAGGTGATTCTCCTGCCCCTACTCCTGAAGCCCAGTTATCACCAAGGAGAGAAGAAGAAATCTTTCTTGGCCCTTGCAGAGAAGCAGAACATGTCAGCCATAGCAATAACATAAATATGGTGCAAACAGCAAGTTATCCACAACCTGATCGACACTAAGGATCCATATTACCAGCTTAATTTCTGGCTGATTCCTATTGGGCCATACAGCTCCTTCTGTAAATGTTTCAAGCTTCACCTTAAAATCATTTAAGTCCTTGTTTCCATGACCATCTTTGGCCAAAACCTGCTCCTAAGAACATCTGGACACTGTCAGTGTGCCCTCTCATGGAAATTAAGACTATAATGTTCCCCTACAGAAGCAGTATTTCTCCTACTAATTTGCTTTTACCCAACTATTTGTGTCTCCACCAAACATCTTAAGCTGTCTGTATTAATATTTGGGTTGCTGGTTTATTTTTTCTTTCTAGTTCATTTCCATTTATGGTGTGCTTCTCCATTTAATATTAAATCGACAGTGACAGATCATCACTTTTTTTCCAAATTCACTAAATTGTTTAATAATATAATTTTTAGAAACAGATTTGTGGCTCGCACACACACACACCAAGGCAAAATAAAGATGACAGCACATTTGAACAAGGCAGCAATAAAACAGTGATAGTAATAAAGAATAAAAATGCTATATCAGGTTGCCATGGGAACCAGCATTCAAGGACTCCAGGTAACGTTGTAAAACATGCCACTGAGCATAAAGCAGCTAAGCAGGTTAAGAGGTTATTTATTAGGCTGCAACATGTTGTGCAGTGCCCTCTGGTGAGAGCGCAAGAGAGACACAAACGGGCTGAAGACTGAGGCAGAAGATGCAACTCTTGGTGCCCGGTGGGTACCACCAGGAGCTGTCAGCTCGGCAGCCCTGGGCATCACAGGGAGGGGACCACGCCGTGGGCAGCCTGCTGAGGTGACACCAGGAGATGCACCCAAGCCACTGCTCATCTCTCTCATTTGGGAGCCCAAAGGAACTTACCCGCGGCCCCGGGGAACATCTCTGTAGGTGGGACCTGCCAACCTCTGCCAAGTGCTGCTTTTCCTGCTGAGGGTCATGGGACTGGCTAGATGAAAGCTACAGTAGGTAAGATTAAGGCCAATAAGCACAATCCTTGGTCACAGTACGTTTTCTTAAGGACTGAAAGTGTAACTGTTCCATACCCAGAAATTTCACTAAAATTAGAAGCAGTTCCCCACACGGAAGAGTTGCAAAACCAGGCTCAGATTCCCTGGAGCCCTGGGGCACCACACGCCTGGCAGAGGAATACAGAGAAACAACTCAACAAGGGAAGGAGCTCATGTGCAAAAAATACAAAATTCAGTTCAATTCAAGGTAAAACCACCCTAAAGCGTCCTTTCCTACATGTGACAAAAATACATAGATATCAATCAACCACGAGATGATCTTAAGCACCTTGTCAACGGAGAACTTTTTCCACACATCACACAAACCCCCCCATACAAAACAGAGAATGGTGCAAAGCATCCTGAGCACAACGTGCTCCATCGCACCCTCGCAGTGAAACCCCAGGCTGATGTGGAGGTCCGTGGCTGGTGGCCATTTCTACAGCTCCCACCAGCAGACATCCCTGCCTCTTTCCAGGCACCATTAGTTAACCACAGCCAATTATTTGGGGGAGCAGAATAGCTTGCTTACAAATATCAAGGCACAGGATTTTTTTCCCCTACAGGCCTTTCTGTGGGGAAATCAATAGAAAATCTAGTTAAATGATTTTGAATAAACACTGTTACCGTTTTGTATAGATTGGCTCCTCCAAAACCGAAAACAGAGCTAACGCCATCACATTCCATCACCCTTCCCATTACACCTAAAATAGTGGAAATCACAACACAGAGAAAGAATGATTTTTCAGCCTCCCAAAACCTTGCGTAACACAAGGCACGGCTGGATTAATTTTTTCTATCAGCAAAGCCAGGCTATTTTGCCTAATATTCAGTGCAGCTTTCCTCTGTTGGGACTGGGACTGGTGCACGTCCAGCCTGCCATCACTCCTCTGCCGAGAGCCCCCTCCAGGACCCGTAGCAGCTCTGAGGCAGCAGAAGACTTGAATTTGTATTTAAACAGCAGAAACACTGCTGGGGAGGTGGAGGTGGGGGCTGGAAGATGAAACCCTGCTCTCCTCATTTTCCCCTGCACCGTTAAAGCTGTCAATTCAATTCTCCCCCCACTAAGTGGCACCAATGCACCGCAAACCACAACGAAAACATCTGTACAGACAGCTTATAAATCAATATTCCCCTGTCTTCCTGCGCCTGGCCGGCCACGGGGGAAATCCCCCCGGGGGGGCTGCGTGCACGCCAGGGCCACGGGCGCTGCTGTCGGCCAGCTCTCCCCTGGCCACGGCCCACCAGGGCTGCCTCACACCCATCATCAACGTTTTAATTGCATTTCCACAAAGGAAATGCAGCTCACAGGGACGCAAGAAAAGGGGGGAAAGGCAAATAGGCAATCTCGTGTTAACTGTGCTCTCGTGTTAACTGTATTCCCCAATACCTGCTCCTGCTTTGAAAGAAAAGGGGTGGAGGGACAGCAGTGAACATTGAAGCCCACGCAGCGCTGAGCCCAGCCCACCCCAGACTCCATGCAGCTGAACTACACGTAATCCACACCACAAACCAAACCCTGCACACCAAAGCACTGCCAGTTTTTTTTCAGACAGCCCTTGAGGCCTTTCTGCTGAGGAGAGCTGTAAAGATTGCCCTCTGTTCCTGGTGCAATCACCCATGGCTTCACCCAGCTTTACCTGCCGGCCACTCGCCCTACCATAGAGTAGAGACGTGGAGCAGGGACAGCTCGGCTGCAAATCAAGTCTACTGTAAAAAACAAATCTATAGCTCAAATCTAATCCAGCTGGGAAAATGTTATGCAAATCACAACACCCGTTTACATTTATCATCATGAAAGAGCAGAAACTAACAAGGCAGAACGTCTAGGAAATACCTTCTCACCAATGCTCTTTGAGAGGAACGACAATTAACCAAAACTGTACTAGAGAACAAATAAATTACTAAGCAAAAATGTACTTCACCAAAAACAAGTGGGAACAAGTGAGCAATTTGGGACATTACAGTCTCCCTCGCTACGGCTTGCCATTTGGAAGGGCGATGGCAACGGTCACGGCTAACCGGGGAAACAAGCCATGTGTTGAGCAAAGGTCTAAGGACATCTTGTTCAAACTGGCACGTCACCTCAGTAGTAACATATGAAATACTTCAGGACACCTTCTTAGTGATTGCATACTGTGGGTATTTCAGGTCAAGTGCAACCTCAAGAGGTGTGACAACCACGCAGCGGTAGACAAGAGACTGAAAGCCTGTTTCAAAAAGGATCAAAAGAGGATAGCACTAGAAGAGGAAGACAGACTCCATACACAAACATGGCACTGCCTCTACAGCAGATGTTTTCATTACTGATTTACGGTAACCTGTGGTATTTATTCACCGGGGGATGTACAGCAGCTGGTGACCACCCAGGTGACAGCAGAGTGCTGTGTGGAGTAATGCCCAGAGAGTGATGGAAGATGGGTCTCAGTGATGGAAGATGGGTCTCAGTGATTTCATCAGCATCTGCCTCACACGTGCTTCAGCAGAAAGCTGCTGGAAAGGAACAGCCCAGTAATGTGCTCCCATGCAGGCCAGCCCAGCCAGACACCCGGATCCTGGTGCTGGAAGCAAAGAGACACTCGCTCCCCCAGCCTAAGAACCGCCTGTGGGTGATGGTCACCATAGTCCAGACCAGCCATGCCAAGCTGCCTTCCTAAACTAGCAACATGCAGTGACCACAGAGGAATAACTTCTCTTCATCTACAACAGAGTAGAAGAGCCACAATCTCCACCTTCGTATTCCAGCAAATCTGAGCAGTCATCCCTAAGGGATTGAAAATATCCCTAAGGGGAGGAAAAAAGAGTTCATAGGTGTCCCCGTTCTTGTTTTTAAAACAACAGTCATAGATGTACTTGTGACGTTAAAACTCCAGCGCACTGAATCCAAAACAGGGAATAAGAGAATCCCATTGGTCTTGAAAAATTAAGAATATCCTACGTTGGACGCCTGGGCATCGCGTCACTGGCTATGGATGTTGACTTGCTTCCTATGCTCCCTCCACCTTCCCCCATGCAACATCTAACAGCTGATTATTCTGTTGTTTGTAGTAGACTGAAGTAATTAAGCTTAACCCTAGTCCTGTGGGAGTCCCAGAGAAGGTTAGTGATCCACAGACATGACACGCTGTTATTTATAGCTGATTAAGTTCTATTTATCTACATTTAAATGTTGCAGGAGATGGGAGAGATCCCAAAACACATCTGTGTCTTATTAGAAACACCAGCTGTGTGTGGTAGCTTAAAGTTTGTCTTTCTTGAGAGGTTATAAGAAGAAAAAAAAAACAAACCAGAATAATTCAAATTTTTTACTGTAGCTAAATAAACTGGCGTGGTTTAGTCATGATCTTCAGGATGTAAGCCTGACATCCCATGCAACTGAACTGCTTCTGGGGTCAAACTCAAACCCAAAATTAGCTAGGCCACTTTGAAGCTGTTACGAGCACTGTAATTGCATTTAATTTTTAATGTAAGACTCTTCACGTCTTAAGAGCCATGAGAAAGGTGACCAGCAGGTCACAAACCAGATCTTTAGAGAGTCATAACTTCTGCCCCTTCTGCATTTAGAAACAGCACTGTGGTTTCACTGGTGAGACCGCCTTCGTATATATGCTCTATTTTCACACACACACACAAAGGAAGATGAGCAAACTGAGGGGATGCAATTCTGTCACCACCCTTTCCGTCAGACAGATGTGGTGGGGGACCTCAGTAACAAGATACTGGCATTAAAACCTTCCTTCTGTGCAATTTAAGTTACTGCATTTTTGATGGTAGAGAACAGTGACAGAATTACTGGCATGTAGGATATATAAATATTGTCAAGAATAGTACAACAGTATCTCAGAGTCAGGCTCCAGAGGAAGGGACGGCACTGTCCTGTCACTAAGAGCACCAAATCACAAGAGGTAATGCAGAGTTCACCTCCTAATTGCCAAAGCAGAATGTCACGAAGGAAACAGTAAGCTGATGGGCTGTAAGAGTCCTGAGCTGAAATATCCAGATAGCAACAGCAGGATATATAGCAGGGGCAACTAAATCTCAGGGCTGCAGAACTGTAACTCTCCATGAAAGACGCTTCTCAAGAACCAGAAGAATGACCTATCATCTGTCTTCCTTGGCCTACTGCTTTGCATGCAAGCTATACAGCCCTTGTGAGATTTTCTTTGGTAACCAGCTAGCAGAGTTTCACTTTTAGCATCCCCTGAAATGGAGCTGAGATTCAAAATGAAACTTCAGGGTAAAAAGCGAAACCTCTGAGTTTTGCAAAGAATTCTTTGAAATGCCTCGCCAGAGCTTTGAGATCTTCTTCTCGCACGGGAATCGACAGGCACTTTGTGAAACTGTGCATCTTGAAGAGAGGACACTCGCAAGGACTACTTTCACCCAAGCCACTGACTGAAGTCTTCTGATGGAGAATTAACCAGCTGTCACTCCCCAACAGACCAAATTGCCGTGGCAGCTCATGATGGGCTTCATTTGCAACCCTCACGCACAGTTCGACCTGGGTAGTAAAAGCCACCCAATTCTCCCTTTGCAAGTTCTCTCACAAGCTCCAGGCTCTGACCATCCCCACACCACGCAGTGACTCCTCGCTCTCACCAGTCCCAGCCCACATCTACCCCAGTGATGTGAGTGGGGGCTGATATCAACAGAGCATTAAACCTCAAATTAGAGTATGGCTGGCGTGAGCCCGGGATACTGCCACAGCTTCCCCGAGAAAGGCAATGCCGCCAGCTCTTTGTTTTGTTGCAAGACGTGATAATTTGGCATCATCATCCAAGTTCTGAAATCTGCTGGAACAAAAGAAATGTTGAGCTTTCATTAAGAGGAGACAAAAAAAGCATACAGTCTCAAGTCATAAACGCAGACTTGAAAACATAGCCCATGAGCGCCTGAATGCAATTAAGAAGAATCTAACCCGGTACTCATTAAGTACCTTGGTTGCTGGGCAGCTTATTTGCTCATTCTTATTATTTGATTAGATTTGATAATTCAAATAGTTTGGAGTTGTATTTCTGCTATGGTTCATCTTTTGCTTAGCTGCTCTTTCACAGGCCTCCTGTACAACCCTACAGAAATCACGTAGCCACCCCACACCTCAGTCCAGTATTTCTATAAATAGTCTGATCTTTTTTTTTTTTCCTTCCAGCTTTGACTGCCCTGTTTACCTAGTGTCATCTCTTCTAGGGCTAGAGATGCTTTATACCACACCTCTCAGAAAGTCTCCAACACAAGTCCTTAAATAATACAAAAATCAACAAACTATCATCACATCCGAAACCTAATCCTCACAATCTCAGAAGTTGTGAGCCAGAGCTCCAACACAAATGCTGCCCCATTAAAAACGTGCCATGTATATGCTATCATCCACATATAAATAAAAAAGTTTTAGCTCACAATGATCTCATAAAACTGATGTTTTGAGATAAACTAATACAGAGAATGACCAGCCTCTTACCTGCTAATATCTTTTAGGGGTGCTTTTAGATGATGAGTTTTAGCAGTTGCGAGCGTACACGGGCGTACAGTCAGTAAGACAACTGCCAAAAAGGTTCCTCCCATATTACAGGAAAAAAACAAGCATTTTGAGTTAAAAACAAGGGAAAAAAAAACAACAAAACAAAAACAAAAGCACCAACAAAGCAAAGTCTAGTTAATCCAGAGTACAGTTTCCCCTGGTACTCTGTGTTGCAATTATTTACATATCCCCAGATAGTCAAACTGAGGTGGTCCAAAGTTTTGTTGTGGACTTCGTGGAACATGTCGTGCCTGTGCCAACTGGAGCACACTTAGAGTCTTATCAGGCTGAACAGTGGAACAGAGGAGACGCAAGCTCATCACAAACACCGAGTCAAAAAACCACAACAAAATGGAAAAACGGATTCAAGCACACTACAGGAAGCAGGTACGAGTTCCAACCACCTTGACACCTCGAGACTCTTTGGTAGGATGAACAGCACTAGTAACCAGCACCTTCCAGCTCTGCACCATCCAGCTTCTTGGCAACTTCAACGCTGGGGCTCAAAAGTGAATCCACCAGCACATATTTTAGCCCAGAACGTAAATAAACATATTGAAAGCTGCAGTTAAGGCTTCCTCCCGTATTGTCGCAAATAATCTTTTCTCCACTCTTGCAGACACAAGACAAAACCCACACAACTTGTAAATACTCACCGGGTACACGTGGGGCAGGCTCAGCAGCTGCAATCCCCATGCCCTGCCTGCCACAGCTCCCGGCTGAGCTGCACCCAAAGAACCACAGGACAAAAATACGACCTCTGGTTACTGCAGCAGCACGGCCTCGTAAAGGGCAAAGTGGGGAGCCAGACTTACCAACAGGACACTCCTCTTAATACTCCTATGATAACTGTAGTATTTATTACACCTCAGTACGTTCCAAACGCTGCTCGGTATGAGAATTACAACTCTCCTGTTGTGCCTGCAACACCACATACGCATCTGTAGGTTGTTTAAAAAGGTATTGCTTTTAGGTAGGAGAACCCAAGTGGTGTCGTGCAAACAGCTCTCCTGGCTCCCAAACCAAGAAAAGTTTAACCATGACCAGTCATGGATTATTTCAGAGTTTTGTAAATACAATTAATACACAAAACGTGTCATTATCTCAGCAGACACTTCTTCCCTATGCTTATTTCATAATATTTTAAGTTTACCCTTTGGCTGAACAGGCTAAAAACACATCTGTAGACAAGGAATGCCTGAATGTACTGCTTTACTATTATGCCTAATGAGTACGAGCAGACATCTAAAAACAAAGAAAGCTCAACAGGGTTTTCACCATGAAAATTCATCCTGAATTTCCATTTTCTAACCATACCCCAACAACTTCTGTTTTCCCTATTGCTCATCTAAGTGCCATAGTTTCTCTGATTCCTCATTTTAAATTACATTTACACGAAAAAATGAATCAATCTAAATTATTTTTAAAAACTAAGCAGCACAGTTTCAGATGTGCAAGATCTGCTGATGCATAATTTATTAGAAAAAATAAGGCCATATTGCCATACCACATAAATCACCTTCATTAAGAATTAGACAAAGACAGCCGTATTGGTTTCAGTAACCCTGCTGCTGACCCATTCACTACATATGTATGGGTTGAGTTCAGCTGCAGGTTTATTACTAACCTCTACCTAAAAAACCCACCAAAAAAAATATCACAAAACCTAAACCATAACAGTCAAAACCAGTCTAAGTGACACAAACATACTGCCACAAACATCAGGTAGATTTTTAAGGACTGGTATTTTACATCTCCATTAAATGAACTATCCTAATCCAATAGATTTTTACAGGAACTTTTGAGAAGTACATTGAGAATGCTACCGAGCACGCTGAGCCACCAGCCTTTTGTATCCTTGGAGGGTCTGAAACTCGGCACGCAGCTCAGTGCACCCAAATCTGCTGAGATGGCAAGAGGCGCAGAAGTACCTTGTTTTTCTTCTTCCCCTCAGCATCCACTTCCATTCCTCAGGACCGCTCACCTCCCCTACGCACATGCACCGTTCCCAGAAAGTGCTCAGAAGAGGCAGCCAAAAAACCAATGTCTCCAAAAAAACCAATGATCCAAAAGGAAAGCCTAAGCACTTAAACAAAAACACAAAACAAAAGAAGAAAAGAGGGGCGGAGGAAAGGAAAAAGAAAAAAAAAAGTGCAGTGGAATAAATCCAACCGTAGCTTCTGGGCAGCCCAGCGAGCCCCTAGCAAGTGCCAGCAGTTTCAAAAGAGCTGTAATCTCTAAACTGTTATCAAGGTTTTATCGCACTTGAGTTCTTATCTAAACCAAACAATCACTAGAACAGCAGCTGATAAGGCATCCTGACAAGGTAATTTCAGCAATTTAAATCCGCAGCTACAGCCGTCATACACGGAGAATATTTTAACACTCTTTCCAGTTTAACCTCTAATCTCTCTTCCTCTGTTCTTTCCAAACACAGGGCCAATTTTTCTCTCTTACAGCCGGGTGCCCTTCCTTCCATCACTGGTGTTACGGGCAGGTGCCCTTTGAGCTCTCCCCTTCGGCGTGTGCAGCCCATCCGCCGCCGCCGGCTTGCTTAATCAAAAGGATCATTATTTTCTCTCTGAATTCAAGTGGCCGTTTTCCCTGGCTTGACAAAGGTCCATCGTTAAAAGCGGTGGCTACATCTGTCACGAGCTGCCGTGTGGGAAAGGAGAGGGAAATCAAAGGCAGCAAACGTGATGCAGGATCTGCCTTTGCCCTGCTGTAATTTGGTGTAACACAATAGAAATATTTTATTTGTAGCCCTGTGGGATTTTCACCTAGAACATCTCACCCACATGGCGCAAGGCAGGATTAGCTCAGAAGCCTATTAGCTCAATGTCTCCTCTTCCAAAATAATTCATCGGCCAGGAAAAAATCCAGTGTTTTTTTTCTCCATTTTTGCTTGTAACAGACTTTTAACATCAGGCCAGCCATTGATTTACAGAACATCTGAAAACACTTATTCGTGCTAAATGTAGCTGGTGAGTGACATCCAAAATCAAAACAAAACCAGCCACCTCAACGGACAGAAGCATCAGTTGATCTGACGCAGTTTCTTCTGGACACTAGACACCGCCCTGACACAATTCCCAATTATTTCTCTCCTTATGCTGGAGCAGACAAGTGATACTAAGCTACCAACACATTCCTGCGTCCCCAAAGCTGAGCAGCAACTTGCCTATATCACCGACCGTTTACGTACATAAGACAGGGCAGAGCAGCTTTAGAACCACCCGAGTTTACCCCGGGGCTTTCCAGAGCTGAGCCTGCTCTTGGGCAATCACCCCGGGCACACCCGGCATCTGCAGGGGCACCAGCAGCCACAGCTCCTCCAGTGACTCCAGTAACCAGAGGAAAGTTCCTGGAGTAAACCGCAACCGGGTCCCCTCCGTGGTGCCGTGACTGACTCTGTCGGAGCTGCTGTCTTCATAGGAACAGAAAGAGAATGGTGTAAACTAGAGAAATTGCTCAATTCCCTCAGGTTGAACTTTCAAAATCAGGAAAGGGAATTCAAGATTTCTTGGCATATGCACATGGGGAAAAAAAAACTCAACCAGATGCTGCAAAAACCAAGAAATCCCTTCACTGAGGATGGAAAATTCCTTTACAACCCTATTTCAAAAACTTTCTTCAATCAAAACTTAATGAATCAAGAGACAAAACAGATGCAAAACCCCATTTTCCTCTATAAATCATTGTGTCTGATATGTGAAATGCAAACTAATTTGTTTAAATTACAAGACTTAAATGTGGTTATAGAAATAATAGTGTGTCTTCAGATTTTAATCAGAAAAAAATATATCTTGAGTTTCAGAGAAATTACCCAGCTCAAGTAGGAACACAACATATAAATATAACATGGTACCCTTCGCTAGCCCAGAGACGATGAGTTATTTCCCCTCTCGCTCAGTGTTAAGACTAATGATTTTTTCATTCCTGAATACCCCCAGTTGGGACAATACCGGGCCTCTCTTCTCTTCGGGGGAACCCACCAGAAGTTAATCGATTTACTGGGCTTGAAAATCTTGATGTGTTTGAATATTGCTCTAAAGCATCAAGATATCAAGATCCAGATAGCATGAGTATCTAACACAAAGGAAGAAAACAATCATCTAGTTCTAAAAAGAAATTTGTACCAAAATATACATCATCTTTGTGCTCCTCCTCCATGGCTTTTCGGGGGATAATTGGGGCTGGATATTATATTCAAATAGGTCTCTATTGTATCAGTTTTTCACAGTGCATTACCCCTGGGTCCAACTGGTCTGATTAAAGAACGAATGAACGTTACAGTTGAGCCCTTTTCTTCAACCAAGCCCTGAGTGCACAGAAACTCGCCTGTGAAAGCAGTTATGGGGCATCCACTCAGCATTTAAACCACCCAATCCAACCCGCCATAAACTGTCACTTCAGGCATTTATGGCAGACGGTAAACACATGCTTCTCAGAGAACAACTGCACCCTGTGAGCTCAGCCAATGGAGCAGCATTTCTTATCAAATCAATGGCTTATCAGGGAACCTAACAAAAATAAAGGTTACACCATATGGTCTCCTCCTTTTCACCTCTGCTCCATCGAGACGTATGACTTCAATTAAAGCTACATTGCTCGGGCTTTGCAGGCTCGCTTCCTCCTTGTCTGCCCTTGAAAGCAAAATCCTACCTTTAGAGCAAGGCCCATGGAAACAGCCCCCACAAAATCCTGCTGAACCTGGCAAATAACCCACAGACCCTGCTTTTGCCATCAGAGGCCCCCACTTGTGCCCGCCTGTAGGGACTGACAGCCTGCCATGGTAAGGTTCAGCCTGCTCTAGCCTCCATGGGCCCCTTGTTCTAGCCCCTTGGGCCCCTCAGCCCCTTGGTCTGAATAAAAGGAGCCTGCTGCTCACAATTCTGAAAGATGGAGATGACTCCAAATTGAGGCAAGGACATGAATTTAAAGAGTGCTATTCCTTTCAGACAGGGAGCCCTTTCCATTTAACACATTGAACTAAACCACTAAGGGAGCCACACGGTGAGTTTTTTCGGGTCATTTCTCCTCATAAACAAGCCCTAAAAATCTGGAGGCTGCTGAAAATGCTGCACAAGATACCAGCTCTGCCCTGAGGAGCATCCTGCCACCTCAGCTCCTAGTTCCACACCTCCTGCCTGTGCTGCAGCCCGAGCTCTTCCTCAGATGACTGGGAATGGTCTCAATCTAGAAGAACTTCCTTATTGATTAGCTGTCTTTTTTTCATTAAAATCTTTAAAAATAGCTACTCATTCATTCTTTCAATGCTATTGACAGCTTCTTTGCTAGGAAAAAACATGATAGCAATTCCAATTTTTTATTGCTATTTTCTAAATCATTGCCATATAAATCTGTACTGTCTTCATGGATTACTCATGTATGCTGTTGTTACCAAGCCAGGTTAAATTTAGTTCTAATATAATGCACTTACATTAGAACTCAGAGAGCTCCAACACAAACCCTCCTTGATAAGCAAGCAATAAAAGCCTGTCCTTTATTGCCACCAAGGTAATTCATACTTTAATATATCTATTATTTCAGTACTAAGATTATTTTACTGCAGCAAATTGAATTCCTCATGAAGGAAATAAAAGAAAATGCGTGAGAAATACTGAAGCAAAACTCTGTGAGAGACTAGAGAACAAAAAATTTCAGAGAAACTGGAATTAGTACTGATATCACAAGAAAGGATGGCTTAGAATAACATTATTTCTCACAGTGTTTCTGGGATAATTTGAAGATTGTCAAGACTAAGCATTTCTGTACTGCACTTCACCCAAGACTGTCAGAGAATAAGCATTAAACAGGTCACTTCACAGGCGCCTCAAAAAGGATTCCCATTTTCTACCAAACAAACCCACAGTAGGCAAAATGCCACAAGTCAGATTCTGAGGTCTTATTTCTGACTCATGCTTTCTCACTATTGCAAAATGCTTCCCCTTCCACAGCCTGCAACTGATTTGCAAATTATTCTTTCACTAGCGCTCAAAAAATTGGGAATGGGTTGAAAGATCACGGGTAGTCCTGAGAATTCACCTCATTTGTGCAAAGATTTAGAAGGCAAGTTAACCATCTGCTGTATGTTGGAACAGCTGAGAATCAGAACTCTTGCTCCCATTTGTGATCTTAACTCCGCAGGCTCCAGAAATGTTTTCATTAACACAAATTTTGTATTCAGAGAATCACACACCACTATCGTCATCCTAAACCCCCACTCAGTGCTTTGTACCATACAACATTTCTTGATCAATAGTAATATGATTCACAAATTGGTAAAGGATTTGGAAATATGGTTTGTATTTTGTTCTTTGGAAATCTTTAAGACCTTAATTATAGGCAGGGTAATCTTTTTTTTTTTTTTTTCAAAGAAGAGAATGTTAACTAGTTCATTTCTATTCACTAGTCAATGTAATATAACCAATATTTCAGTAACACAGGTTTACTGTGCTTTAATAGGAGACTGGAATACAGATGAAGCAGCTCAACACGAGCTGTAGCCAACACAACCAGAAGCCTTCCTGCTCCAGGCAGGTCTCACACAGCTGCAGAGCGGTTCACAGGAGGCCAGTTGCTCCCCAGTTCGGAGCAGACAGATGTCCAATGTCAAAAGCCCCATCACCACCATCAGCACTGCCCAGCGGCTGCACCAGGAGGTCGAGTGGAGAATGGCCCATCAAGAGCCCACAAGCACAGAGAGAGGGAGGAACGGCCTCATTTGTTACCGTTATTAATGTGCACAGCGTGGCAGCCTGCAAAGGCTGGTATCTGGACAGAGGCTTCCCAGATGGTGTACACGTCTCAGCAGAGAACATCCTTCCCTTAAAAGACCTAAGCCCACAATTTAAAGAGACAACATAACACTGGTGGCAAACCCGTGCAGCAAAGACCTGTGTCATTTTGTTAACTTCATTGGGTTTGGCTTTTCTCAGTTGAAGGTACAGAAGGAGGGAAAAAGGGAAGGCAAAAGAATCCCAGCTGAGCTGGTGGCATGGCTTCCACAGGCAGAGAGGGAATTCAGAAAGACTGCAAAGGACACCTAAGCATCATCTGTTTCGATCTGAGGAAGAAGGCTTCCCTATGCATTAAAAAGCAGTCAGATAAAACATGAGATCCAACACTCGATGGTGCTCAGTAATGGCAAAGGACAGCAGTGAAGGAAAACAGGGCACTCAGTAGATGCCAAATGAGAAAGATTGATTTAATCAATGTTGTTAAAAATGAGCACCCTTTTTCTCTGTATAGCATTACAGTGCAGAATCGTCCATCAGAGGATGAGTCTATTGTCACTGAGCACTTTGAGCTTCTCCTTCAGATGGAGGTCCTGCTGTATGCAAGAATCAGGCTCTGAGGAATTAGAGGCATTACAATGTATTTTCATTTTCCAGTAAGATAAGTAGAATGATTACCTAGTAGTTATAACTAGAATAAAAATCAAAGTAGTTCTACCTTCCATCACCCCACCAAACCATGCTGGTTGCACTCACACAACAGAGAAACTAAAGGGGAAGGCAGGACCAGAACCCTTTCCCTCACATCTCCCATCTTGAGCTACATGGAGCCACAATTCACCAGGCTTCTCGTCACTCACTGCCACAGAAAGCCCACCTTGCCCAGACATAGCCTGCCTGACGTTCCCACACCACCAGAGCCCATGATTGTTTGGGATCACACAACCCTGCCCTGGCCACTAGACAGTGAAAGTTTGTTCTTCACTACAATGAGAACGAGAAATGATCAAAGCCAAAAAGATTAACAACAAAAGAAAAACATAAAAATCGGTGCAGTGAAAGCTACAGTACAGGACTGTTATAGAGACAGGTTAATTATTAACACTGAGGACTTACCATCCCCTAAGTCTTTAAAAATGTTTAACTAGCAGTTAGAACCACAGTAAGGAAAGACCGCGGTTGAATCTTCTTTCCATTTTGCAGAGGAGGAAACTGAGGTGAGGAATGAGCTCAAAGCCCCAGAGAAAGGCACAGCAGCCCGAATAAAGCACGTCTGGCTTTTAATCCTGCCTGGTAAGATTTAGTGTCCTCTCCTCCGGTTTACTCTCTTACAAACCTCGATCAGGAAAGCAGGAATCAGCATCTTTTAAGTAGCAACATTCTTATTTGTGAACTGAAAAGCATTTACCACAAGGGACATAAAAAAGACTGACCTTTGACATTTTTGAAAGCTCAATAAATGACAATATGAAGCAAAATTGTATCATGCACCAATAAACTGTAAATTATTTTATGATATAAGAGGTTATTTAATCTAAAACTATAACTATTAAGGAGAGTGATAAGAGATAAGGAAGGTAAAGACTCAGGGACTTTTCAGTCTTATATCTTATCTCTTCTAGTGTAATATTAACCAGCTCGATTCACAATATCCCAGTCACTTTGTGATCTTTCCACAGTTGAAAACAATTAGCAAATGTGAAGTATCCAGAACTTTGTTCAGTTGTGCCACTAAAACAATACAATCTTGCTTTTGATCACGCATTCAAGCTACAGTAGCACCAGTGCATGGAAGATGTTAGTCCTGTAGGGTTGGGAGTGGTCTTTTTTTTTTTTGTTAAACCTGTAAACTTTATGATTTTACTCTGAATAGGAGAGTATCAACTCTTACTGCTCCTCTACAGTCAACGCAGTTTTTAATCCACTTGGCAAGGATTAGTAAACTGCTTTCTAATATATTGCTTTGACATCTCTCTAACCAATTATATGACATTTTGCAGCAGGCATTGATTTATGTTAGAAGTCTACAGGAACAGTCACATTAATAAAGCTGATTGTGTATCTCATCACAGAAATTATTTAATGATGGAGGTACTGTCATGCACATTCACCTGTACCCAAAGAAAAATCAATTTACCAGCTAGACCACCCACCCACTGTTAAATCTTTTATTTAGCTTGTATCATTATTGATTTTAATTGAAGAAGTCATGATTTGTCATAGCTTGTACTGCCTGAAAACTAAATACTCTTTAATGTGCTGTTAAAACTGCAGGTGGTTTTGTCCACAAACAGTGGAAGAGTATTGCTCAACTAAATCCTCAGATCACAAACCTGCCATCACACACCGCAGCCTATGATTGTTTTAGCTCTTGTAAAACGTTGCGGTTGGATAAGAGAGCTCCAAACAGAATACTGGGGCTGGCTGGTTGGAGAGATATATATTATTTTATTAAATATAATTTATCCCCCTCTCCTCTAAATCCTCTACCCTGCCAAGATTTATTCATATCAATAATCTCTCAACTTCAAGAGCTTAATGAGTATAAAATATTGGTGTGTGCTGCAACCTTAGGGACATAATTTCACATCGACTTCAACGAGACACAAGCCAACGCAGCAGCCAGAAGCGTGGAAGCTTCCCCCCCCAGGTCACTGCTGCTCCTGCCCCCCAGCAAAAGTGATGCTGCGCGTCAGGAAACCGGTGTGGCTAGAAACAAACTGCCCAAAAAATGAAGAACAAACCAAAACCACACCAACAAACGCCCTGAGCTCACTGTGATCCTCGCCCACAGCTGTCCTGCCGCAGGGGAGCAGCAGGCGCTGGGTGAGACCCAGCCGGGAAGGGGCAGCAGCACCAGCTCAGACCCTGTAGAAACCCTGCTCCAAAAGTACATGCAATGGGAACACCCCATACAGCATTAAGGAGCAAACTCTTGCTGGAGGTGGCTGTTAGGTGGCTATTTTTGGCCAACAAAGCAAGTGTGTTATTTTCTCTGATGACAAAAGTGCTATGTTAAAAAGGCCAGACAAATAAAATCCAATCCCCACTTGCACATTCTCTTCCCTCTGACACGGAGCTCTCTGCAGCCACTTTACGTACTGATGGTTCCTTGGCCGATCCTCACCTAAGCTGTCCAAAAGGAGGTGTTTCAACACATGCTTATGTCGCAAACAACATTCAAAAGCTTTTCCTTTTGTTGCAACATCGAACCAAAACAAACTTTGAAATGGCAGAAGCTGCAACAAACAGATTTGTCATTCCCCAAGCCAGCTTTAATCCTCACAGCCCGGGAGCCCGCAGGCAGAGCCAGAGACGCTTCCCGCGCGGGACTGCAGGAGCTGGATTTCAAACATGTTCTTAGAAACTCATCATCCAGTTCCAGACTGTGCCACCACGAGCCCCCAGCACGGGGAGATGGGAGAGGCCTCAAGCACTTGGTATTTCTCAAGGGAAGATAATATCCTGTTTTCCCTCACTGGGAGGGTGGATGGGGAAAGACAACCTGTGAAGGCGGCTTGCAGTCACCATTACACTACACAAAGGCAAGGCAAAGAGCACAAACATTTCCCACCCACAGAGCTCACCCTTAACCCCTGAGTCCTGAGCAATTTCCCCATTTATCTTATTCCATCTGCTTGGTGAAGTTACACCGCCTGTCATAAAGGCAGCTATAGATACACAGAGAGACGCATACATTACCTCAATAGATTGAGAACACATATTTTATTAAAAATATTGTTAATGCAGCTGCAGAGCACCTAGAGAGATGAGAATCGACCTGCTCACATGTTGCTGCTCTCCCAGCTCACCCACTGCTACCTTTAGCTCTCCACGGTAATAGCAATGACATCTATTTCTCTCTCTCCCTCTTGGTGTAAATATAACTTGAATCCAAAAGCCTGGTCAGATTTGAGTTGAGGTTACATAGCTTTTAATTTGACACACACCCCCCTCATCAAAGAGGGGTTTTTCCTCTTGAAAACAGACCTACGTGTGCTGTGTGTCAGGGAAATACAGAACCCTTTGATCAGCTACGTAACATCTGCATCCACTTCAGCAAACCAATTCTCCATCAGCCATTTCCATGAGTCACCACCAGGACCACTCTCCTCCCAGTCACCAGGAGCCCGGGGAGGCAGTGACCCTGAAAAGCTCTGTCAGCTCTGAACACTTCCCACTCTGCAACGTGCGCCTGGAGCAAGTGCCTGTAAATAGGAAGGCAAGAGATGTTCTCCAGCTCAGAAAGAAACAAAGGGAAAACAGAGCTGGAAGAGTCCCTAGGCTTTCTAAAATGTAAAAAGAGACTCCAGCTCTCAAGATTTGAAAGATGGAAATCTCCCAGCATCCTGCAGCGGCAGCCAGATGGTGTTTCTGCACTTACTGGGCCTAGAAGAGCCATCTGAGCTAGAGGGCAAAGACAAACAAGCAGTTGTAATCACACAACTTACTAGCACCTGGCACATAATAAATGCTACCACTTAAGAAACCTATAGAATAAGCTACATTTGGCTTAAGAGCCTCAGCTAAAGGTAGCTGAACAGTTATGAGTATTAGCTTGTAACAGCAGCTCAGGACAGCACTTTTCTCTATTCTTTCCCATTCTCTTTGACGAGGAAACAATTGGGAGCCAAAGTCCTCTGAAAACCACCAAATTTAAGGATTTGGTCAGGAATCTTCTGCTTAAGAAATGTGACCAGTTGGACAGGAAAAAAATATTTATGAAGTGCCTGTAAAGCTCCTAGCTCAGTTTTTTGAGCTCATGTGGCATGAATACTATTCAGGAGCAAAGCACGTATGATATCCCGCTTTTTCATCGCTCAGTACAACCCACGGTAACTGGGAAGAGAAACAAAAATGGAAGGGAAGAGGGGAAAAGCTGGGAATTAAAGGTTACATATGAGCAAGCAGGAGAACAGCAACAGGCACAGGATCCAACACAAAGAAGATGAGGGTATAGGAGATTTCCTCCTCCTCTTTCCTCCTTTCTATACCATGTGCCTCCCCGGTACCACCTCCCCAGATACTTCTTCAGATCCCTCACCAAGATGCACGTGACCAAGCCCACGGGCCACTCCAACATTACACAGGGCACCACTGCCTCCAGGCATTTCAGAGAAACCACCCCTGCTCTTGCGTGGACATTGTAGCACGCTGAAGTCATATTCACATGCAGAAAAACCCAACATGACACCTGAAGGTGTGAACTTTCCTACTACCCCAGTTGTGCCTCTCCGCTGACCAAGCAGTAGCTCTTCCAAGGGTCAGACTTCAGGCTTCATTCTCTCTGCTGAATTAATCACTAGGTTCTCAGTTAGGACTGCCAAATGACAAACGGAGCCAGCGAGTGCAGATGCTGGCAGTCTGGGAGCTGGACCGGATCCACCATCTCATTTCCTACAGTCACTCCACAGCTCTCAGAACAGTTATGGTCATTACCAAGCAGGGAAAGAATGGAGCCAGATACCTACACAAAAGCAACTATATTTCATAATCAACTTTCTGTATGTTGGATTTTACTCCACAAAAGCATTCAGAGATACTCTGGTATGGAAACAGAAATCAGCGAACTTAAGGTACTTCTTTGCAGGACTCACTTTTCACATGCGTTATTCACCTACATAAGAATATACCTGGCAAAACGATATATACCTGGCAAAACGATGCTGGAACTTCCCCTGTCCTTGTTAACAACAGGAAAGTAAGTAACCTGCAAGTATGGATGAACATTTGTTGTGTTAGCTACTAATTGTCTTAGCTACTAATTCACCTCTCTCAAATTAATCTTAGCTTTGGAGAGGATGAAGAACAGTTCTAACCTTTAGTCCTGAGTGCGGGCCAGCCATGCACTGGGATGCTGGGAGCAGAAACAAGGACACAACGTGTATGTTTGATTAAAACGTTAGCATTAAAACATTAGCTCACAAGCACTCTGCATTGCCAGTGTATCTCCATTGCTCACTCATGCTGAATCCAGAGAACACGCAATAGCGTCGGAAGGCTCTTCACTTCTTGATGCACACTGGTGTCAGGGAATCCATGGCATCCCCTCGGCGTCTCTCACCTGTGCAGCACTTTTGCTTGTAATAGTAGAAATCGTTTCCCTTGTTAGATACTGCTTGAAATAGTCCTATATTTTATGCTCCTAATTCAGAGCTACATTTCCTCTGGGTTTCTCTATGCTCCAACTGGCAACAACTATTGATTACTGCAAACATTCTCCTTTTCTTTACTGCTACTTAAACAAATGTAGAAAAATCTTAGACAGCATTTCTCAAAAAACAGGCTGGTAAAACCAGAAGCTACCTTATCTCAGTGCTGTATGGAGTACGTACAGCAATCTACTTCCAGGGAACAACTCCATCTAAAGATGATAACTGCAAGAAAATTCTTAATGCGGGAAGCATTTCAAAGCAAATACAGAGACTTCCATACAAGTGCTAATCTTTTAAACAACCTCCCTCCCATTGTACAGCTTGCCAAAAGGCGATTTTCTGACAGCAAAGAATGAAGTGTCAGCATTGCAGAGCTAACTGGGTTGGTATTTTACATTTCCCTCCCCATTCTAATGCACTTTTATACAATAGCACTATGAAAAATTGTCAGGAGAAGATCAGAAAGTACTGATTTTTCACTCGTTTTACTCATATCGCCCACAAAAGCAAAGTTATCAAAGACCAGTGGTGATGCATTGAGGCAACTGATTTGTCCACAGTGAGGCAGCTCTGTCCAGGAGCTTGGTGGCATCAAATGTGCCTTTATTCAGATTTACGAAGTCCCCCTGGTTTGTACGTAGGTGGTCACCTGCAGTTTCAGAGCCCGCAGTGACTGGTTTCAGGTTATGAAATAACTACATGGTAAATGAGCTGGAATTTGCAACATACCTGGGGAGAAGAGAAGCCAAGAGGAATGTCTCCTTCACCCACAGTCAGGTTCCCCAGTGCTCGCACTGAGCCCCAGACCCAAGGAAGCCTATTTCCATACAGACCCGTGTCCTGCTCCTTAACCACTTCTTGCAGGGTAACTTTGCCAGGTGGCACGAGCTCCAGCTGAAGCTGCTCTTCATTGGGAAAGCTGATCCATCAGCTCAGGCACCCCTCTTCCCTTGGAAAGGCTGGTGAACCTGTGCTGCAGGCTCTTTCCTACGCATAGGGTTTATTATGGGGAGCATATACAGGATCTCTCTCTATATCCCTCAGACACTTACAGACATTTTATGTTTTTAAGAGATCTATTGGACTTTCCCGACCTGGCTTAAATCAGCCAACTTAAAAGTTACTGGACAGCAGAAGGGAAAAAAAATTTGCACCAGACAAATTCCCATAGCAAAACCAAATTAGAAATAAGCAGGGTGCCAACTGCTCTCAGAAACACCATTCACTCATTAGGACACTGCCCAAAAGATACGACCTATTTGTCGAGGCCCACAGCTGACAGCAGGGCACAGCTCATCCTGGCTTGGCCACGGCTGAGATGGAGCTTTACTTAAAAACAAACAAACGTAGAAAGCCCACCGCAGAAAGAGGGAAGATTACAAGTAACTGCTAGCTAAAGGGCAACGCGCTTATTTATTTATTTAAGTCCAACACAAATACGGCAGGAGCTTAGGGACAAGACAGTTGAGATAAAATGACTCTGCACACACTTAAAAAACCTTATGAACTCTCTTTCTTTCTATGCAATCAGCCTAATTACACTTATGTAGAAGTCTAATTACACCTCTGCATTAGCTACCAGTGAAGTGTTTCTTGGGTTATTTCTGAGCAGCCTACAATTAAATGAGCCTCATCCATTAAGTGACACTTTGTGTGTGTAGTCTTACTGCTCCAATTATGTACCTCAAATCAGCCCCTGAAAATCCTCCTTTGCTGCCAAAGATATCCCTGTGAAAAATGAAGGATATTGGAGGTGGCTTGAAAAACACCGCTGACATTAAAAACAAATGCTGTTATGCAAAGCCCTGCGTTTTATTTAAATTTGTGCTGCTTGAGATGCAAACAAGACTCATTTCACTACATGGCTGTGCTATTCATTTATTAACTATTCCGCATGAAATCCATTTCTAAGCGATTTCACTAAAGTTCATAAGCCATTTTAGAACTCAGAAACTGATGAAAAAGAAAATGATCCAGCAGTTACAAACCTTGAACTAAAAGCCTGATGGAAATAATTTTATTTCTCGATTTAAACAGCATATGAAATTGGATTCAATCCCAAAATCATTACATGCTCTTTTTAATTAAAACTTATGAAGGTTGTAGAAAGTGGTTATACTTTCAGAAAGAAGGAACTCCTTTCTGAGTTTACTGCCCTAGTAGCCTATGACTAACACTTGGGAACAGACAACAAATGAGGTAAACAAAACAAGGTTGCCACATTTTTACTTTGGTGATACATGCTTTAATATCCAAAACCTGGTATTAACAAGCACTATGGCTTCAGCTGGCAATAGCTAAGCTTCCTCCTCTATTTTCTAGGCAGCGGTAGTTCAATGTAAACAGGAAAAAAAACTGCAATAGGCTGCAATTTGCTTAGTGTCATCAGCTCCCATCTCTTAGGGGGGGTTCTGATATGCTACCTGTAAATAATGCTGATGGTAAAGGATGACCCCAAGGCCAGCTCAGAGTACCACACACCACCAACACAGTGCTAACATCCCAAAACTGTTCTCTAGCCCCTTTATTATTCTTTATTTCAGTCTCTGGGTAACTTCACCTGCAAGCAAAATTCAGCTAACGTTTCAATGGAGACCATGCCTCAGTCTATGTCCCTTGCAACTGTCTTGAGTTCACCATGGCTAAAGTAATAATTTCCTCTTCTGTATCCCTCCTTGCCACCAAACTCCAGCACCAGCCTGTTCACAAGCAGAGTACTCCTTTTGACTTAAGACCCACATTCCATTCCCATAACCATGGTGTTTTTAGAACATTTTCTGCTTCAGTGCATTAACATCCCTGGGTTCTATCCACGCAGGTGAAGCACTTGCCCAGGACTGCGCTGCACATCCTTTGCTGTGGCCACATCAGTGCCATTTACCTCCCCTGTCACTGTGGGGCTGCTGCAAAGCTCCCTGCTGCCTCCCCCCGAGTCGAGCATCTTTCCCCTCATTGCTCTAAGTCAACTGTTTTTAATCACACGGAACCTGAGCAGCTCCTTTTCACTTTGAAGACCTGCAGAGCCTCCCGTACCCCACTCAGCTCTCACACACAGGCACGCTGGCTACCATGGCCCTGTCTCCCAGCATGGACTTGTTCATGTTTTATAAAAACAAATTATACCATCATCCAGCATATTTCTTGGGGAAGACCCACAGTTGCAACATGATCCATTTATTATATGTATATTTGCACTTACAGAACGGGAGGTTGCCACAATGCAAATCCTCTGAATTTTTGCTGAAAGAAGTTAATACAAGTAAAACAGCACAAAGTTGAATTTCTCTGCTGTGCACTGAGCTGCAGCTGAGGGTAGTGTTGTTCTGTGCAACTCAAGAGGAAAGATCCATCAGCCAAAAAGCAACAAAAAACTCAGCCACGTACCCCTTTTTAAGCAAGTATGCTGTATGCAAATTAAATCCAACTGAAGATATCACTACAATGTTAATGAACCCCTAAGCACTGAAAAAATAAGCATCAAGGGAGTGTAAAAGTGCATTTTGAAACCATGCTATGCTATTACAGAAAACATCTTATGACTACCACGGTCACCTTCGCCCAAAAGACTTTGCATCGCACAGAAACATTTGCCATCTGCAGCATTACTGAATAGGCGTGTTCTCTCAGTATATAAAAAAAAGACATTTTACTTGCTTGGGTCAATAAGACAGCTGATTAAAATCATATCATGTTTTTAGAAATAAGAAAGAGTCTTTCAAGACCTAGTTTCTTCAAGTAACTTCAGATTCATCTCTGAATGAGCACCTGCCTGTAGACCAGAGCCAGTGGTGCCAGCTCCCTCTCGCAGCAGACTCTGCATCTGGACCCAAAGGGAGCAGATTTAAAGATGACCCTGATCCTACATTAGTGCTAAACTACTATCAGTAGCCCCATTGAAATTACTGCCTGGAAGTTAAACAGCAGAGTAACTCTGCAAGAATCCCACATTACATGAGAAGCTTCAATGGGCAGGAGTGCTGATGTGCTGCCAGAAATGCAGGGACTTTCCTTAAACTCTTGGTTTGACTTAACATCCACTGAAGGCTCCACTCCTGTCAACTCTGAAGAGTGAAGGGTCACGCACCCGTCTCAAGATGCAAAAAGAGGGCCTCTCATGAGATATTCATAGCTACCTTCCTTCTTACATATGCTGAATGACTATGTTTGAAACTTTCAGAGTGAATGTAATGGATATATCAAATCCCAGAAATGATATAAAATTCCTTGTGTAACCTGGGAGCTCAGTGATATAATTACAATATGAAGATATTAAAAGATCAAAGTCAGAGAGCTGGTTAGGGTGAAATATAGAAGACAACTGTTTGCAAACTGCTCCAACTATTGTATTTGAGGCTTTCCAGCTGCTGAATATGTGACAATAATATTTCTTCCACATCTAGTTTTGCACCCTCCTATGCTTCATTAATCTGCTTTCTATATAAAACATTCCAAGCAGTGCTACTCCACATGCTTTTTCACCTCACTAATGGCAACTTACTTTGTAAAACCCCTCAGAGAAGAAGGATCAGCATTTGAGCAGTTTCTTCATTCTAATGCAGCACAAAATGATCCAAACCAAACACCTTGCATTTCAGCATGACAGCGGTGATCTCAACAGAGGCATCGCACTGCGCATGAGCAACTGGGTTTCCAGATTTGGACAAGTATCGCAAATCAGCTCTGCAAAATGACATCTTTACAGAAACTTTGCTTTTAGGACAAAATCTCCATAAAACGTGCAACCTGGGAAAAAATGCCAAGTGGGAACCTGCAGGACTCTTTCCTCTCTTCCCTGCTTGACCTCATTATCTGCTCAGAGCCCACTTAGCAGCTCAGTCTAACCACTGAAACCTCGCAAATTAACAGCGCTTACAAGAGTGCATGAACCGTAAGTCACCTGGGGCAACCTTCCAACCAAGAGGAGCTGCCACACGAAGTCTCGTGGCAGAGCCTGAAATGAGGTTATTCTAACAGCGAGGAAAAAACACTCTCTCGGAAAGCTTTTCCCAATTCTTACCAGCACCAATTTAAAATAAAGTTATTCGCATGAAAATTGAGAGAACAAGTCAAGTTTAGCATACTAATTGCTTTCTTGAGCTCAGGTTTCTGTTCAATAATCAGCAGCTTTAGAAGGGTTTAAGCACCTTGGTTTCAGTGTGCCCTGAGAGCGAGGACACTGCCCAAGAAGGTGTGATCAGCACCTCACCATGTGCTATAGGTCCAAGGCAGCAGCTTTCCCCTCTGGAGGGAAATGTTCTGCAAATCACAACGCTGCTAATGCTTGAATGTTTGCAAATACCAGTTCAACCAGCAGGAGATCAAACCACCAGCTGGACTGGTTCTCACCAACACTTGACATTTAACAGCAAACAAGGCCCTACAGCCAGGCAAGGTCAATGAGCAGGGGATGCTCATCCATACAGATATCAACAGATAAAATGGTACTCCAGAAACACTTTGTGGTTATGCTTAGAAATCAACTCCTGAGAAGTTTCTTAATTGGTTTCACACTCAAACATGCTTAAACTTAGTGTCATATTTGTTGCTTTCTTCATTTCACTTTCCAAATTTCTCCTAGTAATTGATCACTGTTCCTCCAAAACATGAGGCTTTCTACGCACAGGACAATTCCAGGGCACTCTCACACTGCCATTCCACTGATTCTGTTTGGATGACGGGGCTTCATCCAGATTAGTTGATGGCTCACCTCCGATGGTCATCAGATGCTTCATTTCTCAAAGGGCAGTGTGCTTAAGAAAGGAGAAGCTGGGGAGCAGAGTGAGGATCAGCAGGGATGAACTTAGGGTGATGGGAGGGCATGAAGGACAGAGCGGGTCAGGAGTGAGGACAGAGAGAGCAGTGTGTCTGCAAACACAAGTGCAGCTTAGTAGGAGACCCATGGCATATTTTGCAAGACCTCTGTTCTGCTCATCTTTGAATGTCCAAACCAAAAATATCTCCATCCCAGACTTCAGGATGGCATCTCACTGTCTCAATATCAAACAAAGCAACCAGACATGTCAGTCTCCCTCCCCTCTGCCCACCCACCTGCATGTTCTGCCACAGACCAACGTACACGTCCTGAGGTGACAACTCCTGAGGAGGAGCAGGAAAACTCTGTTGGCAGTGCTCTACCACAAACAAAACCTGTCATTTCCCCATAAGAGGAAATTCCTAAAATTTAACTTCCTCTTAAAGTTTATTTTTTAATGACCAAATCTGTTAAACTCCACATACATAGCAGGACCTCTTATTAGAAAAAAACTCTTTGGAAAGAATGATGGTTGAAATAATGAAGACCGCTGGTTTAATTTTTATTTTCCTTTTAAAAGGACTAGTGAAATATGAAAAAGGTTCAACAGTCTTTAAAAAAAAAAATCTAACAAACAAACCAGACACACCAAGAGCACATGGGATTCCTTTCTATCATTTAATCAGAAACTGGAAGGAGGGAAAGCATTGGAAAGGACAGGAAAGTTTGACCTCAGCAAGTGCATGCCTCAAAGCTGCAGGCTGCCCTCGCTTCAGAGAGGCTGCAGAGGGTATTTTCTTTCTTATATTTAGAAATCACAAACATGGGGAACAACAGAAAAGGAACACTCTGCATCACGTAGAGCCCCCCATCTTGCTAATGAGGCAAATTAACAAGAGGAGTCATTTTACAGATCCCACTTCACACATCAGACCCATGCTGAGATTGCAAGGCAGTTCTCTCAGCTGGGTTTCCTTTGATTTGTCAACTAAACACGTACTCTGAACGAATGGATCAATCCCTTGAAATGTATCCCCTTTCACTAAGGTGTTAGGAAAGCAATGTGCTGCTTTTCCAGATGAGAAGACCACAGGAAACAAATCTGTTTTTTTAAAAAAACAACTTTCAATTGTGCATGTTCCATCACCGGGTGCAGACCTCCACTTTGATGCCTGTGCTGTGATTAAAAGCAGTCCCTGTACCTCTTCCAGGGGACTCCAGCATGCATTAAGAAACCAAATTCTGTCACAGTACAGACACATCAGCAGCCTCTGACATGGTTTGTATGAAGCCATTCCTCTCCATCTCTGCTTTGTGCTCTCCTGATGGAAGGCCACCCACCCAAGCACACACCCAATTAACCTACAATTAAGGGCACTAAGCTGCTAAAGCTCTGCTTTTTGCTGGGAGAGACAAGAACTGGGCCATGAGGCTGGGATTGCCCTTTGGGCACTGCCAGCTGCTGTGTTTTTCCCTTTTGGAGGCGGACATGACTCATCCATCTTGCATGCACTATCCAGAAAGTTTCCACAAGGGAAGAGGAAGAGCACGAGTGGTCCCAGGGCACCGTGCTGGGGAGGCTTTTATCAGCAGGTGCCTTTTTTTCAGCAGCCCGGTGTCAGTTTCTCCATTACAAGATTACCATATCCTGGCTCTCAACTGAGGAACAAATCTCTCCAAAAACATTATTGTCACTCTTCCTTCTGAATGCACCAATGAACGCTTACTTAGAAATAAGCATTAGATTATTACATTACAGGGCTTTTCCTTTTTTGTTGTTGTTTTTTTTTTTTAAATATCACTTTTCTGATTCACATTTGGTACCTGGAAGGGGTGACTTGAATCTGTAGGCTCTATTTAGAAGTAAAAAACCCTGTGGGAAACATGCGTGGGGACACAGGAGGAGACTGGAGTGAATTAAAATGTAACTATTTAAAAGTCACTTAAATTCTGCCACTTCTGAAGGAAACCAATTACAGAAATCCTGCATTCATGGTATTTGAACTTGTGTTTTGTCTGCAGTACATTTCCTCTATTCCTACAACTCTTAAAAGGACACTTCATGAATTTCTGGATCCAAAAGCCATCGACAGCGTTCAGTGTCAATACAGGCAGCGATTACCGGCCAACACACACCTAGTAACTGAGAAACCAAACACCACGAAGAGCATGTGTACAATGTAAATACTTCCTGCACAATCCTCATTTGATTCAAGTTCACCATCCTACCAAGCATACCGTGAGCCCTGCCAGTCAACATGACATTTAACTGTCAGTAGGTTTCAGAGATAACAGCCCTCTACACAGGACAGAGGCATTTCACATAGTTCAAAACTACTGTTTCCATCTGTAAACAGAAATGGATAGAAATAACCCTGTCAATTCAATAAATTATTTGAATTAGGCACCAAAACCCCCTGTGTCTGAATTCACAGATATTATGGATGACAAGACTTAGCCTACAATTCTCATTAAATCAAATCTGAAAACAGGTCAAATGATTGCTGTGCACCTGAAACATCAGCCAGGTTTACTGAGAAATCCACTCAGAGTGCAGGCAGGAGCTTGAGGTGGTAATTTCATGGTACTGGGAGAAAGGAATGAATAATTCACTGGGTTTAGACAGTCAAAACTTACCACTTTTGGTGAACTTTACCTCTGAGATTTTAGATTCATTCAAACCCAAACCACAGCTCAGCAGGTGCAAATTCATGAAAGCACCAAGTTTGCATGACTCGCTTCGAACTGAAACCACCATCTTCTTGCAAAGCAGCAGCTGTGGCAAGCGCTCTAAGAGAATAAATATTTATTCCTCCTTAAATAAAGCTGCCTTCCCACCCACGAGCGCAGGCAGAACAATCAAAGGCTTCTCAAGGACAATTAGAGGAAAAGCTCCTGCCTGCCAAAGTCAACCATTGCCAGCACAGTGAAACCTGGGACACTAGCTCTACAGCTCCTTTGAGGAAAAAGGCTTCCGTTACAAATCCCTCCGGATTTCAAGCTTGTTTCATAGCCACAAGGATTATTTCCCTCTTTTCCTGGCCAGCTCTTCCTTCAGAATTCATCAATATCACTCCTTGCTGCTAGATAACATCAACATGATGCATCATACAGTAGCTTCTCTTCCCAAGGGGCATGAACAGCATACTAGTACTAACCGTATTTTTTAAGTTCAGTTTATCCATTTGCTCTGACTTCTGCTATTTTTATATCTCTGACTATCCACCTTTTAAAACAGCCTTTTCTGATGACAAATAACAAGATAGATCGATTCGGTTTTGCTCTGGATGTGAAGATAAATTATTTTAATTAGGTAAGAAACAGTCTTTGTCACTGCAATTGCTAAAGATGCTCAGAACAGAGAACAAAACAGCTGAAACCTTATACATTTAAGTTGGTGGTTTTGGTTGGATTTTTATTGTTCTTTGTTGACTTTTCTCGCTTGTGCTTCTACATGCTCCTCAGAGGGATCAAAACAGCAGCACCTAGCTGGAGAAGGCCAGCAGTTGAAATTAAAGCAAGAGTCTAACTGGAGAGAGCCATATTTTTACATGCAAACAGCTCATTTCACAGAGTAATGGGTTTGTGCCATTGGGACCTGCATGCAGATGAAGTTTGGATTCTTCCTAAATTTGAAGAACGGCCAGGTTGCAAGCAGCTTCACAAGAGCCATACTGGCAGGAAGGCTGGCCACCCACAGAACCCCATGATTCCTACAGCAGGGAAACTTCTTAGCACTTATCTCCTCCCATGCTTTACGGTCACCCACCCCAGTATATTCCCCATAGCCCTTCATTCTCTACCCTTGAAGCCCACTCTACACAGTCCCATCCAAGAGATGAAGGAAGGTGTACAAGCAAGAACCACTGGATTGACTGGCAGAGGTCACATGAATATTCCTGCTTGGCAACCACATCGCCTGCAGGTTGAGACTCAGGTGGTGCTTGTGCTCGAGGTCTGGAGCCTTGGAAGAAGAAGGGCTCGCTGGAGGAGCATGTACTGTGGCACTGGCACTGCGTGTTTCATCAATGCTGCTCACGTAAAACAAACAAGAGTTAAATCAGGGCTACTGAACATCCCTTCCTAGCTCCATCCCCTTTTCATCATTCTTTTCTTTGCCAAGAGCGATGTTATCTGCAGAGTACTCACACCCAGATTCTTATCTTTCACCTGGCAATATTGCAAATGCAAATTCATGTTTTCTGTTCATAAGGAACAGACCAGTGACTGAGCAACCACGTACACGTGATGTCAAACCCTAATGAAATCACAGACTCCACCAATCCCCAGTGACATGTTCAGACTGCAATCCCTACTGGGCATGTAATGGCAACGGCAACTGCTGAGAGCATCCTGGATTATATCCAGCCTCTTACCCAGCAAAAGAGGGTAATTAAACGTTTGGGGATCAACTGGAAACACTCCTTCATGCAGGATTTTCCCAGCAGAGGGCACTTTTGATTCACAGACCACTTCGGATGCTGCTTTTTGTTATTCTCCATTGCCATCTCAAAGAGCTGAAGCAGAGGTGGTGCTGTCTGCTTAAAAATAAAGACATCGTTGCTTTAGCTCCACTTTCCTTCCTCCTTCTCCCCTCCAACAAGTTTTATTAAGTTCTCATCTTTAATTCATGCCTGCAGCAGAGCTGATGTCACTTTTTTTTTTGCTATTAAAAAAAGATCCACAAAGCACAAGCCAAGCTTGCAGTGGTATCTCACCTACTTTCCTTCTCTATTTTTATTTTCACTTCCAGTGATTTGTTAACATTCATTATCCTCAAAAACTGAAAATGTATTCCAACAGAAACATGACTATAGCACTTCGAGAGGAAAGCAAACAAACCACCTATTAGATTACACTCTCCGTCCCCTACAAAGGCAGGACACAGCCCACCAGAGACATATCACAAATTAAACCCTCCAGTCGTCTGCAGGGACATTGCAGGGTGTTAGGGACCCAGCAAAATAAACAACTTGGCAACCGTTAAGGTGAATTCCCCTTTGGGAAACTGTCGTTTCACAGTGGATGTAAAGTGAGAATGAGAGAGGACGTGTGATAAGACAGTGTGTGGGGGAGAATTTTCCAGCAAAAGCCCTGGGAACTGAGATGTTTTTAACCGCTAAAATAAAAAGCAATAATAAAAAAAAGGATGTCTTAATCAACCAGCACACACATCTGTCCTAAGTTAAAACACTGGCAAGACCAAGCACTGCAGTTTTGCCGAAATTCTGCTTTGTTTGCATACAGCTGGGATGTGGTTTTTAAGGCTGGCAGCACCGGAGCTGACTGAAGGCCAGACAGCCTCTTTCAGGGCAGTAAAGATGCCAGGAGTTCTGTCCCCGGGTTTCCTGGTATGAAATCCTGTGCCTACTGGGGCACCATCCTGGAGCCCAGCAACTCAGCAGAGTCCACCAGCACCCACTCAGCCCCACCAGCACCCACGGCCAGCATTTCTGCTTCTACCAACAGCCCTGAGGACACCTGCGGTTAATAGAAATCTCCTAGAGGTTGATCAATGTCCCACTGCAGATGAAGAGAAGCTCATTCAGTAGTAAGCAGACCAACCAAACAAGTAATTTCCTCTACAAATTATATAATTTAGAATCACTCTGGTTCCTCTTGGCTCATGGATGAACAGTTTTGTTTTTTCAAAAGTCAGAGCAGTGGGTGGTGTGGTCATGTTGTGTAAGATAATACAAAGAGCAAAACAACTGCTGCCAAAGGAGAAGACACTGTATCACAGGATTTGTATTTTTTACTGTGTATTTTTGAGTAGGACTTCTTGGAGAATCACTTGTTTGTTTGTGTCAAGTTTTACTGGAATGTACGTTATTACCACCCATCTTTCCAAACCAGGAGAAGTTGTCATAAACGTGCTTAAACAAAATGCAAGAAAGACATTGAAGATAACTGGGATTGTGCAATATTTGTGTAATAGTACATTGGGGAGGAAGGTTATGGGAAAATCAAACCCCAAATCCCAGAGACTTGCTTTTGAAACAACAAAGAGCGAACCCCAAATACGTCAATAGTTGTACTGAAGTCAACAGAGCTAAGCCAGTTTACACAATAATTCCCCAAATATTTTATTCATCTGTTGTGGGGAGGAGACATTATTCAGCTTAATCAAGACAGCGAGAGGAACCAGACATGGCAACAAAAGTACAGCATTAAAAGTTGAAGTTTGGACTCAAAAGCCAAAAAAAAAAAGAAGTGGAATTAGGCCCTTTCTATGGTTCTATACTTTGCCTTTAGGGCTTGTAATAAGATATTTAATTACATGATTTTGTAACATCTTTGTTATTATTTTATACAAGCTGTAACTGCCGATACCAGGTACTTGACATTAACACCACACACCAGTCCTATTCTGTGTAGAGCCCAGCACTGAAACGCCTCCCCACACCAGCACCAGCTTGTAAATCATCAACAGTATCAGGAAAAGGGAATGTTTCCCTGTTGGCTGCTAATCACTAGTAGGCCTGAACATATATTCAGTAGCAATGATTTTAAGAAAAATACATGAAATCAGCAATAAAATGATGTTTGGCTGGATTCCAAATTCTCCACAGTCCACGGGCACCTTTCCACTGCCTTTGGCGTGCTCTAGAACCACACAGCACTAGGGGCTGTATTATGGTTGTTATAAAAACAAAAACCACCCAGAAAATCCTCAGAGTCACCAATTTCATTACGCACCCACCCACATGATTATGAGTACCTAAACCTCATTTTTCAGCTACGGCCTTCACATAAACTATGAGAAACCTTGGTGGCCGTACCTGAATTCTGTAATTCAGACAAATGAAGTAACAAGGAGAAAACTAGTCCCAAGATTCATGGCAAAAAGATGGATATTTTTATGCAGACATAGCTCTTCACCGCATGGTCCCATAAACTGCTCTGTCATCCTCACTGAGGGCGCAGCAGGAATTATCAATATTGGCACTATGGCCAGAAGGAATTTTTATTACATTACAGGCTTCTGGAATAATAATAATAACCAAAGAAAGCTAGCAAACAAACTTTGTGGAAGAGACTTTTAAGTCAACATCCTCCCCCAAACCAAATCCTCCAGCTTTATTTGCCTTTTTCCTTAAAACATTGATTATCCAACCAGTTGGCCAGTGTGCCGGGGCCGATTTAACACAAGGGAAAGTCCATTGGACTTTCAGCTCTTGCAGGACTGTATCAGCCCAAAAACTTCAGCTGCTCCCACCTACCAGCGGCTTCCCCAGCGAAGGAGAAGGAAGGGATTGTTTGCATCTCTCTACAGCCCTGAAAAACTTCATGCCACCACTGAGCTTTTGCTGAACAGACACGGTGCCAGGAAGCCAGTGCCTGTGAGCTCCTGCTTGTTTTCAGGCCTGGCAGTGATGGATTACGTACAACCACAAGTTGGGCACAAACCAGCTGTCTATCTGCCTTTTCCAAACATCTTGCTTCAGTTTCTGTATTATAGAGGTGCCAATGCCTTGTTTCAGGATGCCTACTGCATAAAGAGCACATATTTCTCTGAATATTTTACTGTCACACAGAGGGACTGGACTTTTTTTTTTTTTCTCCAAATGCTGTTGCTCCTTCCCCAGCACATTCCCCATAATAGAAGTCTCTCTGTTCCTAGAGGCCTGAAGCTGAAATGACAAACTGCACTACAGCTTTTCTCTGCACAGAAACCCACGCACACGGATCCCTCTGTCTTCTGCTGACACGTGAGAAAACCTGTGCCCCACAGACCCCAAACCCCCCTCCACTGCTGCCAGGGCTGTAGGAACCTTGGAACAGCACGGTCCTGCTGCCTTTCCATCATGGAGCAGGGGGAAAACATGGAGAAAACCCAGCCAGCATTCCCCTCCTGGCCCTTCACACAAACCCTGAAGGGTAAAGCAGTGTAACAGCTCTGCAGAGTCTGAACCTGCAGCAGCATCCCAGACTGTGTATTATCCCTCGTGTTATTATCCTACACATATGGTACGTGTATAGGCACATACACAAGTTTGTGTGGGATTCAGTTACTCCAAAGGACGTCTGGGGGAAAGGGCTGTAATCAGCATCTCTTCGAAACAGCTAACCTCGGGGGCAGGGAGAAGAAAAAAAACAGTAGCTATTGAATTTGGGTCTGTAACCACTTTGAAAGCCACCTCATTTTGTGGCAAAAGCCGCAGTAACACCGCCACGCTGTCCCGCAAAGTGACAGCAATTCCCAGGGAACGCTCTGGATCTGACTGCAGCACTGCCTACACAGCAAAAGCAAAACCAAAACACAGATGAAAGATGTTTCCCCTCTTCTCTCCCTGAAGGAAAAAAAAGAAATAATATATCTTTCTTCGGTTGAGACGGAGATCACAGGGAGGAAAACATGTAGGAGTCCAGACGAAAGGCTAGAGCTGTAGACCAGGCAGTGCTGCATCTGCTCCAGCTACACACAGTTGTTTAAAAAAAAAACATTATGAATTTTTCTGTCTCTTTAGATGTCTTGCCTGGATGCTTTAAAGCAGCCTCAGAGGAATGTGCTCTTGGGTTTGAATCCCGTAGGAAATTATCCTTTGTGGTGGATGGTCTCCCCTTGGGGCCTGTCTGTGTGTTTTGCTTTCATGTAATCCTCCCACCTTGGTTTTCTAATGTAATGCTATCCACATTATTATAGCTCTTTGATACTCTCAAATAGTACTTACTCATGCTGTCGTATTTTCAGCTCTTCCAGACTGGGTCTGACTGGCTTGGGTGGCTTGTGGTTTGTGCCATAAATATTTAGTTAAGTCACCAAAAGATATCAGGGAGCGGTTGCGTGCCAATGGCAGATGCTGTGCACAGGAGAGCCTGGGCCATTTGCTCTCTCCAGGCGGGACGTGCGGTGATGTGCACGGGCATGTGCTCCACAAGAACAGCAGAAGCCTAAAATACAAGCAGGGTTTGCTGACAGCCACTAACTAGTTTTTTGCCATAGTTCCCTTTTCTTTCTACAACTTCTGTTCCAAGAAAGTTTAGCGGATTACATGCACATTTTTAAGACAGTTCATTACTGTGTTTTTGATTAATTTTACCAACAGCCCATCAGGTCCAGCATCCTGACCTGAAGACAAGACTCCCTCTACGCTGCCTACAACTGAAGCTTTCTCAAAATACATGTATCTTCGCTGCCACAACTGTTCTCATTTGCACTGAGAGCAGGGGTTTGTGGTTTCCTTTCTAGTTCCTCTGCATCACACAACCTCAGTATTAGGTTTGCATCATCTGCCTCGTCTCACCGATGCACCACGGGAATTTAACCATAACGCGAGTCTCCACTTTGGGTGTTCTCTTTTCTTTGTTCTGGCATGAATTTACACCCTGACAAGTTGGATCTTTAATAAACCTCCTACACGCATGCACAGAGACAACTTCAGTGCCTCCCCCGCTCACACAGCGGATACCCTTAAAAACATGAATCAACATTTACCCGCAGTTTTCCTACGGTGCTATCTAACTACCAGCAGTTATCACCCATGTGGAGGAACAAACTCCAATACCACTATGTGGCTGACTGCTCTCCCGTGGTTTCCCTCTTGAAAGTTATCTTCCCTTGTAATACAGGCTTCCTAACAGCGAGGAAACGCACTTGTCCATCAAAGTAACTGAATATAAGGGACCCAGACTCTTGCTCATCCTCCTGTTTGCTTGCTGGATGCCTAAACTGCCTAAAGTTTTCCCATCTGCAACGATGCAGAAGTATTTCTAAGAAATCAATGACAAAAGGTAAACTTTTTAGCTAGTTAATTATTACCAACAATCATGTGCTGCATTCAAGCTTCAAGCTTTTCATCTAATGCAGGGAAGTATTTCATGAACACAAGGCAGATAAACTTCACAGCATGTGTGAAGAGGTGAGAGCAAGCACACCCATTGATTATGCTTACCCTTACATTTTGAAGGCTTCTCAGATCTTGGCCAAAGAAAACTGTGATCACATCCCAATTAAGGTGGCCCATTGCTACATAAGCTTCACTGCTACAGCTACATGAATTTCTGGCCTGAACTGGTCTAGCGTTAAGAGACACAGAGAAGTAGTGCCAGGTCACTGCATCACTGCCCCCTATTTATTATATTTAATAATATATATTACATTCATAATTTTAATAGTATTATCTTATTGTTCTAATTATACATTAGTCCACAGCAATAGGGGTTAACTAAACCTTTCTTCTTTTTTTCCTCCCTCCCTTCCCTAAGGATGGCTGATACAAAGGAGAAATGTTCAATTCCATTTACAAGATCCGTCCTGAGCCAGTGCTCAAACCCTCCTCAGGCCATTCCACCAGAGAAGGGCTCTAGCAAGTGCCGCACAGCAATTCTGCTTTGTCTTACTGTCAACTGTGTTGAAAAGCAGCAAAAGTAGGAAAAAGCTTCGCTTCATTCTCCACCGCAGAGCGATAAATTGACACAGCCCAGCTGCCGTCTGCTCAAGCTTAAGGAAGGAAAAAAACAACTTGGGGCTCACATCTGTGCAGCAACTATTAAGGGAACCTGCCCAGCTCTGCTCCACCACAGAACTGACCCAGCAACAAGGTTCACTTTTGCTGATGACATTAGCTTTAGGAAACTCTCAGCATGTTTATTTTGCAAACAGCCTTTTGCTTGGAAATTACAAAAGAATCAGAAGTGCCACTTGCTGTTAGACAACATTATAATGCAAAATGAAGCACAGCCATTGTGATGGGAGAACACATTCATTAACTCAAGAGAGTTGGCAGTCTTCTGATATTTAGTAGATTTTTCTCAAATTCAACTCCCTGGAGTCATGTGATCTGAAAACCTAAACTTTCTTCCTTTAATAGAGCACTTTTAGCAGCCCTCATAACTGCAGGAGTTGGAAGTCACTTACCTAAAGAGCAAATATAAAGATTTTTAAATCTTACATTGAAGTAACATCTATTTTGAGGTTAGTATTCTGATTCTGAACATCAGATTTGCTAACTCTGAAAAACGAGCATACACAACTCCTGATTCTTATCTCTATATCAAAACCTAAATTATTAACTGGTTTATCTTTTTATGACAATTTATGATACTTAAAAAATAAAGACACTGGAATTCTCAAAAGCCATGGGCTTAATTCCCATTGTTCTTATAGCTCCGTAATTGTGCTGACTCGCAAATGGTTGTGATTGATGTTACAATAAAGTAGCAATCACAATCAATTGATCCTTACATGATATAATGGCCTTTTTTTGCTTTTTAAAGCAGTCTTTGACCTGAAAATACCTCTGCACTTTGAGGATATTCACAAGGTGTGTTTTACTGTAAAAGTACCCAGCAGTACTCTTGAAAGATTTCCTTTCCGGAAGACGCATTTTCCAAACAGGCCCCCTTAGAAGAGCACAAATGGATCTACACAAAATCTATTACTTCTGTAAGGAACAAAATTGGACATGTCAAGTTGCAGAGGAACAAAAGGAGACAGTAACATCCTTTGAAGATGCATTAGCAAAAAAACCTAGAGACAAAACAAGTTTAGCTGTCACTTGTTTTCTTCATGCACCACTTACCCAAAGAACCACTTTATGACCTCAGGAAAGGTCATAAAGAAAAAAAACAACCAAACAAACAAAAAACCCTCAAGTTTTACCTCCTTACAGTATATTTGGAAAGCCCACCCTTCACATCAATATCCCAGCTTTATGCATCATACAGAATAGCCTCCTCGGCCAGGCCACCAACGGGAAACATCAGCAAGTTGACAGGACTTAGATGAATGAAGTTTAATGACAAATGGGGAAAAAGACCAGAACAACATTGAATCCGGTTTCCTTCGGCCTTCCACAGTTTGCCTACACAACCGAGAGAGCCACAGTCCTTTCAGTGCTGCTAACACTAATTAGATCTGCACAGCTAGAATGGAATACATTAAGGTTAAAAAAAAATTACCCTCTGAACCCACTAGTACATATCCACAGGAACCATTCATTTAAACTTCAATTTAAATACGTATTTATCTTTGTGCTCTGAAGTCCAATATACCTCATTTTCAATTTAACCTCTCCTCTTTTATGCTTTGTAGAAGTTGTACAACATCATTTATGGAGAGATATAATATTTATAAAAAATTCAAGCAACTGGAAGAGCCCAGCATTTCAAAGGGTCAGCAATCAATGCAGACAACCCCCGTGCCCTGTCCAACCGGAGAGACACAGGCAGAACCCGTCAAGTGCACGTTAGGAAACGTTTCACATCCCGGGCAAAGCATGGGAAGGCAGAGCTGCAGGGGGGAACACAGGCCAGACCCTCCAGTAATGGAAACTGTAAAAAAATCACTCCTCTGACTACAAGCTAGCTCACAGAGTCAGACTCAAATACTCACTGAAGTCACTGGGGCAGCTCGTAAGGCAGAGCAGTTCTCAGGAGGAGGTGGCAGAGAGGGAGCTGAGGTGGGAAATGCATCATTCGAAGCCCAGGAGCAGAAGGGAGACCCAGCCACACACGGCTTCCCCGGAGCTTCATCTCAATGTGCTTCTCTGTGCTGCCCTGCCCTGCCCAAGGAGCACCGCTGGCCCCAGAGGGCACAGTTCAACGCACATCAGCCTGACTGACCTCATCCTCCTGCATTGCTATTTTTTTTATTATTGCTTTTTTTAAGGGTGAATCAGGGGATCCACATCCAGAGATAGCTTTCAAGTATGGACAACAATCCCCATGTTTTCAGAGGCTGCATTCAGCCCACGTGCACAGCTGTGAAGTCAGAACCTCTCCTTTGCTGACCAGCACCCTTCAACGCAGAAGCCCAGCATGAAATCCCCACACAAACACACCCAGCAAGGTGCTCTCAAAACCGTTGGCTTTTTCAAGCTTGATGTTATAACATTTTGACAGGGTCCAGGCACTGCCATTTGTACCCTTGACCCAAAATCAAGATCACTTAGTTATTTTTTTTAAATCCCAGATGTAGATTTAATAGCTTTGTATTAGGACTGTTCTGATGGAGCCTTTGAAAGTCAAATCCCTGCTACTAGCACACGACAGGTTAGAACAGTTGCATTATACACAATCCAAGCCTCTCATCAATACGAGACTAACTAATGGCTATAAAATGTCAACTTGCAACTTCAATATGTCATAGGAAGATACTCCATCTGGTTTTAGACATGAAATAGTAAGGAGCAAAGTACCTTAAATAACCTGCCAAAGGTCATATGAGGATCTATAGATGACCCATGCCATTTGTACCCCACTCAAACTGTGTAATCAAGAAACTTCCCTTCTCCCTTTTATGATTGTGAGTACCTAAAGGGGATTTTTATGTAGTATAAATTAGGGATGAAACATTATTTTCCAGTGGAAAGAGCCCCAAAACCGCAATTACACACAAACATCAACTTTTAGTAATTTCAAGAAAGAGGTATTATTTTAGCCGCTTACTTACAGTAATAAGACACAGTAAATCTAAGCAGTAGAACAAAATTACTTTAATTGAATAAAGAAAAAAATCAGCATGTGGCATTCAGAGCACCTGCCTCAAAATTCAAGATAAAATCATTTCAATTTGGCAAACCACGTGCTAGAATTAAAGTTTAGGAGAAGCTTTCTTAATTTCTTTGCACCAGCCAAAATTTTTTCCCCACCTCTTTCATTCCTTCTCCACAAACAACCTCAAGTAACTTCTCTGTGCTAATATCCCCGGAGAGCTATAAATTCTCAATGAAAGCACAACAAAAAATTGTAACAAACATAATGTGATATTTCAAATGCAAATTCTAAGTAATATGTAACAGGGTTTTCTCCCATTGTTTGGATTTACACTGAGTTTCTATCCATTCACTTTTCTGAAGGCTTTACTGCACCAAGGAGGCTCATAGCGTAATACGGGACAGCAAGCGTAAGTTAATGAGAGACAGTAACTTTTCAAAGCATACATGCAAATACAAAACATTCTGCAAGTGTAACTAAGATGGGCATCTCTCAAGGAGAATGCTCTTTCAAAATGGGGTCTGAAAGTGTGCCCCAGCTTGGCTCTCGAGAACCCACCGTTTAATACTCCAGAGTAGCTCACAAGAAGCAATATGTAAGAAGTGAAGAAAACACATCCCCAACACTCTGGTACTACCTAATGCAAGAAATAGATCCCTATGGGCCATAATAGGCTAGAAAGAAAAATAAAGCAAGGTAAGTGAAGAAAAAGTAAAACAAACTTACTTAAAACCTGCCCAGCCCACCAGCAGCCTGTCCGAGGGACGCAGGACGGCGGTTCCCCAGTGCCTGGCAGAGCAGCGTCCCGGCTGCCGGGCAGCGCACACACAGCCCGAAGCTTACACAGCTTTGCAGATAAGAGATAAGCAATACTTTATATTTCACTCAGATGTAGATTATGAGCCAGGGAAAAGCAAGCTTAAAAGGTGAATGGCTTCTTTTGGCATTAGCTGAAATCCCTGTATAGTCTCCAAAGAAAGCCGACAGCGAGGTCAAGCTACAGTATGGGAATTCTATAGTCAATAAAAAAACCCCTGTTTTTTAAGCTCTGAGTCAGAAAAATTCAATGTGGATGACCATTTACTGAAAGGGTCATCATCCAACAGAGAGAAAATTGCTAGAGCAACAAAGAGCCCAGAAGTGTTCCTCAGTTTATAGAAACCACAGAGAAGGGCAAATTCTAAATCTGTCTCCTCCTCATATTAATCTAGTTTGCCTCCAAGGATCAATTTATCCAGTAGAAACCGCATTGCGATGGTGCAGTCAAGTTCCTTCTCTGAAATCTGAGCTTAAATCATAAAACAAAACTATTGTTTTATGGCTGCACGCTGACATTTAAGTATTTCTCTAGCATTGCAAGCATAGCTCAAGCGCTGCACTGACAAGCAAGACCAGTGGATGTGGGCTCTCGCCCCAAGCTGGTTTTTTTTTTTTTTTCATTTTCCTCAATAGAGCAACTTCACTTTTTACTATATTCTACGTGACCACACCGTGTGTTGGCATTCACAGGACATTTATGGGGTCAGAGCTTAGGAAGAATGTTTACAGATTTCCCACTAACTCCCACGGGAGAGGAGTTTGCAAGGGCCCCAGTCCAACGATGACTGAGCCCACTGGGCTACAGCACCTGAGCTGCTGGTGAAAGACTGATGGTAACACAGCACTAACCCTGCCCAGGCAACTCTCCTGCTGTGAACACCAAAGCAAAGCTCAAACTGGCTCCCTCATGGATCCTCTAGGGCAGGACTTCCCCTGCATTGTACGAGTCCCTGTGAAACAAAGCCAGCTCACCGAGCCTTACGGTAGAACGTCCCACTGCAGCACAAATAAAAATCTTTTATATTTGAAAGCAGACAGCCCTCCCCAACAAGTCCAACTTGCTGCAACTGTTCTCCTGATATTCGTTCTTAAAGCATCCAGTTATGTTCTTCTCCTCGCTTGCTCACATTGATGCTCCCAAAGCAATGAATTTGGTTTGCTAATTACTGCAATCAGGGGAGATGGGGAACACGAGGCACAGATTAAAAAATTGCTCAGGCTGGGTTCTTTCTTAGCACTTCACCCTTTTGATATATCAGTGTGGTAAGCTCAACACTGAACAGCACTTGACTCAGCCTCAGTTTGGAGTAGGGAGAAATTAATTGCAATCTAATAGGATTCAAATTGGTACAAGGGATCCCCTCATTACAGGACAAGAAAGAGTAGAACCGCAGTACATTACCCAGCTAGCAAAGGGCTTCGGTCAATGCAGTGGAACAGGCAACACCATCACTGAGACATGATGAATTGATACCTCAATAATTATAATTTATTAGTCAGTGGTGCTGAACTAGCCTATGAACCAGGTGGGAACGGACTAAACCTGCACAGTGTTTGCAGAAGAAACGACA
This sequence comes from Calidris pugnax, assembly GCF_001431845.1. Taxonomy (NCBI): domain Eukaryota; kingdom Metazoa; phylum Chordata; class Aves; order Charadriiformes; family Scolopacidae; genus Calidris; species Calidris pugnax. The sequence continues at coordinate 6,545,243 of NW_015090783.1, read as the reverse complement.
TTCCCTTTGCAAGGTCTAACTTGAAATAATTTTACACTGATGGGAAGATGTGTCACAGCTTAATTCAAGCAGCAGTTATGTGTACCGGAGGATGAAAGTGTAAATCAGCAGCAGACTGGGAAACAGAAGGCTCCCGGTATCAAATGTCAGCGGAGTTGCTCCCTCACTGTGCAACCTTTGACAAGTCACTTGACCTCCTGGTGCTTCAATCGAGGCAGCTACAGCACTGGGTTAGATGCAAGATCCCCATCATATGCCACATTTGTCCTCTGTGCTTACATCTTCGGCAAACTGAAGCCCCCACCCCGCTGTATTTGAAACCCACGTTGGAATTACCACAGGAGCCTGGCCTGTGGATATTCAAAGTCATGTGTGACAAACAGGCTTTATGTAATGAATTATGGTTAAGCTGCGAGAGTAAACTTGACAGACATGCACACGCATTCGCACTCACACAAAGCCCAACTGTCCCACTTCCACATGAGCAGCTCCAAGGGAACATCTATAAAGCAAAATGAAGGTTTAGTCGTGACATGGATGAATGCACCTGCAAGGATTTCCTTCCAGGTAGCACACAGACAGGGCAGCAGAGCCCAAGGCAGCAGAGGTTAACAAGCCTGCATCCCCGTGGGCTTGCATTCCTGTTCCTCCTCTCTGCTGAAACCTATGCCACTGAATATTCATAACTTGTTGCTAAATTAAGCAATCATTCACATGGCTGGTAATGCCACTCTCCCCCCTGATTTTGCTGGGCAGGCAGAATTTTAGGAATTTGGAATATTTTCCAGTCAGTTTCAGAAAACAGAACGTAATCCCACCAACACAACTCACTGGCAGCTGCTATTCCCCTCCCGTCTTCTGCTCAGGACAATCTTTTGGATGTCAACCCCCTGAAGCACAGAGCTCCCACCTCCACACCTAGCTGGACCTTAACAACTCCTTCTGCCTCTTCCCACCTGAGGTCAGTGAGGGAAAAGCAAAGGTCTCCTAGAAGTCTCTCCAGGGAGGATCAGGAGACCACACCGGAGGTGAAGGTCTGGGTCTCTGAGCTAAGGGCAGTACCTAAACAAATCCCACTGCTGGGAAGAATAAAAGGGATAATTCATTGCAGAAAATATTTTTCTTGGCAAAGAAAAAGACCATTGCAATCAGCTTTATGTACATCTCATACTCTGAGCTGCATAATCAAGTGGGGCTATTTCAGTTTAATAGATACCTGAGCCCTTTCTCAAGCATACATAAGTGGATCTATTCCTTCCTAAAGCTTCCTGAGAAGCCAGTTACTAAAGACAGAAAACCACAAAATTATACACTCAGTATTTCTAACCAGCTCTTCACCCTAGAAGACCTTTGGAGGGTTTATAATTAAGAAAAAGAAAATGCTTAGGCTAGAAAAGTGGCCCAGCAAGTTTGCTATCAAGATCCTTCCCTGGGTTTGCGGAGTGGAAACACCCTCAGTATTCACACCTAGCTCTCAATCATGAGATGATGATTAATACCAGCATTAGATCATCCTCAGCAATTGCCGGAGCTTTCTGCAAGGTTCTCGGTGGATTGAATTATTGAACAGTGCTCAGCACCTCTAAGCAAGCTCTTGGAAACTGAAGCTGGCGTCCATCCAGGGCACCTGATGTGGCACATTCACGTGGCATGATGCAGAAACACTAGTTTGGATGGAGTGACTTCTCTCTTGTCCTCTATCTGAACCGGTTCATCGTGCTCTGGGTCAGCTCTGAGCTGACGTGGCAGTGCTGTTTCCAAATCTAGTCAAGTCTCTGTATGATGTCCCACAACTTAAGACAAGTTCCTTAAATCTTGCTAACAAGATCAAAACTCCTACAGCAATGACCTCCTCCCTTCCTTCTTTAGGTTGAAAAAACAGCTTTGTATGTTCCTGTATGGTAATAAAATAATCATCATGTCCCCTACTACTTCTCATCCGTATATTGCAAGCATATTAAAAAGAAAGTAAAAACTTTATCTCCATGTTACAGATAAGCAGCCAGACAAAGGATGGCTAAGTCATCTACCCTCCTGCCCAACAATCTAGGGGCAGAATTTAGTAACATAAATCCTTTAACCTCAACAACTCCACCAATTACCACTACTGGCAAGAATACAGCCTCTCCTCCTCTTCCAGAGTCACTTTTTGAGGAGGAGAAGGGTTTTAAAATTACATGTCTGCAGTGTCTGGAAACAGAAAAAAAAAACCCAACTCAGATACCAACTACCATCGTGCTAGAGAGCACGACTCTTATTCAATTCAGAAATACAAATATCACACAGAAGTGAATTCCTTACAGAGTGGCCACCAGGTAAAAGCCAGCATCTGATAGTGAAAAAGATCATATCCTGGTTTAATTTTTATTTTAACCTAGGTAGTTCAGCATCGGAAACAGCTAATTTTTTGGACAGGTGGAAGGAAAAGATTGACTTTTACTGATTAAATCCTAATTCTTTCAGAACAAGCTTGGAGTCAACAAGTACATCAATATTTAACTAGGCATTAACTAAGGGCTCTCATTTGTGCAGTTGTATTAACAGGCTTTGTTGCATAAAATGACTGAAAAAGCCTTTCAGACTAAGCTGTTTTAGCAGAAACACCTTAAGCAATTACAGTACATCTCAATAGGTCTTTGAACAGCAGGATATACCTAATCAATGTAAGTCACGTGGTGCTGAATACTGCAAAAAAGTCTCAGTTTTCTACATTCTGCAAATGAATACAGCTGAAGCAGTAGAAATTCCCGTCATTACCAACATAAGTTAAAGACATTCTGCCGAAATAAATAAATAATAACCATTAGGAAAATGAGCACACAATGCCACAGAAAGAAGCCTCTGAAGTGATCAGAAATCCTATTTTGAGTCCCATTAAAGGAGCACAACATATATCTTGCAACAGTTTGCACATTTTATTTGCCTGGATCTATCAAAACAGAAGAAATGCATTTATTCTAGTAGGAAGTATCAGAATACAAAAATGGAAATAAGAGTAAATTGGTGAGGGGGATTTATGTAGATCCTTTCGTGAGTGAGGAGCACATCATTTCAACAAGTCACTGGGATGTAGGCTCCCAACTAACTGAATCCTTGTGGTGTTAATATCTTGTAAGAGCATCTTTTTTTATTTGTTTACAAAACTTGAGTAGCAGAGAGCTTACCCTCTTTTTTAAACAGAGCTGGCTCTTACCAAAAGACTTCACAAGTCTGTAAGAGCTCCCACGTCTGCACCCTCTGCACCCTCACCAGTGGGATGGTTCTGAGGAACATCCAATAGCTCCTGTTCCAAGCTCTTCAGGACCAAAAGTCTAGCATGTGTGGTTGCCCCTCTTGCAGTTAACAGCAGAGCTTGCCAAGTGTGAGCCTCCAGGTTATACATCACTGCTAATTTCTTGACACAACTCACACTTTCTTTTTCGTTTTGCAATTGAAATATTTTTTCATAAACCCAGTTCTTCCCTGAGCTCTCAGTTTCAATAAACAATAACAACCAGGTATTTATCAGTTCCCATACAACTGATTCTGTAACCCATCTGCCTTTGGCTTTGCCCTAGGCTTATGCCTATTTGAGGTGACCCAAGGCTGCCAGACAACAATTCAATTCCAACTAAATAACATGCGCACACAAACACCTCCCCCCACAAAACGTACTACTATTTTTTTTTTCTCTGGGACAATGTAGACTTTATTACATCTGCTATTACAACGTGCCTATAACAATGTTCTCTAACAAGCAGCCCTAAGGTCAAATGTGTCCCTTGATCAATTTACTAGAGGTCTCTGGTGCTGCTGTTGCGGGTAGACTGTCTGGGGAAAAAAATAATCCCTTTATTCCTTTGCTTCACTGTAAGAAGGAAAAAAAAAAGCTGTCAAAGACATTTTTCTTCTCCCTCTGCTCTTGACAAGTCAGGTAAACAGGGAGGGAATATCTAACTGCAAAGGACTGTAAGAGACCAGCATTTGTACAGGCATATAAAAACATACTGTTTATTTACCAAGCTACTCAGTGCATGAGGATGATTCAGAACAAGGCTAAGGGGATTGGGAAGACGTCTTAGCAAAACACCTGCAAAGCTATTTTGCATGAGGACAAATAAAAGGCACTCTGGATGTGAGTGCTGTGTGGCTGTCTTTATACAAGAATTTAACAATTCGGTACATTGCCACTGAATTGTTGAGGCTAATTGTCAGGTCAAAGCACCCTGACAAGTAGTAACACTAATTCAGAGATGCTCCCAGCAATGCAGCCATTGCATTAACCTTCTTCTGGTTTGTCAGTAAAGCTGTGACTGTTTATCTGGTTTTGCTCAACAGATGGGTATTGACCATTAAGTAAGGACTATACTCAGAAAAGCAGACTTGATACTAGCAGACTTGCTACAGAAATCACTTCCCGCTTGCACCCCAGCAGCAGGGAAGGAGTTAATCTCATTGGCCAAAACGGCTGAGTATCGCTCTTACTCATGCCTGACTGCATGACTCTTGTTTCATAGGTTGTGATTTATTTATTTATTTTCATCTCTACGTGTGGATTTTAGTCACAGACTGGCACTGACGTTAATGGGAACTGCCCCGTTCAGCCCCACAACCGGGAGTGGGACCGAAGCTCCGGGTGCCTCCAGCTATTAGTAAACGATTGTTGGGATTGTCTTTGCTTATTCACTATGCACCAATTCCCATCACTTCTGATTAAACATGATAATTCCTGCAAACACAGAATGAGCAGCCCCTTTAAAAGACCTCTTCAACAGTATTGCAAAGGCTAATTTTAGCCTAATTATGCTAATTTCCCTAGGTGCCTTCTGTAGTGAATAGAGAGGAAAGCTGGAGTCTTTTTCTGTTGACTCAGGAGGAGCAAAGTGTATTGGTGCTGACAGCTTGTCTGTTACCAAGGACACTGACCTACTCTGCTTTTCAATAAATTTTGCCTGACATGGAGAAAGTTTGCCATCAAATTTAGCCTTTCATAGATTTTCCTCTTTTCCTCTCCTCCTGAAGGAAATAAATAACAAAACCACACACACACACTCCCCCCCTGCCACACCCCCCAAAAAAAAAAAAAAAAAAAAAAGAAAAAGAGTACCCTTTTCGAATGACCTATAATGGGTCTAAATAAAGCCTGAGCTGTTCCTTACTCATGCATAACTTCTTTGCTTCTGTTCCCTCCACACCCTGCCCAGTTGGCATAATTTGCAGAAGGGTTTTGGCATGGACAATCGAAACACCCACACGCTGCCTGAACTAAAAAGCTTGATCCTGGAGCCCTTTTCTTTCTGAGCAAGAGCTAAATGAGACTTCTATTTTGATAACACAAGCCCTCTCTGCACAGCAGGTTTCAGCTCATGAAGACTGAACTCCAACCATGCTCCTAGATTAGGACAGCTACAGCCTACACCATATCACCCCACACGATAGCTGGAGAAGGCTTAAAATGTGGCAAAACTCCAACCTCGACATTTCATACGACCGGACTAAAATTCCCTCTAAATCAGCAGACTCCACCACTAAAACCCCAGCAGTCACCACACATAGTAATTAGCAGGCACCTTGGCGTGGTCCAAAACCCAAGACATGAACAAAGAATGAGCGTGGGCCACAAGGAACAGTCACAAGCTTCTTCAAAGAGCACGCGTTCCCCACGCTGGTGCCACACCCTGAAAAAATTTTAATCCATCTTTCCCTTTAAGCAGAGACAGCACCGCCACTGACGATGATACAACAGTGACAAAGGAGGGCTGAAATTCAGACCCAAATTGTTATTCCCCTCAGCTAGGCAGTTATGCACAAGAAACACTGCTTGTAAACACTTCTTTGTCAAACACTCAATTACAAGCTGCTTTATGAACAAAATGAGCCAGCCGCAAGGAAAGCAAGAGACAAAAATGGGGAAGCAATCTACAATGGCATGTGGCCATCACGCCACCACGTCCCCCGGTGACGCTCGGGGCCGAACTGCCAGCCCCGCTCGCAGGGGAGCACACACACGTGCTGGGAAAACACCAAATTCAGCTTTTCAGAACGTGGTTCGGGTTTTGTGGCTCTAGACCTTGCTCTCTGCTGTAGGGACTATTTCCTGTGTGGTAAGCAAAGAATAACTTTTTCATTTTTATATTATTAATTTTGGCAGTAGGCGACTGGAAGAAAAAGAGCACATGTGCAAGTGAGGAGCAAGTTAAAATATCTCAATTCAGGCAACACTTGCAATATGACTCTGCCCTTTTGTGTCATCCCTGTTTACCTTTATACACTGAAATACCTCCTTACAAGCTGAAAAATAACTGGAAAGCACATCTAGTTTTTTCCTGTTAAAGCTGCCAAGGTGCTTCAGAGCAGACCTATCCAACCAGCTGAGCTATCTCCATCTTCCATCCTGAAGAACTGAGACATTCACTCCAAAAAGACACCTTATGACTGACACAACAGCCAATAAACGTCATGTTAAATTACAAAATATTGCCCCACGGCCACTCAAAAGTTTTGAGACGCAACAGAAAGAAAACTTTATGAGATCCAGCACCACCTTCCAGGAGGCTGCAATATTACAGCAGCAGAGGGCTATTCATCACGGCACTGTTACTCCAGCTGCCCTGGACAGCATCCACAGCTTGATCCATTACCTCGGCCTTGGATTCTTTTAGCAGTATCACTCCAGGGGATAAGGTTTCCTTGAAAAAGGTTTTTTCCTTGTTTTTGTTATTCAGTGTCAATGAGTCAAGAAGGGCTGTGAGAGGAAACATCAGAGAGTGCAAAAGGAATTCTACAGCTAGTCTTCAACTTTAACTTGCATTGGATCTGCAGCTGGAGCAAGAATCCAGCCTGTGCTCCTTTCCCTAGTCCCGAAATCAAAGCCTTTACCAGTAGAAACTGGAATGTGGAAAGAAGGGTGAAGACAAAAGATTTGCTTTTAAATTAAAAAACCTGCATGTACTTACATAATTGACTTTAGACACTAACTTCCAGCATCCAGCAGCTACCTAAATAATTATTTGCTTTGTAATCTCAATAACTCCAACTGCAAAGAAACAAAATTGAGAGGAAGCCACCAGAAAAAAAAAAACAACAACCACAAAAACCAAAAAACAACCTTTTGCATGTAAGGATAGTAAGAGTTTATATATACAGTTCTTAAACTTAACATTTGAAATATCTAATATCCTCCTTGCTAGGACTTTTTTTTTTTTAAAAATAAATTTATTTCAAGGTTCAACTTCAGAAAAATTTTAGAATCCACTTTGAGTGCTAACAGCTGGAAAAACCTACATACAGACAGGGCATTTTTCAACTTGTGAGCTAAAATATACGTACATACCCAACTATGCCTTAGGACACCCTCAACCAGTAAGCTTGGAAGAGCTTTAAATCTATCACAAAACCCTGCTGGCTTTATTTAATTCTTCAGTTTCTTTGAGACAAAACGTTGGAGAAAATAGCATGGGTTTCATGGACTGACTTTGCCACATAAATAGTGCAATGGCATTCACCTGAAGAGCTACTAGCAACCTTGCTTGAAGGACTAAAGGGAAAAAAAATAAGTACTTATTTTACCTAAGAGATGTCTTCAAACCAAAGACGTGCTTACTCAAGCTGTGTATATTCTCAACAGCTCGTGTAAACCATCCATCAGGCAGAAGTATGAAAATTAGCTCCCTTAAGAATCCACACTGAAAAGAGGTCGAGGGATGTGGGTAACGCTGCCTGAGGCTGCAGTTTATGAGGCGAGAGCAACCGAGAGGTGGAAAACAGCATCATCTTTGATACGCTTCCACGAGGAAAGCCAAGGGAGCTGGACCCGTGCCATTAAATGACTTCAGGCAAAGACTGGCAACTGCCAAAGCGATTCTGCTACAGCTCCTGGTGCACCCATCCCAGCAGGCTCTTGCAGAAATGGAGATCCAGGGCCAGCAGGGAGCAGGAACAAGTTCTGCACGTTGAAAGCAACAGTATCTCATGAAAAAGACATTTATTCCACCTCAACCACAAGTGACATTGGGATGTCATTTTTATGTTTGTTTTAAATCAGCTCAGACTTAGACTGGAGCTGCACAGATGGTTTAGTTATTACAGTGATAAGCATGCTAAAGGAAGAATATTGTTCATCTAATTCTACTACACTTGTTCCACACACACACACACAAAAAATACCTGCAATCATCCTCAAAATTACAGGGGTGATCACAAGGAACCATACTCTGCCTGCTGGCACTCACAGACTTTGTATTTTACTGCAGATATTTGGTGCCAGCCCAAGAACGGGGGTTACAATTAGGTATCAGACCCCAAATCCCTGTGCAAAGCCAGCTAAAATACTAGGCAGCTAGTGCTTAAATCCAGATGGAATAACCCTTCAGACACTTCTTGCCCAAACCAGAAAAACAACATGCTTAAAGAGGCCCTGGCTGCTTCAGCTGCTTCTAGGTCCTAGCTGCTTCTGCCGCATCTGCATTACACCCAGGAAAAGGGGCTCTACACAGCTTCAAGGAGACCCAGAACATGCCCTGTCTCACCCCCATGAAGAGATGTACAAGAAAAACCTCCAGCCGAGGCTCTGAATCTCTTCAAACAGCACACACAGGCAGGACTAGTCGGAGACAGAGCACCATTCAAGCACTACTGTGTTTCTCCATTCTTCAATTTGCTAAAATCACGAGATACAACAGAAGTGCTCTATCTTCTCCAAAAGGAAATATACAAATAAAAATGAGAGGAGGGAAGAAGGAAAAGAAAGAAGACTTTGTGCATTGTGTCAACCAATTAAATTCAACAGAGAAAAAGATACAAGTGGTTATAGCTTCCTGTAAATTACTTCATGTAATTAAATCCCCTTCTCTAAATTACAAACCATTTAGCTCTTCTCTTATAACAATGTAACCAATGACCAACAACAACCTTTTTTACAGCGTCTGATGCCACATAAGTTGTTAGCAATGAAATTTCCTTTTTATTTCTCCCTTTCAAAAGAAGCCATTGTAATGAGATTCATTCACAGCTACTTCCAGAACATCAGCGAGAAGAGAGGATTGCTTTGTTTCTCTTTTTCTGCTCGAGTCTGAGGCTATATTTAAGCAAATGTGATCTAAGGTCCTTACCACTCATCCAACTGCAGGCAGAGAAGTTAAAGGTGACCTGCAGGAGTTATAAAACACAGAGCTTATAACTGGTTTGATTCTTCATATACATACAACGTAACTTTCTTACCTTGTAGCAGTGTGACAACTATATTCTTATTACTCCAATTTTCTGACCTTTTTTTAACTTTGAGGAATGCCAGGTCAAGTCTTCCCAGTTTACAAGGGATGAGTCTCAAGAGATGAGAGCTGCTCTGGCTTCCTCCAGATTGCTCGCTTCATGAGATGTCTCTGTGTGTCTCTAGTTCCCGAGGTCTGTTCAGCCACACCTCACTGGGTCTGCAGCTATCGCATCTTCTCAGATGGGGAACTGAGAGGGAGACACAAGGCCCCCAAAGACACCGTGGTTCAGCTCCACTAGAGGTAGCGTAAGAAGTCCCAGTGCACAGAAAGCACTGGCAGCATCCAGTGCTTTAATCACCGTGCTCTCTAGACCTGCTCTAACACATGTTAAAAATGCCAGCAGCCATCTGGAGGCCTGAACGCATTGCTGCTGCCCAAATGCTGTTAAGTGAGAGAGGGGAATGGGGACGGTGAGACTTTTCAAGAAGAGGAAAAGCAGGGACAAAGAAGGTAGAAGCCAGTGCTGCAGGCAAAGCCTCGGGGTCTGGTTCTGAACACAGCAGGGTCGATGATGCCATCGTAACAGCATTACCATCTTTAAATAGGAAGCAGGGAGCAAAGTGCACATGGCAAGACTCCGCATCCCCATCCCCACAGCCACCCAACCTCCACTTGCTCTGCCCCCCAAGAGCAGTCCCCCCCAAGCAAAGCCCACGGGAGTACGGTGCTGGTCCAGGTGAGCAAGTCCTGCCCGACTAGGCACAGAGCCAGCGTTCCCCAGCCACACACCTGCACTGGGGCACACAAGGGGCTGTGCTCAGAGGCAGCCGAGCCTTTCCAGGAGGATCAGGCCAGTCCTACAGGAGCAGGGACAAGCAGGGGCCACGGAGCAGCAATATCAGCAGGTGAGAGTCAGCTACAAAAGGGGAACCCCCTGGTTCAGGCAAGTGATCCGGTGTTTCATTACCTCAGTGAGAAAGACAAAGCCACATTCTCCTGCATATGACACTGTCAGCAGCCAAAACACACTTTGTATCACTCCGTTCAGAAAATAATACTTGCAGTGTAGTTAAATCCAGCATATGCTTCTGTTTCATGCTACAGCGTTAATCTAAAACCAGCTAGATCCCTCCACCCCCCGGCCAATTCTAATAAACATGGTCTCCTTCATTTATGCTTTCCTACCAGAGCTGCAGAGGGTTTTGAAATACGCTTTTCCAGCTTAAGCAAAGGCCTTCTCCTATCACAGTTCCCAGTGGTTTTATGGCACTATTTTGCACAGGATGTTACAGGGATCTGTTATGGAAGCTGTGCTGCAGCTTTCGAAAGGTCACTGCAATCCCTTAACGAAGTTGCCTATGCCACAGCTATAAAACAAACCTTAATTGTCTAAAGGTTCATACAGCACTTAAAAGAAACACAGAACAAACTAAACACTCCACAAAGTTCTCCCTCTGTTACAGAATGGGCTGCACAGCCTCTTCCAGAATCTTGATGAATTCCTGGATAAATTTAGCAAAAACAACAGCGCTTCTTTGTAATAGCAGGGTTTCATTTGGGAAATAAACATCCAATATTTATTTACAAAGGATTTTTCCTCCTCCTGCCACTGCTGTGCTATGCCCACTGCTTCCCCTCTACTTTGATGCAGAAAACAGAATGCCAAGTGCCTAACCAGGACTTAAAGCAGATTTTTAAATTAGTTCCTGACAGTGCAAACAGATTGCTATTGATTGAAATGAGGCTGATTTTAGGCCTCGGATTAGCAAACCTAATGACTAAATACTGCATTGCCCATTTCAGTACTTTGCACCGTTACTCCCCAGTGGTTTCCCAGGCAGCTGTGAAGTCTCTGCACTTGCAGATTAGCGTGAGAGACCAAGGCAAGGCCATCTGTGCCTGTGCCGGGCGGCCCTACCCAGCCGGAAACATGGACCTCCTCCCAAACCCCTGGGGACAGGGCCCCTGGCACTACAACCTCATTAGGAGCTTTGAAGCCAGCGAGGCTGCTCGCATGTTTAAAAGCCAACACGTGCTTGGAAAGGCTTTGCCACACGGGAGCATCACACCTCACCTTGGCTTGGCCACCACAACCCGCCTTAGCTACAGCCCAAGGGAACCCTCACCCCAGCCCAAGCCACCTCGCCAGGGCTCCAGCCAGGGCTGGGGTCAGGGGGAGAGCCTCCCCACAGGTACCAGGCGCTGTGTTAGCAACCCAGCTCTCCCTGCAGTCATAAATGCCACTTACAACTAATTGGCACAGAGCTTTCATGTCCAAATTGTAAATTCTTGGACTTAGAAAGGTAGAAATGGATCCTGTTTTTAAGCAATACATGAAGCAACATTTTCCTGATTAAATGAAAACGGACTTTATTTTTGCTCTTGCTTTGTTGTTTCATTTCAAAGGACATTTAAATAACAATATCTGCTAACAAAAAGGGTAACATCAATTAGAAACAAAAAGAAACCCGTTTGTATAATTCCAGCGTTCAAAAGCAGTGAAGTGCAAACACCAAAGCAGCACACACCAAACCAAACCAATCCCCAAAACCCACATTAAAGGCAACCTTTTTCTTGTATTGGTAAGTTGGCTGCCTAGAATTCATTTGCTTTTAATAGCCTGAGATACTGAAGGGAACAGAATTAGTTACTATTATATTTAGACCCTCTTAGACACAATCCAGCTTCCAAATGCTACATTATTAAGCCATGGAAGGACAGCCATAACCCGACCCGTCTTCCAGTCTATAGACAAAGACTCCAAAAGCTGTTCTTCAGACTCACTCTCCAACGCGGCTGCTGAACCTCAGCTAATAAAGGTACATTTCAGTCTCTGAACTCTGCATTACTAAGCAAACGCTCTGCCTCCAGCCCACTGCTGGCTTCAAAAGCACATCCAAGTTTTTGATTTACCATTTATCATTATCTGGAAAAACACAAATAAAAATCAAGCAGCTACATGCTTGTATTGCCTAACCATCAGCCAAAGGAATCATTCCAGGTATTTCATTAGCCATTCAAGTTTCTAGACTGTTTGATTCTACCTTGAGAAAAGTCTCATCCATAGCCTTTCAAGACCACCACCAACCCACAAAATGGGGCCAGGGGTATGTAACTGGTTTGAAGACAAGCTATCAGGTTTCAGCTAGACATCAGAAGAACCAACGTGCATCCTGGCTGGAAAATGACTTAACGGATCACCCTCAGCTCAGATCAGCAGTAAGCCAGAGCTCTTGGGGGTGGTGGGGGGAACAGGGAAGGTTGTTTGATTCATCAATGAATGTTGGATAATGAGCTGATGAACATCACAGAAAAATCACATGAATAGGTAATCAAACATGTTAATGTAATTTAGCAGTTCCAGTCCAGCAAGAGCCACAGCAACAATATACATTAATCATCAATAATGCTCAGCAGTTTGAGGAAGGCTGGGGAGTGAATGAGACACAGGAATTAACTCTGCTTTCTCTCCCTCCAGGAAGCTCTGCTGAAGTCACAGAGATGTCACACCTCCAGAGCAACACGACAGCGTTAGCTTTCTTGCCCTTTCCTCCCATGCTCCAAACCCAGCACGCTATTTATGAGCACTAAATACGTGCTACACCACCCTGTTCTCCTCAGCTTCTCTGAGACTCTTCCTCATCTCGGGTGATTTAAACAGTGGGTGAGAAAAGGAAGGAGGAGGTGTAAGACACTCGTCTTCATGACAAATGACTATTTGCAGAACAGAGTGTTATTACAGCCACATTTAACATCTAAACATATTCAACACACTGTGATGCTCCGGAGCTGACTAACCACAGAGTTTGAGATTAATCTTAACTTGAAATATCTGCAACTCTTTCCTACTAGCACCAACTCTTTTCAGGAGGAGGCCAGGCTGTTTTCAGTCTACATACAGAAATGGCAATGGGTCCTGAAGCTCAGAAAAAAACACCCCATTGTTCTACATCCAGGGTGGCCCCAGACATTCGGAGGAATAAGCAGCTCCAAAACCAAATCCAGCAAAGAGCAGAACAGCTCAGCTAAAACTAACAAAACACAAAAACTAGAATGACTTCTTAGGACAACACAAGAAAACATAAGAGATGGAACTAAGAGTTTTCACCTTATATCTACCTCTTCATTTAAGTGACTTATAAACCCCCCCATAGAGGAACCCTTTACAGGGACCTCGGGCTCCTCTCCCCACCAGCGCTGGCTGCAGTAGCTGTGGGGATTCGCCTCCACAACCCACTGGGTCAGGCTCAGACACAGATTTTTAAAAAAGGCAATGACTCCATTTCCAACAAACGTTCCCGTGTTGGAGGCCACTCCACAGTTTCAAGAGGCAGGTGTTACTGCAGGCCACCCCGGCTACACTGAAATGTTCCCTCATGGCTTGACACACCTCTGATGACTGTGACCGGTGCCGTGGCCTCCCGTGGGAGAGCAGCAGCTTTCCCTGTGCACACACATCAAGAACAGCCCCAAATCCTGACCAATCTTTGACCAACGGACCTATGACTATTCGAAAAGCCTTTTGTTCCATCTGCTTGGCTACAGCTGGAGCTAAACATGTTTGAATGATTTTTGTATACAGTTGGAGTACTAGGCTGGACAAGACAGATTGGCTCCTGCAACCTTCTCCCCGTGCCCTGAGATACAGAAGAACCAAATACCCAGGAGCAAACAGGAATCTGGATGCTTTGTCAGGAGTGAAGTATTAATCTAATTTTCTAAACAAAGCAGACAACCTGGCACTCAAATCAGCTTACCACTTTGCACCTCTCTACAAGGATTAGCAGAATGCCATAATTATAATGCCCAATTTGATTTATTAGAGGAGGCTGCACAGAAAAGATGACAATTCAGTAGCATTGTGAAGAGAAAGGATGAGAGAATAAGGAAAGCTTCAAATTGAACAGTGATTTCTAAGCAACATCTCAATATAATTAGCATTAATTACAGTAAGCTTTCCAAATTAGGTATAAACCTATGTTTAATAATCCTGAGACGCAAAAATCACCCCCAAATTCCAGGAAACTTGGTATTACAGCCAATTTGTCTAGACAGCTTGGCAGGAAATGCCAGAATTCTAGGTGTGAACTTTGTGGTTATTAAAAAAAGGGGAAAATTATTGAACTTGTCTATATCATTTGCATAATTAGTTTGAACTAAGAATAGCCTAGTTTATCTAGCTTAGATTTTGCTGTTACTTTCATCAACCTTACAGACCTGAAAACTTGTCTGGTTTTCACAACTGTATCAGCTAGGATAATAAAAGGTATTTAAAAAACCTCCCTTTTCAATAAAAGATGAATTTTAAGTGTGACTTGTTTAAAGAGGCTATTAATGAGTCACTTATCACAGGTTTTATTTTATATTCTTTGTGCAAGCTCCTCGCTCTTTTTGGATTTTGTTACTTATACTTACAGAAAAAAAAAAAAGATTAAACAATGAAAGACAAATTCAGGTTTTCATGAATGTGGCGGCAAATACCCTATTTAATCACTGATGGCAGCCAAATACCAGCCCGAAGAAACAGATAACACTGTCCTCATTTTTCAGAGCGGATACAAATAATCTAAACATTTGGTAAACTAAGGCAGCAGCATATTCCAGAAACTGGAATTGGGCTGGTGTAACAAAACCTCTTACCCAAAGGTTTCTAAGGAAGTGTCATGAAATCCCCAGTGGCCACAACTACTTGAAACTTACGTTTTAAATTCCATGTAGAAGATGTCACTATTAACTACCCATTACTCCTCTGCCACGGGTGAGGAACTGGCTGTCCCAGTGCGAGGGGATCTCCCTGCCGCCGGCAGAGCGTGGCCTCACACACCCACAACGGGGCAAACACCTGAAATGCACTGACCTCCCTCCAGCAGAATTTTAGCCCTGAAGGAACAACTCTCTAAGCTGTAGAAAAGCGGTATTTACCGAAACCAGGCTTTCATGTTAGAGAGATTTTGGTGGCAATCGAGACCTAATGACCTCCTGCAGCGTTCGTATTTCCACCCTCGCACTGCACCACTCTCAGTTGCATCAACATCAGCATTTGTGAGGTTACTCCAGGGACCGGCGCGGGAAGTGAGCCAGCTTTAGATACACTTTTGCAAGAGTCGCTGGATTGGTGTTTGGGGCCTTTTCACGTAAATAAAAGAAGCCTGACACAACAGCAGCTTTAGAAAGGCAGAAGAGCTGATGAAGCACAGTGCCAGAATCCCGGTGTAAGCAGGAATACCATCCAGCACCATTGCTTCTAAACGTTTTATACCAAAGCCTGGGACTTGATGAAATACACACTTAGCATTTTGTGGGTTGGGATGCCAAGAAAAGGATCCTAGTTTCTCAAACTTTCATTAAAACTAAAATGTGCCATCTATTCACCCACAATAAAATGCCCTTTTAATTTGCACAGAGTGAATATTTGTGCACAAACTCATTGCACCTGTAACCAGAGGGGGGAACTGAAACCCCATCACTCAACTACTAGCAAAAACAAACAAGAAACTTGATATGTTTAAACTGCAGATACACTGAGGAGTCTAAAACCAAAACATTTGCTATCACTTTGGGGAGTTAAAAGAAAACAAACCTGGCAAATATTTTACTAGGAATGTGTGGTTACAGGATTTGCTACCTAAATGTTTGCAAGCAGAAAAGTACTAACATCTTTACATAAGTATTTGTACTGAATTGTTCTTTTTTTTTTTTTAAATCAAAAAGAAGAAAACAAAAGTCTGCTAATTTGTTAATGAGGACAATTAGCCACCAGAAGAGTGGGGGCCATAAGTACACCATTAGAATGTCTAACATAAAATGGGATGAGCCCTTCTGAACAAATATGCTACAACACAACCACAAAAGATTGTGTGTGGTGAAGTTATGCAGGGGGTGACATTAGATATCCTTAAAGATCCTTTCAAATCCTAAAATACCCAAAGTCTGAAAAAGCACTTCCAATAACTGGACAATTCAACCTTCCATTGTCTGGCACACATACAGAACTAGTTTCACGGAACAGAAGGTGTGCTTGAGTTAAACAGCTCTTTTTCTCTGCATCACAAAGAATAAAAAAAATAGTTTTTCATCGTCGTGTACTACTTAGCTCAAAACAAATACCGGAGGGTCAAGTACACGGCTCTTCCCAAGGGCTGCCATTTGGCACCATGTTAAGGGACAACTGGGAAAGTGTTTGTTCATAGATCCAGGCTGCTGTGCCATGTGAATTTCGAACTGATGAATGAGCACTGAGTCACCAACAAATCTCCCTGCTGAGCAGCAGCGAAGTGATAAATAGCCTGCCAGCCACAGTGCCTCTCCTTTGTCACCTCCCGGCTCTGTACACACCGGGGCTCAGGCGGGAGCCTCCACAATCCTTCCCTCCAGCACCACAACTCTTAATTCATTAATGCTCTACCACATTTTAGAAGGGCACAGAGAAAAAACTCCCCAGAGCACAACTTCCTTGTAACTGACTTTCCCCTTCTAAAATACTTGAATATTCTCTCCTTTTCAACTGTTTTAGGGACACATGAACTTGATTCACAAGATGGACACATTCACGTTTGCAACTTCCAGGTGCACGTTAACAAGCACGTTTTCCCTAAAGAAAGTATTGATCCAACTGGTGATTTGGATTTGTGTCTAAGGCCAATAGGAGCCACAAACCTACGATGTGAATTACGGCACTCTCTCAAAGGTGCAAAATACAAGGGAGGTCTGCTCCTTCCTTCCTACATTACCCAGCACAGCACACCTGCCCTTCTGCTTTAGCTTATGAAACTTGCCCACAACACAGAACTTGAGCTGTTAGAGACATTGTTTTCACCAGCACAAGTTACCAGAGAAACCAGTTAAATTAATAATCCCAACCTACCAGCAGGACAACATTTCACAGTGGCCAATGCCATCACGTAGTCGCTTCAGATGAAAAATAATCTCCCTACCTGTTTCAAGGGGAGTTTCTTCTTCATCCGTTCTTTGCCTCTTTCTGCCTCTCTCTCAGAGCTCCCAGCATCATTATTATGGCCATTTTCACTCGGCTCAGCAGACACACAGTTTTCAGATTCTCTAGGTTTCTTTCCTGGATGCCTCTCCCATTTCTCCTTCCGCTCTTGAGGCTTTAGCGACATGTCCTTCTGTAAAGGAGGAAAAAAAAAATAGTAAGTTCTTTAAGACTACTTTTAAGCATTAAGCAGCATAAATATTGAATAAAAACACAAACAAGACAGCATGTTCTTTCCAGAGATGACTTAAGATGAATAATTAGGCACGCACAATGCAAACAGTAATTTTAGATTAGATTAGGATGAACACTCTCCAGGCTATGTGTTTGATTAATTTCAGAGATGCTGGAACTGGTTATGAAAATGAGTTTGCTTCAGATTAATTCAGGAACCATACGTCAACAGCACATGAAGCAATCAGCGTCCTGAAGGAAAGCCTTTAACTGCTCAACCAAAGCAGAGGTGGTTTTTATTTTGTTTTGTTTCTGATCTCAGAGAGCAACATATCAGCCCCCCCTTGGGCCTGACAGTCTGGGATTCACAGTAGCATTCATATGGAGAACGCACTTCTAAAGCCTACCCTGCATTCAATACGCCAGCTGAGATCAATGGGATCTAAACACATAACAGAGGTTGAACACTTCTAAGTGTTAAGTGTCTGCCCTGAATCAGGACTGTAACATACAATCTAAGCAGAGTTTAAAAGCGGGAATGTCATGTCATAATGATTAACATCGGAAGTGAGATCAGAGAAGGGAATTACCGCCGCTATCCCTGGCATCCTTGAGGACAGAAAGCTGAACTCGGTGACAACGTATCGACCTCTCCCCCCACGCACACCACACAGAGGAAGAGTTTAAGAAATAATATGCCAAATCACTATGACATTAGTTCACCACAGCTAGATAATTTTTTTCCCCAATGCCTTTTATTAACTGATCAAGGGTACAAACTAAATTCTTTATTGAACATTTTGCAGAATCCCTATTCCCAATTAATTTTTTATGTGAGGTACATGTATAAGATTAGGAGATACCTTAAAAGCACTGTTCACCATGCCAAAATTTATCCATTTCAGCCACAGAAATTTTTCCAAATGCTTCATCCCCCCTTTTCTAAATGCCTCGCTTCTGACTCAAGCAATTACATCATGGACATTTGTATCCCAGGTGAATGGAGCTCGCAGTACAACCCGCTCAGGCCAACACACACCTTCAGTACAGCAAAAGAGCTCATGAAAATCATTAGGTCTCTAGTCTCTCAAAAAATAAAGCCCAACAAAAAAGAAAATTAGGAATTGGGATGAAATGCCCTGCTGGTTGCTCTAGATTACTTCCTCCCCCTCTCGTTAAATTAGTGAATTGACTGCCTCGGTGTGCAACGTGCTGATTCCACTCCAAATCACTCGGTGCCTAAAGTCACCCTTCCCCATGAAGTGAGATGATGCACCGACTCTTCAGGGTCGCAGAGACACTGAAATTTGAATGACGACAATAAAATATGTACAGCTGTTGTTCAGTCCAGCCCAGGCTCAAAGACAATCAGCCAACAGCCAACCTCTGTACTCCTTACACAGGGATCCTGCATGGCTGGCAAGCTCCTCTGAACACACACATATATACAGCACGTTGCAAAGCCCCCAGAGATAGAACCCTCACCCCAAACTTCAAATAAGTAGCACTGTCTCAGAGGGCAGAAGACAACAGAACACAGCTCAGCTTGCCAAGTCCATAACTAGTAAAAGAGCAAGGAAAATGATTGTCTGGCATTATCCGTCATGAATCATACAACAAGAAATACAAATTAGTATTTAGTTGCTCACTTTGGTTTTCAGTTTTAAGATAACACTCTAAAGCAGCAGTTGGAGATGCCACTTAAAGAAGGTCACATTATCCTATTTACTGGGAAGTTGCTAAGATAGAAATCAAAATGCTAAGCTTCAGTAACTAATCAGAAACTAGTGCAATGGAAATGACATCTGTTAACTGATACTCAGCAAAACACTAGAAACAGAAGCTGCTAAAAATGTGCACTTCTTCATAAAGCCAGATGCAGCTGCAACGTGACAGCAGCCGCATGGAAGATGCTGCAAGAAGTGACACAGGCCCCTGATGAGGAAGAAAGGAGGCTGTGGCAGGGGAATGCCACCACCTGAAAGCACCGGCAAATAACGCTCTCCCTGCTCAGCAGGTAATATTCACTTTTAAGGATACTTTCAAGGCAGCGGATGGCTGGTTTGGTTTAAATTCTAGCTGGCTTCACATGGGAATTGGGCCTTTGTTAATGCCTTAGGGAAAGTCTTCCCTCAGTACCCACAGCATGTTCACTGCACGTTTCACAAGATTCCCTTTCCCTCACAACCAGTCAGGAAAGCCGCATTTCCCCCCCTACCGAATCCTACAAAATTCCCTACTTAGAAATTTAGCTTTTTATCCCCATTTTGTTCGGATATTGAAGATTTCTCTTATCACCGAGCTCCTAGCAAAATTAATTCGGGGACTACAGTCATAGCTGGATCAAAGCCAAGGAAATAATGCATTCACTCGCAGTGCCACTTGCGTCCAAGAATCTCAAGCACTTTCCAAACAGCCGTGAATGAAGCCCCAAGCCCTGGTAGCCGAGGCTGCCGCTCGCCTCCGGGCAGGAGGAGGGGGACCTCAGCTCCGCAGCACGTCTGGGGCAGCCGCAGGGAAGATGCCAAGTTTCTCAGCCTCCCCATGACAAGAAAACCTATTCCGCAGTGCTGTTCTGCCCCACTACAGTGGAGGACGCATCTCACAGGACTTTGCTTTTCCTGGGAAGGCAGGACACCGACCTCAGCCTCTCCTTACTGACAGCAGGTGACAGAGGGGCTGGTTTCTACACTGCTAAATGCAGACCTCTTTGCAGCCTCAGGCAGAGAGCAGGAGGGGGCTAATGGGGTTTCTGTTCTTGGCTCCTTTGTTTCCTTTCTATTTACTCTACTAAAAGAGCCTTCCAGCGATTGCTCTTTTACTAAAGTTTATGACCTCCAAGTTGGGGACCTCACTCAGCACAAGAGCTTACTATTTTTGGATGTACATCTGTGCTTGCACACAGGCAATTGCTGGAAAACTTAAGCACATACAGAATATACAGTACATCACTGCAGTCAACGTTTATTGATGTACCTTGCCTTCAATCCAGAAAGCCCAGCCAGCAGGTGAGACTGGCCTCTCACAAACTGCTCCACTGGAGCCTTCCCCCCAGACAAGCCCAGACCAGCAGGTATTTGCACATCACGTAAAGCCTAGTATTCACACAGCAACACTGTCTGCAGTCAGGCCCTGAAGCCAAAAGGTCTTCATATCCAGTCTTGGGGTTTCTGCCCAACCTAAGAGTCAGCCCAACCTGGCTACCTTTGCTGTCGGGGCCAGTAAATCCCCTTCTGCAGGGAAGGCTGGTGGATTCGGGCCCATTCTTTCTTCTTGGTTCCAGGAAGGAGATTGCCAAATCTGGTTCCAGAATATACAAAACTATTTTGTTCCTTGCTACTCACTGCTTCCAGGGCTGTCTCCTACCTGTCCTCACTTAGGAATCTCTCTCACACCTTCCAGGGCAGGCTACAGCCTCTCCATCTGCAGCCCCTCGTCTGTCTGGGCTGCAGACGGAGAGCAGATGGTTCTAATTGGCTGCGTGGTTACAGATAAGGAAGAATTAGGCCTTTCTTCAGTGCCTCTTTCCTGGCAGTTACTCCATGAAACATACAGATTCTATCTCCCCATTTGCTTATTTGGATGTACAGATATCAAAGGACACTTCAGCTGAAACTGTAATTGTGGTACCTCTTCCAGCTCCGCCTGAAATACTTTGCACACCAGTGGCTGTGAAGACCCACTGGCAAAGACCTCAGCACAGGCTGGCAACCCAAGTGCGTAACCTGGACTCCACAATGCATTTTGAGAGTCCATAATAAAACCTCTGTGATTTTTTTTCATTACTATTTGGCCCAAGCTAGTTAGAAGTTATGCAATTGCACCTCTGCTTGCGGCAGAGCTGGCAACATCCTTAATCACTTGGAACACTCCTTCCTGAAAAGCCGCCTTTTTTTTTTTTCTCCTATCACCAAGGCACAGCTGCAATCTCCAAAGACTCTCAAGGTGCACATCACTCAGTTTTATTTATAAAGCTGTGAATAATGGGGATGCACGGCCCTTGGCTCGGGAATGAGACCGTTCTTACCCCTAAAATGCCACAGCAAGAGACTTCTGCAGAATGGACTCTGTTTGATCAGGAAATAACGATCAGCCCTGGAGGACCCTGGCACAAGCTCACAGCCACAGCCAGCCGCTGGCTGGAGTCATCACCCAGTGTTTGCTCAGCCCAGATCAAACTCTGCCTTAATCCTCCGAGTTTACACAGCTCTTTGAGATCTCAGAAAGCACGTAGGGGGAGGTTGGGGCTGTAAACACCTTTCATACAGAGGGAACGCTTAAAGAACCTGAAAAAAACTGCAAAACCCACACAGCTAGATGAAAAACCTTGAGCATGCTGCTGGGGTGCAGAGGACAAAAATAACACCTACAGTTAATAAAATGACTACCCTCAGCCCTCAAGCATCAGTTCAAAATGCGGCCCCGGTACAAAATCAAGTCCATTACAATCCTGCGTCCCCAGGGCCCATCAGACACTGGAAGGCTCAGAGAGGCAGCCAAGGACTGGCCACACGCCGCTCCTGCCAGGCTGTCTCTGCCGACTTTGAAAGATTATATGGGCTGATTTCCCAGAAGGGAAACAGCCTCCAGCTTCTCTCTCCACAACTCTTCACTGCAGCACTTATGCCTTAAGTTGGGGAACATGAAATATCCCATTGAACATCAAACAGGAGAAGGATCCACACAAAGGAAATAAAAAAAAAAAAACCCACTGTTGTCTCTAAAACTGACCCTGCTTGTCCCTGTTTTTGGATGTACAGATATCAAAGGACACTTCAGCTGAAACTGTAATTGTGGTACCTCTTCCAGCTCCGCCTGAAATACTTTGCACACCAGTGGCTGTGAAGACCCACTGGCAAAGACCTCAGCACAGGCTGGCAACCCAAGTGCGTAACCTGGACTCCACAATGCATTTTGAGAGTCCATAATAAAACCTCTGTGATTTTTTTTCATTACTATTTGGCCCAAGCTAGTTAGAAGTTATGCAATTGCACCTCTGCTTGCGGCAGAGCTGGCAACATCCTTAATCACTTGGAACACTCCTTCCCGAAAAGCCGCCTTTTTTTTTTTCTCCTATCACCAAGGCACAGCTGCAATCTCCAAAGACTCTCAAGGTGCACATCACTCAGTTTTATTTATAAAGCTGTGAATAATGGGGATGCACGGCCCTTGGCTCGGGAATGAGACCGTTCTTACCCCTAAAATGCCACAGCAAGAGACTTCTGCAGAATGGACTCTGTTTGATCAGGAAATAACGATCAGCCCTGGAGGACCCTGGCACAAGCTCACAGCCACAGCCAGCCGCTGGCTGGAGTCATCACCCAGTGTTTGCTCAGCCCAGATCAAACTCTGCCTTAATCCTCCGAGTTTACACAGCTCTTTGAGATCTCAGAAAGCACGTAGGGGGAGGTTGGGGCTGTAAACACCTTTCATACAGAGGGAACGCTTAAAGAACCTGAAAAAAACTGCAAAACCCACACAGCTAGATGAAAAACCTTGAGCATGCTGCTGGGGTGCAGAGGACAAAAATAACACCTACAGTTAATAAAATGACTACCCTCAGCCCTCAAGCATCAGTTCAAAATGCGGCCCCGGTACAAAATCAAGTCCATTACAATCCTGCGTCCCCAGGGCCCATCAGACACTGGAAGGCTCAGAGAGGCAGCCAAGGACTGGCCACACGCCGCTCCTGCCAGGCTGTCTCTGCCGACTTTGAAAGATTATATGGGCTGATTTCCCAGAAGGGAAACAGCCTCCAGCTTCTCTCTCCACAACTCTTCACTGCAGCACTTATGCCTTAAGTTGGGGAACATGAAATATCCCATTGAACATCAAACAGGAGAAGGATCCACACAAAGGAAATAAAAAAAAAAAAACCCACTGTTGTCTCTAAAACTGACCCTGCTTGTCCCTGTTTCTGCCTCCAGCTTCTCTCAGTAAAACTGCAATGGAAAAGCCCCTGAGGATCTAAGCACCATCTATCCTTATATCAACTTTATCATGCAATTAGCAGTAGGGTTGTCAAACGTGTTTGTTTAATAGTTCAGGGAGAGATCCTGGCTCAGAGAGGAACTGGAACAGATTTACTTTTAATTAGGTTACTTTTAAAATATTCTATTGACCTGATACCCAGTTTATAGAACAGCAACATAGAAACAAATGATGATTTCATATTCTAGCGCTTTCTTAGTAGACACAGCTCGTTACAAATACAGACAGGACCTCTACTAAGGTAAATCTACTGTCCTTTAAGTTGAATAAAGGTGACACAGGAGACAGCAATTCAAATGGAAAGATAATATTGGAGATATACACAAGAAACGTACGTGAAAGAAATTAACTTTAAGGCACAGATTTGAAGATGGGTCCATAGAGAGAAAAACCACTGTAAGAATGGAGCCTGCACAAGTAATGATGAGTAGCCAACAGGCAAATGAAATGATGTGAATAATAAGAGGAAGAAAAAGGGAGAACAAAGGAATGGGATAAGAGGTAACTCTGCCAGAGGGTATCAGGTAGGACCACCAAGGTGATTGAAATTGTACTCAACGATCAACTGCAAATGGAAGTGCAGGCCTTAAAAATGAGCAGGAGCACATTTAAGGGTGGGAGAGGGGAAGTTTAAGAGCTCTGGGACAGAAAGAGCAGGTACGGAGGGCAGCAAGGGGAGGGAGCGGTGGAGGCAGGACTGGCCACAGCCTGGCACAGTGGCCCCTTGCCCACCGCAGGCCAGGCCAGCCCAGTGCTGCTCTCCCCAGAGCTCCAGGCATGCCAGGAGCCAGCCTGTTGGCATCTCTGCCCAGGAGCCTGCAGTTCTCATGGATAGGGAAGTTCTCACTTTTCCTGTAAAACACACACTTGTTTGTTTTACTTCCCGCCCTCTTCTCTCCCCCGTTGCGAACTTCACTAAAAATGTAACTCAAGCCCCTAGGCCTTCCAGCCACAGCCACTAAAGCTTTTTTAAAAGGAAAAAAAAAAAGAGACTAGATTTGAAGTGACTCTCCTGCTTTGACCCTACATTCAAGCAACGCAATCAATATCAATTAAAATGATTGCAAATGAAATCCTTGCTTGTTTAACCTTAGACTGCAATTCTCCTTTCGTAGCTGACATATTCCAGATGAGTTTGGGTCTTGCTTTTTAAAATGCATCACTGTTTGCTCTGACCCTGTCACATGTTTAGCTCAAGAATAAGATGACTTTTTGACAAGATGGCTTTGGAAATGTTAAGACATTTGAAGCTGCCACTGGTTTGCAGGTTTATGATACATGATTTAACTTAAAAATACAAGTGGATGAACCAAGAAACTCATTGTAATTGAAACAGTCAAATTTATTACCAGAGGCTCCATTCCTGTCACCTGTGAAGAGCTGTAGAGCAAGCTGCTCGTACTCTGCTAAATGCCCACTTGTTAATGTCTCCCAAGAATTAAGCCCTTTGCTGCTGGGACCTTGAAGACACTGTACAAGTAGAGACACCTTGGACTAGTGTTATCTCAACATAATGCACAGCCAAAAATTACAAAAAGGAAGGTCAGTATCACTCTACTTTTAAATGAATTTCAATCCACAATGATTTTACAAGTCTTTGATTACTCTTTTTCCTTGAAGGAGACCTGAATAAATAATGATAAAGTGCTGATGAGTAATTGTTTTAAAAAGCTGGGGAGAAGGTACTGTTCTTGAGGGGAACAAAAAGAAAATAACCAGTCTTCTCCCTCCACAGTAGCACCAAGTATCTGGAAAGAGAGTGTCCAAGAGTAATCTAGGGGACGATAAGAAGTAAGAATAAGTGCAGCAAATAGCTTTTCTACAGTAAGAGGTCAAGGAAATCTGCATCAACGTGGACATATGGTTGCCCATGTTTTTGGTGTAAACCCTTCTCCACTATCATCCATTGGGGAGATGGAAACACAAAACCTACAGTTTTAAGCAGCACTCCACAAGCTCCCCAGGGAGCCAGCCGTGCCTCTCTCCTCTCCTCCCATCTCCTGTGCAGAGCCTGCAGGCGCTCACTGCAGAGAGCGGCACCCGTCTCCCTCCCTACCTTCTAACAGACACGCTGCACGGCTATTAAAACTCCCACAGGTGCTTGCTGTCCATCAGAAAGGAAATGATCCCATTTTAAGCCATCACTATTTCCTCTAGTGATGGCAGTAAATGCCCGACGAGTGCTCGCAGAATTACTGTCAGCGGAAAGTGTGTCAGAGAGCAAGGGAGCTTAAATGATTGAAGGGAAGCTGGGGCACCATTTTCAGGTAGATGAAATGAGGCATATTTCAAGCCAGCCTGCCCAGCTTTTACAGGCTGCAGGAGTGCTGAGAAGCGCTGCTGTTCCTGCACCATGGTGCCAACCTGCCCGGCTTCCACCGCACAGCACAGCACCCTCCTGCTGAAGCTGCTTTCAGCCAGGACGGGGAGCTCAGCCTGCCCAGTTCATGAAGGATTTGCAAAAGAGCTCGTGCTTATCTGACAGCACCTATTTCAGCTACATGGCAGCACTGCTGGGTACGGATGCTGAGCACAGAGCGTGTCTCCTACAGAATGACTGCCCAAGAAGCACTGCTCCTGCAAAATCCCACCACTCCGATGAGTCCCCTCCCAGGAGAAAACAATAGGAACAGAGGGAACAATGAGGATGGCAGCAGCCCCACACACTGCCCTTGCGCTGCCCAACATCTCACAAGTGACAGACTATGCACAACACTTCCACTCTAAAGAACATGATCTGGGGGACATCCATCTCAATTAACTTCCCAAATTATCCAGCAAGTAAGCAGCATGGTCAGGCACTCACTACAGGTCCAGTGTTTTGGGAAATTATTCCTCAAGCGTGGCAATAACCCCTGACACTGCCAGGCCCATGCTGCTGACAGGCAGCAGCCACACACTTGTTTACAGAGCAGCCTTTAAACACTTAATCTGAACTAATTCCCCTTCGCCCCAGATTATTCAGGCAGGCACTCATATCAAATTCAAACAGCTCCCATCGAGTGACAGAATTAGGACCTGAAGAAGCAGCTCCTTGCGTGAAACCAGATGTGGCCATTTCATCACTCATTTCTAGTCTTGCCAGGAAAGTAACACAACTCCCAAGCCTCCAGATGCACCAGCTGGCCCCAAGCTGCCAAAGGAGAAGACGTGAGGGTCCTTCCAGCACAAACTGGTATGGCAGCTGGATGCTTTCACCATTACCAATTTTCAGCTAAACTAGCCAGAAAAAACAGGAAAGCACTGTTGAGTAAAAGATGCCTCCAGCCTATTTGTCACTATGGACAGCAATGCTTAGGAACACTGGCTCACTCTTTAAAATTAATAACAAAAGGAGAAGACACAACTGTTTCAACCTCTGCTGAGAGGGGGAAGTCATGCTTCCATGAGCTGGACTCTACACGGAGCTGAGCCAACCTAAGGCTGGGCAGATGGACCAGGCATATGGCTCATTTACCAAGGGCAGGAGCCTAAATTGGTCTCCTCCATCTATACTTCTGCATTGAAAGTTTTGATCTTCATAGTGCAAATTACCTAACCACCACATTATGACTGCACTGACTACCACGTCAATAGCTTCATGCTTGAGACTGAAAGGATATAGCTATACCCCAGGTAGTCTGGTCATGAATTCAAGCATCTCCAGCCCGATTTATTAAGCAATTCAAATCTTCCACCCACTAAATGCAAATGCGAAGTTTTAATTTATTTTCTGGGATTCCTGATTCAGCCACACGTGTTGTCTCCACTTATTTTGTGGTACTTTTAAAACATATCCATGGAAAATGTATTGCTCTTAAGCAGCGGCACCTACAGAACGAAAGCTCCAGATGACTCTCCCACACGGTGACAGTCTCAAACACATTCCCTCTGCAAGTAGCTGGGGACGTTTTGAGACTCTGCCTCCAGCCCACGCTCTTTATTCCCACCCTCCCAGGAAGGGAGCCATTCCCAAAGCCACTGTGGAACAGAGGTAGGAATGTTCTTCAGCCACCGCAGAGCAGTCTGCAAGCTTCCCTCCAACCGCAGCTCCACACAGCTCACACAGAGCCAGCGCACACCGCGCCGAAGGAGAGGGACGCTCACAAATTCACTTCTGCCAACTCTACTGCAGCTGTGAGCTTCTCCAGAAGAAAAACCAGCCATATATATCCCGATCCCCGGTGCCGCATGATAAATTATTTCACATTTAAGCCCTATGACACTAGAGGCATTTTTTACCAACTCTGCAGTTGCCCTCAGTGGTAGGCAACAATTTTCAGTTCAGCTGTCATGAGGTCTAGAACGTACATTAAATAATTAGTCCTCTGGTAGTTTCTTTTGGCTAGGAAGCAAATGAGAAGAAATATAAATGTTCCAACAACAAGAAATATGTAGAAGCCAGCCATCTCCAGAAACAGCTGCCCATAGCATATTACTTCAACCTAAGGGGAAAACTCTGAGCGAGGTGACTTCTAACAGGAGAGAAATGCCTGTCTAAATGTCTAAATGTCACATACACTAACGAAAAGTCCAGAACAGTGCATGTGTGCCACCCTCATCACCCTCGCTCCTCCTCCAACATGCTGCTGGAGAAATGTTCTGTACAAGAGAGGTCCCCAGCTGTCAGTCTCGCCAGCAGCGATGCTCTCCCCCGTCAAGTGGCTCAGCACGCACCACGAGCTCCTGAGCGGCTCATCTATAACTGGTTTGCTAGAACAAACAACAAGCCACCAAATGTTTCCATATATCCTTAGGGCTTCCTAGAATAGTTCCAAATATTCTGATAGCTGTGTCAGGAATGAAACATTCATTTATATCCTAGGCAATTGCTGAGACAGGGGAAACATACACTATAGTAGCAGGGAATTTTGATGTATTCTATGTTACAAAACATTTTCAGTCAGAGAGCTCAAAGGTCATTAATAGATTTTCATATGTTTACAGACAGCAGCAATTTCAAGCTCTGTAATTTTAAAACGGCATGTCAGTCTCTCCACTTCCAGCTGTTATTTCAACATTAGATAATGAATACAATGCAAAGGTTACACAATCACTTGAACCAGCTTATTCTGTGGATCCAGTCACACGAATCATTATTAAATTCTAATTACACATATATTATTTTACAACTCTTATTAGAACAGCAGGGCAAATCCTTTTTTATAAAGAGATCAACAGTTTGGAAAAAGAGGGGAGAAAGGTTATCCTTTTAATGTGACAGAGTTGCTCCTCTCTCTCCCTCCATCACCTCAACCACGGCTGATTTATGAGTCCCAGAAACAAAGCTGCACCTTGTTAACACCACATCAGTTGGTGCACATAGAGCTATCAGCTCATATTTTGCTTAAGTGCTTTATAGATCCCTAACATATCAACATTGATGCCTACTTAAAATAATCATCTTTGATCAGAGGAAAAAAAAAGCACGTTTAGTGGTTACCCATTGTATTGTCTGAATACGCTCCTATTTTTTCTTTATATAACAACTTTGAAATTGAGAAGACACTCTCCAAACTGTAGAGATTTCTCCTAAGGACAGTGCTGTTATCTAAGCTAAAGCTTTGCAAGACATCAGGTTTCCATGCCAGAGCTTTTTATTTTATTTTCGGACCAAAAGAAATCA
This sequence comes from Calidris pugnax, assembly GCF_001431845.1. Taxonomy (NCBI): domain Eukaryota; kingdom Metazoa; phylum Chordata; class Aves; order Charadriiformes; family Scolopacidae; genus Calidris; species Calidris pugnax. Next base: position 6,516,289 of record NW_015090783.1, on the reverse strand, counting down.
TTGTAATCATCTGATCCGATCCTTTTATCATGCAGCCAATGAGCAAAATCACCCCATTGTGAAGCGGTCTTAAGGAAATTTTGGAAGTGCACTAGCAAACTGCCCCATTACCAAATAAGAAAATCAGCAAATTATGTTTGCTCTTGCCTTTAATTTTTTTCTCTCTATTCCCAGGCAGTGCAAAATGTTACCCACTCTGGTTTATTCCGCCCAAATCCAGCTGTCAGTCACACAGCATGTAACCTCAATGGGAATTGAAGAATCTCATCCCCGAGATTCAGCTTTGAAGCAGGACAGACCAGCAACGTCCCTTTGTGCGAGGTCTCCTGTGGTGACAGCAACGCTACCCTGGCAAACTGATGTCTCTCTAATCCCCAGTGCATCCTTAGCCAGCAATGAATTTCACACTGGGAAATTCCATGCCTTGACATTAAATAATTCCAGCTGGGATTTTCAAAGGATAAGAGATAGGAGTCCAATCCCATCACATTCCAATAGGAAGCCCTTAAGGTTTGGTTTATTTTCTTTTTAAAAAGGAAACCCATATTTCATCCTCATTTCCATCCCAAGTTTCCTCTGGGAGATGAAACTGAAAGGAAGAAACAGGGGGCAAGAGCAGCGCTCATGGGAAGACAGACTTTTATGGGACTGAGAAACGACACCACCAATTCTTGGGTACACCACTTTGCAACATGCGATACAGGAAGGAACAGATCAATCAGCATGTTCATTAGTGTTCCTGAGAGAAAGGAGGATTTGTACTTTTGTCTGGTTAGTCTCCCTTGCCACTAAGGAAGAAGTAACCAAGCAAGTGCTCCACCAGGACGGTAGACAATTAAAGCTCAAGAGCGAACAAAACCAGCAAGCTGTAAAGAGGAGAACATGGGCAGAATCAAAATGATGCGCTCCACTCACCCAAGCATGTCAAATAAGGCCTGGGGCAGGCAGAGCTGACAGGACAATAACCCGCTGCAGAGAACGACCTCAGCAGAGCAGGCGCCGTCAATCACTCCTCCCCGTCTCACCAAACCCAGAGCGAGTTTCCATCGGCTTTGCCACTCTCTTTCCATTATGTTCAGAGGATTTGGGTTTTCCCCCACCCAAGCAGAGCTAAGCCAGGCCTCTTTGCAACCACTTCCTCAAGCCACACTAAATTACGAGTTGCGCTTAATGCTTAGTTTTCAAATCCAGAAATCTCTATCTGCACTTCACAGACCTGAAACCGAAAGCTGGCTGGTTTGTGGGTCCTGTTTTCTTCCTGTCTGGAACACAGCTTTACCAGTCAGAGACTAGAGAAATGGGCATTCATGCAAAGTTTTCAATTTGCTGCTAGCCCTCAATTTTGAGATGCAATAGGGAATTCAAACACGATACAGAGCAGCAGCTTTCATTACTGCTAACCCTCTCAAATTAGTTAAGAGCCCTTGTACATCTCATGATTCACATCTCTGAGGGCTTAACTTTGCTCCTCATTTACTGTTCACGGCACCTTGTCAATGGTAAACATCATGGAGCGAGAAACGCAGATGGAGCACACAGTATGCATTTGTTCAAATGGGCAGAACTCTTTGGCAAGAACCAAAAATCCAGTCAACGTGAGAAGGGTTAAGACAAAACAGACGCAACCAGGGACTCTGGAGAAGAGCCTGCATGGAAGCAGGGTTTCTCGTGATTACTTCTGTCTTGTAGCTCTTAATAAGCCACATCACAGCTGACATCTCCACCAGCTATCTGCTTCCTTATGTAGATAACCAGAAACAGAAAAGCTGACATAGCAATTATATTATACACACACACACACACAACCTAACAACTCTCACTGCTACAACAGCACGAGCAATGAAGAACAAGCACATCCCAAATTCTCATCCAGGGTCTGACACCAACTCTCAATGCAACCATATGCCAGATACCTACTTCAAAAACTGTTTTAAGAAGTGCTCACAAAATCAGGTGAAAGTTGCAGCACATCTCTCTCAACAGTGTTATGATGCAAAGAAAGGGCTATAAAAACATTTCACAACTACTTTTTACTACTAAAGCTCTAACCCCCATCCCAGTCATCACCCAGGAGACTCTCGGTGCCCACCTATTCCCACAGCACATCGCACCCAGCGGCATGACCCCACGGGTGGGTGTGAAGCCCCCAGCCAGGCAGAGCCACTGGATGCTGAGGCTGCAGCAGGACAGATGTCCCCCCTGCCACCTCCATCCCCCGAGGCTGTTGCCAAGCGACAAAGTGCCACCGTTATCTGCAAAATCCTCCAGCTCTGCACCCAGAGCACCTCAGTCCTATTCCCAAATACCCAATGGGCCACAATGTCTCTCTTGTAGCCCTTGATAATCTTGCTTTTATATGTAAAGCAGCTTTTTGTCAAGGAGTTCAGGGAGCCCTATAATAGTAAAAACTGCAGATAAAAAGATAGTATCAAGAATACTACATTTCAAAAAGCAGATAAAAGGGCAGAAGGGGAAATGTCACACATCAGACCAGAAGGGCTCACTAAAGGAGAAAGGGGTTCAAAACCCAGGAGTTTCCAGGTATTTGTTTTCAGTGAAGGATATGGATTTCCCAAGGTCCCCACCACGACCAAGCAAAATTTTAAGTGTTAGTTCTCAGGTTTCAGCAGGATCTGTAAAAAGGAGGGTGAACTGAGAGACCAGCACCCTTTTTGCAATGATGCCAGAAGCAAATGTCTCCTCAAACCTTACAGATGCAGGCTGACAATATAAAGGCTTTAAAAACCAGAAAGACCAGCTTAAATCCACCCATCCCACAGAAGGCAGCAACCTGGGGAGTGCAGGGCCATGTTACTTAAGGTGGCTTAATGGCAGTTCATCCCCCATCTCTCTCTCCACACCGGGTACACTTTCCCATCCACACACTACTCAGATATTGATACAGACAACGTTTGTAGCTTTCACAGCCCATTAGGGAAAGCCTTCCTCTAGCAGGGAAAAAAAGTAAAATAAAAAAGCAGGCTGAGAAGGTGAGGGAAAGTTCTTTCGTAAGTTATAAATAACATCACCATTTGGCCTTTTTCATTAGCAATTCTTAAAGTGCAACGCAAAAGGAATCAGCATTTTGACCTCTATTTAACAGAATGAGAACAAATACAAAGCAACTTGGCCCAAATCAACCACCAGTCCTCTGGCAAATCTAGGAGAATCTGCATCTCCCAGCTCCTAGATCATACTGTGCTCCAGGAAAACCAAGAAACTACACAGAAATCTTCTGACACTAGAAAGAATTTCATGTTAGTGGAGAAGAGCAGATTTTTCCAGGACACACACTAAATGCAAACGCAGACATTAGCTACAAAGGAGGCAACAAGTGGGATTTGAACAGCTTCAACCTTCTATCCTTTTGAGTGTCTTAGATAAAATCAGCTTGAGAATAGGGAGGACAACAGGATCAATACATTTAAGTCAGGCTGTTTGTTACCAAAAGAGTAGAACTGGCAGCTCTTCTTGGCTTCTGAAATATGACACATAACCTGCCCCTTCTAATGCGCTACTTTGGATGGCACCCAAATCCAGCACCATCTGGCCAGCACGGGCACATGTATACAAAGAGCACAGCAGAGACTCCAGGCTGACAGATAAAGTGACATAGCAGTGCAGCAATAGGGACTTTAAATCTCTTCAGAGTTTGCAAAGCCCGCTAAACACGGTGGAAACACAACGCCAGTTAATGACTTCAGGGCAATACGAGGACTGAGAATTTCTTATACACACGAGATCCGGGTAAACATTTGTTTTGTTTGTAGAAACCATTGCCAGTGGAACAAAAATACGCAGAAGAGTTTTCCCGGTGTAGATTCGAAGCAGAGGGTATCACATTTCCTCCCCTGCCCCAAAGCTAATCCCTACATTCAAAAGCCTGATTTTTCCACCTCTGTTTTTACATTCACTCTTGCATGACGCTCTCCTGGCATCACACGGCACTCAAAGCCAACATGTTATTCCACGGCTTAGAGCTTCTTAAAAAGCTTGGCCTCCCAGCTATGACACAGGCAGCTCCTTCCTTCCCTCCTGCTACCACGACACAATGCACAGATTCTTCTAGATTCAGTTTCTAGCATTTAAGTGATGATTTGGCAGTAAGGAAATGAGAATACTTAGGTAACAGCACGAACAGCAATGTGTCCCAGAGAACAAGTGGGATGTCTCATATCACATCTAACATCCAATTCTGCATTCACTTACATGGTTTTATGCAACTGCTAACTCCACTGAGATAAGGAGAGTCACAGTGGTGGAAATGAGAGAACAATCATGAACTCAGTTTATGCCAACTCAAAAAAAAAAAAAAAAACCAACCAGGAAATACTGAGGAATCCAACAAAACAGCTATTGCAGTTTAAGCAAGCACAGACGCACGTATCCACCCTGTTGTCTTCCTGGAGATTAGCATCCTGAAACCAGGAGACACAGGAGAACATAAGCTAGCCTGACACCATCACACTGTGGTCTAACAGGAGAGTCCATTCAAATCAGCCATCATCAAACACACCAAAAGCCCAGTTCTATCAAGGTTGGGGGATTAAAAGTGACTTAAAAAATTGTAGCTGTCATCTGAGAAGAAACCATCCCCAAAAATGTGATCAAAGGTTCCCAAATCATCCTGGTTTAGATTTGAAGCCATCACGCTTGAAATCTATCCCTTATTAAATGAGTTGAAAGGGGTTTTTAAGCTGTCCATGTCCCTGAGTCCTCCCACTGATTTGGGCCTCACAGTGATATTTTTTCCCACAAAGTGAATGCTTTTTTCCTTGGAGCACATTGAAGTGTTGCTTCAGAAAGCTGAGGGAAACAGAAAGCACTGCCACAAACACAAATTAAGAGAGAGGTGACTCCTTCTCCCTAGATATCCAATGTTTCAAAGCCATAGAGACCAGAACATGACTTTTAACAAATGTGAACACGCCAAGTAAGGGTGGCTCAGAGTGATGGTCCAAAGCAAGGCAGTCACCTTTCAACACTGACACCCTCCAGACTCCCACATACCCTTCTGAATTCTTTCATTTAAAGACCAAAAGCATCTGGAGTTGGGTTTGTGTCTTTCCTCTTTGCTGCGATACTTGACAGCATCACACAAGTCTGTCTCCTATCTGGCATTACAGTACAAAACACTGCAGATAAACCATGTGTGGTTTTCAATCCTTAAGTTTTTAACCAAACACAGCAGAAAGTCACTTCCTCTGCACAAAAAGGGCATTTGACAAAGAAGCTTCAAGTGAATGAGAAACTTTGGATAAGAACAGTTTTCAGGAACTTTGAAGATAAAAACATCATTTTTCTATGTCTTTAGCATTAACTATTCTCCTCTGCCCTGACAGACTTCATGTTTATTATGCCTTCTCCAAAGATGCCATGGGGAAAATCTTTTATCCTTGTTTTAAATTGTCACAAACTCATTGTGAAAGTTTCATGTCTGTGTTAAAATACTGCAAACTCATTAGCTATCAATCCCAATCACATCTATTACATCCACAAAGAATTAACCTCGTTTTTTTCTTATTATTACAACAATTCAAATGAACAAATAAATAAGTACATTCGGCAGAAAACAAATAATAAACTCTTGTAAAAAGAGCCTTAGTGTTTGCAGGTCAAACTTAACAGGAGTCATGAGTTTTTGGAGTTAACCCCTTGTTCTGGCCTTGATATTGTAAGCCATTAGCAAATCTGTTTGGAGACTGTAAAACAGATGGGAAAATAAATACTTAAACACTTCTAAAAACCCAGCATTTTACACAAAGTAGTCAATCCCTGTTCTAAGCCTGACCTTTCACTCACAGAGATCAGCTGGCTTTACAGAACGAGCCAATTATCCCTTCCTCAATTTTGCAGGTGATAATATTCTCAGTGAAGTGCCTTCTCCCAGCTCCAGCCCCTAATGCCTGATCTCTGGTTTCAGCATCCCAGCACCCACCTCAACCTTGAACCCTGACGTGTGGTGTGGTGCTTCCTTCCAGAGCCAAAAAACATGGGGACAGACACGTGGAGAAACAGCCCCACCGCTGCCCACCCAGCACTGAGCCTGCACCGCGCCACAGCCCCCCATGCAAAGGTCTTGTTTGGACAACTTCCACCAGCTTTGCCTTCACCTTGCACTTGCTACTTCCCCTTATCTAATCTGACTTCACGGTACTTCACAGTGCCACAGGTCTGGCATTCAAAGCATTTGAAAGAAAAACAGACTGCAGAAGCACCCAGGGAGATTAGAATTAAGGCGCTAATTGTCTTTGCTGGCCAGTGAGGAGGTGTTGGCACAAGAGCCAGGGCTCTGCTCTGGCTGGGTCCCCATCCCTGCTGCTCCTCCCGTGAGAGTGACCTTGGAAAGCCTTCCTCCTGCCTTCCCGGCCGAAGGGGCGATGCAGTCACCCTTGGGACAACTCAAAATGGCTTTAGCAGTCCCTGATGCAGCACCAGCACAAACATTTGGGAATCAGCAGGGTGAACCGGACCAGTTTGCTGACCCAATTCCCCAGGTACCAGAGACAGCAGCACTGACACCATGCAGGAGACAGCACGGCTTGGGCAGCAGACAACAAGGTGTCCGTGACTGCCTCCGTCAGCAAAGGCACTGAAAAGTTATTAAACACATGATACCCTGAGCTTGAGCTGAAACACCCGGTGCAATGAAGGAATGAAGAGACAGAAAACACAAAGGGGAACTGTAAAAGAAAGAATAAGCTCCTTCTCCCCTTAGCACACCAAATTAAAAATAATTAGAAAAAAATAAATTAGCATTTTAAGAGGATGCAAGGGATCCATGACCAAAAAAAACCCAACAAATCAAAACAAAATGAAAACCCACTACGTTCTATTCAGGTTTTGCACTTCTAAAACCTGGTAAATAAACACACCAGACTACTGAAAAAAATGCACATAGAAACTCCTGATACATTAAACTCACACAACAATCACAAAGCCCCCTACTTGCCTTAAACCAACCCCTAGTGCCTTCTGTACTTTTACACAACTAAAACAATGCACCTCAGTAACAAGTAATTTTAAGGCCCCCCATGCAAAGGTCTTGTTTGGACAACTTCCACCAGCTTTGCCTTCACCTTGCACTTGCTACTTCCCCTTATCTAATCTGACTTCACGGTACTTCACAGTGCCACAGGTCTGGCATTCAAAGCATTTGAAAGAAAAACAGACTGCAGAAGCACCCAGGGAGATTAGAATTAAGGCGCTAATTGTCTTTGCTGGCCAGTGAGGAGGTGTTGGCACAAGAGCCAGGGCTCTGCTCTGGCTGGGTCCCCATCCCTGCTGCTCCTCCCGTGAGAGTGACCTTGGAAAGCCTTCCTCCTGGCTTCCCGGCTGAAGGGGCGATGCAGTCACCCTTGGGACAACTCAAAATGGCTTTAGCAGCCCCTGACACAGCACCAGCAGAAACATTTGGGAATCAGTAGGGTGAACCGGACCAGTTTGCTGACCCAATTCCCCAGGTACCAGAGACAGCAGCACTGACACCATGCAGGAGACAGCACGACTTGGGCAGCAGACAACAAGGTGTCCGTGACTGCCTCCGTCAGCAAAGGCACCGAAAAGTTATTAAACACATGATACCCTGAGCTTGAGCTGAAACACCCGGTGCAATGAAGGAATGAAGAGACAGAAAACACAAAGGGGAACTGTAAAAGAAAGAATAAGCTCCTTCTCCCCTTAGCACACCAAATTAAAAATAATTAGAAAAAAATAAATTAGCATTTTAAGAGGATGCAAGGGATCCATGACCAAAAAAAACCCAACAAATCAAAACAAAATGAAAACCCACTACGTTCTATTCAGGTTTTGCACTTCTAAAACCTGGTAAATAAACACACCAGACTACTGAAAAAAATGCACATAGAAACTCCTGATACATTAAACTCACACAACAATCACAAAGCCCCTTACTTGCCTTAAACCAACCCCTAGTGCCTTCTGTACTTTTACACAACTAAAACAATGCACCTCAGTAACAAGTAATTTTAAAACCCAGTGTTATCAACGAGACACTAATTCCCTGGACCCAACTTCACTTTTTGTTTCTTCAGTGCTCTCCTGCTTTTTGACATACCTTCCTCAGCTGGTTTCCCTGTCGTTTTCTATTTACTGGATTACAAACATTTTGGAGGTTTGGAAAGCATAGTATTTAACATTTTATAGAAACATCTGCCAACAGAGCTGCTAAACACTCTTGTAAGAGAGACAGAGATGTTTATTTAGACATGCTGCTGACGTTTTCTGTTTCATTTTGATCCTGAGGCATATGTAGTCCTTCCAAACAATTTAGCATGTACTGTGGAAGCACAGTTCTCTGAGAAGTGCAGCTGAAAGTAATTGAGATTGAAATTTCAGGACCATTGGAGGAAAACCTTTACCAAAGCTCCTCCCAAGGCTCCAGGCATATCAGGCACCCAGCAGAAAGGCATATACAATGCTTCAGGAGCACCAGCATTTGAAAGGCATCAAGCTTGGGGCTTGGTGAGGACGATTCCATGACTGGCCGGAGCTGGAGTGGTGCTGGTTCCACTGGCAGGTACCACCAGACTGCGATGTGCAGTGGCCTCCTTTCAAGCTGGTCACCCCATCCACAGGACACCACCACACCAGCCTGCGTTAATAGAAGGTGCAAAATTCACACCGAAAATTCACACCTCTGCAGCACTGCAGCAGCACCGCAGGTGTCCTCAGCCACATGCTACTCCCACAAGCGAGCTGCCTGTCACCTCCCAGAGCTGGCTGAGTTACCCCTTCAGCTCTGGGAGCCCCAGTACTGCTTGATGCACAGGGGTGTCCTTCATGCTCTGGTTCTATGAGCTCTGCTACATTTAATAACAGTGGCTGAAAGAGCTGTCCTTTGACTCCTCCCTGCCCTTCTGCTGGAATTTGCCACTTGGCAAGTACAGCTGACAGAAGAGAGCTTACCCAGCCCGCAGCCCCTACGCTTCATAACCTGATGGATTACTGCAAACTATAAATTGATCAGAGTTAAATCACCTTCAGCTGCTGCAGCAAAACCCCACAGGGATAATGAATCTGCATCCCTAGTCTCTGCCTTTCTTATCTGTTAGAAGACGAGTAACCCTTCATTACAAAGTTAAAATCATTATGTTGGGCTAGAGAGTTTTCAGACAGGCTATGTAAGTACTTAAGGAAAAGACTGATTTAGCCTACATCTAATTAAGAAAAAAACCACAGAATCTACCAGCACTACAGCAATCGGAAGAAAAAGGGAGAATCCCAAACTCTACGCTTTTGAGATCCGATCCCTAAAAGCAAACTATAATACTTTCAACAACAGATTACGGATCTGCATACGCAGAAAGGATTAATGCAGCTTGTTGGTTACAGAGATGAAGGAATAAAAAAATAATAATAAAAAGGAGAATTGTGAATTAAAGCTAACTGCACGAAAATTAAGGGGTTTATTAAAGGCTGAAAACTTAAGCAAGCAAAGTACTTGTGTGCAGCAGAGGAAGAGGAAATCTTCTACTCCAGCTGCATTTACTCACTCAGCAGTGTGGATTTCATTCTCCCCCAAAGAATACCTTCACAGAAGTAGCTGATTTACCTTCTGTTTGGGTCCAGAAAACAGTGAGGAAACAGGACTTTACTGTGTTAAGACCCCTGTAACCTCCTCATGGCGAAAAAAAAATGGATCTTTGCCTGCAAATCTTGATCCTGCACAGTAATGCATGTGCCACGTGCATCTTCTGATGCATACTTTATTTGTGTAAATAACAATGCTGGTTACCCCCACCTGGTTTCCATAGGGAAGCCTTTTAACTGTGAAAAAAAAAAAAAAGACAAAAACTGGTATATTGTGAAAATGCATTTTCTGCAATTACTTTCAACAAGAACCACCCCAGGAATTTTCTTTCACTTGCGCCGCCTAAATGATGCTGCGAATTTGCACATTTGCATATTTGGATAGAGCAAACTGCTCCAATTAAAATAGAAATGGTACTGCTGTATCTATCTACATACTTACAATTACTCTGAAAGAAGTAGATTTTTTTTGATTCTTCTTTTGGGTTCAGAGGTTCTAAGTTCCCGATAAAGGTCAAATCATCTCATTCAGAAGAGATGATGAAGCTCCACCAGAGTTTGACCGAAAAAGGTCACCAAATCCAACTGCTCACATACTCTTTAAATAAACTCATAGGCCTTTGCTCAAGTGTTAAGGATATTTAAGGACACTGCAGAAAATATATATGCTTATTTCCAGTCACTCTTATCAGTCAGAGCTTGTATTAAGTGTCTATAAATCTGAGTAAGAAACTCCTATTACTGCACCTTTTTATAAAGTTCCTCCTATCAAAAGGAACCAAAAATTCCTTATGCTCTGACTATGCCACTGCAACTTAGTATCTTTCCATTCACTCAAATAATAATTTTATGAGGGAATAAAAAAAACAACACACAGAACTCCAGGTCTGAATCTCTTTATAACAGATTAAATGGATTAACTAATAAAGTAGCACAAACTCAGAGATGCACAGTGATAACTAAACAGCCAATGCTGTTTCAGAAGCAGTAGATACACTCGGTTCAGAACGCCTAATTAACTCGCCTTCACATTAATCAGTTAAGATATACTACTGGTTTTGCTTTGTCATCACAGACACCACTCTGAACAGACACACCCACCGAGTATAAAGAATTAGTTAAATAACTGAACCAGTATGGATCCAGCTTCAAGAAACGCAGGACTCACATGTGTTCTGTGCAACAACTACAAGGGAAAAAACAGGTATGTCACTGCCTAGAGATCACTGGCACACATCTGAAGCGAACCTTTGGGCCACAAAGACTTGCAAAAATTAAAGGCAGCACACACAAATAGCCTAATTCAGAAGTTAGTCATATTAACAAGTTAAAAATTGAACATGACCAACCATCTGAACAGCTTCAGACCTCTCTGATCCCAGTGCAGAGCACAGAGTCAGCCAGTTGCAAAACTGCAACTAGAAGTTGCCAGCAAGCAACTTCCTAAATCTTTTTTTTCCTTCCTTCCCTGGCACTGAGTGCCTGGATTCACATCACAAGGTTCATTTACCAAGTGACAAAAAGAGCCAGGGGAATCCCGAAAATAGTTCCGTGCTCACCCCCCTGGCAGCAGGGGTAGTTGTATCACAGAATTTTTGACAAGTTGCTCAGTCAGTCCGTCCAACATACCTTCTTTGCCTGCCTTCCCTCCTCTTGCTGCTTGCTCCTCAGACTATTTATTTGAGACCTTTCCCTCATAATAAAACGTGTAATTTAAGGCATCCTGCACAATCCACACACATGGAGTTTATCTAAGTTTTCAACTAAGTTAAGAATGGGTAAGTCACTGGCAGGGAAGCATTGAGAAAAAGAGAAAATAAATATTGGGAAGGAAATAGTAAAGGAAATAAAGATAATATTTCAAATAGCTGGATTAGGAGAGATGTCTTTCTTTTGAGGGTAGTGCAGGAATACAATGCATTTTTACCTCCCGCTGGTTTCCATGTACACTAAAGAGAAACAGATCTGGGGTCCCCAGCAAGTTTGCTCACAAAGAACTCCAGCTGTTGAGCAACCAGAAACAAAGACCCTGTGCAGGGACTGGGGCTGAGAACCCTCAACGTCACCTTTGCGAGGTGAGGCATCAGCACCCCCCATGATTTAAAGGTCCCAAACATTTCTTATCCCAAAAGCTCTTTCTGGCATAAATTATTTTAAGCCGAATTCAAATACCTTCCTCTGAAATCACTTCCAAGAATTCAGAACCAAAAAGCCTCCAGCAGGCGCTCAGATAATGCACTCATTTCAAACAGTGAGAGGAAGTGGAGCTCCCTGCCAGCTGCATTATTTAGGAGCCACGTGCGCAGGACTCTGAGGCATTGCTTATTGCTGCTGGTACAGTCCACCTTCAGGACAGACAACTCCGTGTCTGGCTCAGATTGACATGGAAAGAAAAAGATGCCTTTGTGCTAGAACAGAGGCTCTCTCATGCGGCAAAACTCACGAGCTAAAGAACAGAAATACAATACTACATATAAAAAACAAGATGGTACAAACATCATTACAGACTTGTGATGAGAGACTGTGCTTTCTTCTATAGTAAATTATAAATACACCCCCTACTAACAGTTTGTGTGGTTTTTTTTTAAAATGTCTGACAAACCTAGCACTTATGTGATGCAAAACTGGTCAGAGCTTCATCCAGACACATTGCCCCATTAAAGCCATATTAAAAGACATTCTCTAATTCAGCCTTCACTGAAGGAAGGTTTTGGACTGCCAGATAAGCCACAACATGGACAAAAATCCACTAAGAACCAGGCTAAAACCAAAATCATTTCCTCTTCAGGCTTGGGCCAAGATTTGAATCAAGATCTCTAGGGGCAAAAAAACCCTCCAGCATTATAAATCATTACGGGCTGCCCATTTGTCTTCCTTGCATATTTTTACATTTATTTGAAATCTACACATGTGTAACATTAAAAATATTGGTGGGGTATTTCAGATTATAATTCAAAAGACAATAGCAAATGGTTGCTTGGAAGGTCTGTGAATTGAGACTTTTGTACTGTTTGCATTCATCAGAGGATTTGTTATAAAACAGAAAAACTGAAGTTAATTCATAGTCCTTTAAACACAGCAGCCTTGATTCACCTCTCAGCCACAAAACACAAAGGCATGCCACGATTCTGTATTTCCAGGACTTAAACACCTTCAAATCCCTGGAAAAGAATTAACGGCCTTTTATTTTACTAATTGAACCAAGCAAATAGTCACAGGTGTAGTTTCCTATCGATATATATTATGTTCATGGGAGCGAGGGCACTATTAGCAGGTCTTTTTTATTTTGCAGGTTAAAAGCTACTGAGGATATACAGTAGGCAATCAATTTCAATAATTTAATCACTTCAGGTGCAATTCTCATACCTTTCCTTTATCCTGTCATTTCTGATGGGAAAACCGAATCAAGCGCGGTCAGACCGCTCAAGAAGTTAGTAGCCAAGTCAAACCCAGAACCTCAGCTTTCACTGATCCCACCTTTAAGCCTTGTTTCTTGGGGCATTATCTCTCCCAAAATTTGGCTTACGTGAGAATCACTACCTTAGGATAGAAGACCACCATCAGCAACAAAATAAAGCTTGGCAACCGTTCTGCCTGGAGGAAGCCACTGAAGTCAGGAAAATGTTCAGAACACTGCTGAGGGGATCTGAGAAAAGGCCTCAGTTGGAGAAGGGATGCTTCCCGGGGAAGACGGCAGCAACGAGGTGCCCTTCATCAGATGGGGTGGCAAAGGAAAAATCAAATATCGGTGAAGGCCAAAGTCCTCTCTGCGATCTTCCTGCTTCCCAAGCTGTCAGTAATGAGGCTGCTGCTGTCACTTACCCCCTCATTCACTCTCTCCCATCAGACACTGATAGCATGCCTGTCACAGCCATCGCGGAGCGGGAGTCAGAGATGACAAATCACAGGGAATACGTGTCAACACAATCAACTGGCCTGAAGACAGACAGCTGGTGCGCAAATTCCACCACAGACAGTATCGCTTGTGAAATCATTCCAAGGCATTTTTAGCAATCGCAAGCTCTCAACAACAGCCCTGATGGCTAAAAATAGCCCGCTGAAGACTTGCTTCAGCATTAATAACAGCACTGGCTAAATTTGAGTCATGACCCACTTGGTGACATATAAGCAAAACAAGCACAAACCTCATAAAGAAGTAAGAGATTAGAGTGCTTAGAGCCCTAGCGATTTTAATGCATCTAAATTACAATGTTTTCTCAACAACATTAATGTCAGTTGCTAATATATTCCCCTGAAACGCTGGGTAAGGAGGGAGGCAGGCGGGATCCTCTACAGCTAGGTAAAAAGTGGTAATTCTTCAGCACAACCATACATTAGTGTAGTTCCATACAGAGCCTCCTCACTGCAAACAAAAGGGACCAAGGCATCCAAGGCCCCAAGTGTCCCCATCTCAAAAGTTCCTGCTGAGCATCCATCAGCTTACAAAAATACAAATGCAAGATCCTGGAAAAATAGCAAATGCTGCTTTTCCCCAATGGTTTTGAATCTTGAGAAGTGGCAGCACGACAGGGAAAGAGAGATCCACTTCCCTTTGGTATACAACTAACCACAAAAATGCACTTTTCCTAGCGAGAGCTGTAGCTGCATCTCGGGTGCAAGACCTTTGAGAACAACACAGAAAAATCGCAAGGGCACAAACCACTCTTAAAATTCCCATAACCTGGCAGCAGCATTGACTCTTCAGGTGTAAATAAGGACAGAATTCATCTTCAGGCTGTTTTAACAGAAAATCTACTGCCTCAAAAGTCCTCATTGCAGGTACACTGCCACAACACAGGCCACTGGACTTGCCTGAATGAATCTCGGACTGAAACACAGCCTGTTGTTTAAAAAAGTTCAGTTCAGAGATACACAGAGAGGAAGGAGTCGTCACAACTCGTGATAAACTGCTACAGTCATTAATTATTCATCCTGGTAAAATTTTGCAGCTTATCTCTAGTCTAAATGTATCAAAGTTATAGTCTTCCAGCCACTGGATCTCGTTACAGTTTTGACTGCCAGACGGAAGAGCTCTCTATTATCAAATTTCTCTTCCCTATACAGGCCGTTATAAATTATAATCATGTCACCCCTTACCCTCCTACAATAAAACAGACAGAGCTCCTGGAGCCCTTCTCTGCGAGACAAATTTTCTGATTCTTTAACAGTTCTCACAACACTTTTCTGACGTCTCTCCAATTTTTAAACATCCTTCTTGAGCTGCAAAGCACCAGGACAGGACACAGTATTCAGGTTACGCTTGTGTCAATGCCAAACACAAGGCTCTATAACCACCTTAGACTTACTCAATTCACTGTTTCCCTGTTTATACAGTCAAGGCTTTCGATCCTGGGCACAGTTTGGCTGTGAAAACTCAAGTTCAGATGGTTATCTATCATGACACCAAAGCCTCTTTCAGGATAGCCCTTTCTCAGGAGACAGTTATCCCTCCTCCATCTCCTCATTATACAAGAAGTGCCCTCATATTGTCTCTAGAGTACAGCATTTTATTGCATCAGAACACACTGTTCACGAAGCAATCCCAGTCACTCAGGTCCTGTTCCTTATCTTGCACTCCACCTAATCTCTGTGTTATCTGAGGACTTTATGAGTAATGGTTTTATTTTTCTTCCCCCGGGTCACTGATTAAAAGAAGTTAAATAATGCTATGCTAAGGACCTACTGCAAACATACTGGAAGCTGCTTCTTTTTTGCCAGCCCTGTTTTGAAGTCTTCCAGTCAGGCAGTTTTGAACCCACTTCCCACGCTGCTTCTATTAAACATCTGCATTCACAAAAATAATAAAGCTGGGACAAAAAGCACTCAACTTCAAAATACATTGAATCAAATACCTGGGGCTTTCACAGCTGATTGAAACATATCTCAGAGAAAAACAGAGTTACTGATTATCCTGCAGATAGCTTAAACCTTATTTGAAGTGTCCAAGGGTTCCCCCACCCAGCTGCTTGCTTTGCCACTGTCCCTCTAGAGAGCTGAGCTGCAGGTTTGGTGGCTGCTGCTGGAGGTGGTGTCACAAACCTGTGACATTAGTGAGTCTGGGGGGAGCAAGGGCAGCACAGCCAGCAGAGGAAGGGAAAGCTCCTGCTCCCAGAAGAAACTCCTCAGGGTTATGTAGGGTGGCCTTCTTCCAGATTACACAAACCAGGGTTGTGCCTTTGAAGCACGGAGCAGCTGGTCCTCTTAACTCTTCTCAGTGGGGTCCCCTAATCCTAACATGATAGAATTAGATTATCTGTAATGCAAGGAGATTTAAGTGCAGTGAGAACAACGCTTTCCAAACGAGTATGACAGCAGAGTTACAAGACCGTGCAAGACGTGCCCCATCGCTTACACAGCTCCACCGTGCAGCTACAAGCCTCACCCCACCCACAGCACACAGCTGCATGGGACAAGCACACTTTGCAGCCCTACTTGAAGAAAGTAAGGTGTTTTAAGAATATGCTTGCTCATCTGTAATACTGCAAAGTATTTTCTGGGGTTATTCCATAGTTTCTTCTAAATCCTAGAAAACTGTACACTGTAAGTGAGGGTTTGCTGCTCTGGTGGAGAAGAGGCAGGAGCTCATCCAGACCAAGATGGTGAGGTGTAGGGATGAAATGCCACCAACTAGTCCTCACAAGCCCCATTTCTTGCTTAAACTACATTTCTATATCAAAATATCATAATTGCCAACTCTTTCTGCTGCTCCATTGCCTCTTCGAAAAGCCACATCCTCAGCCAACACTGTTTCCACAAGCCCTGTCAGAGGTAAAGTCTCTGATGGACAAGCAAACGTGAGAAAAGGGATGCAAGGAATGCTCTGAAGAACCAGCACAATATCTAAACATTCACAGTTGAATCCTCTAGGTCTAAAACTCAATTCATCCTCATGACACCAGTTCCTGCCACTGCACTGCTTTTCCTCCCAGCAGCACCACCACACCTGCACAGCACAGAAGTCAATGAAAATTTCTACCATTTGTCTCTTAGATTGCTGCTAGTTCTCAATCAAAGCAAATTTTCTTCTTTAAGAAGTGTTCCTGATGGCATAAAGTCACATGTAGCTTAACTTTTAAAGTAACTTTGATCTTGAGCCACTCCAAACCTAAGATCTGGAAGCCACTTGAAATGCTACTCAGGGGTCTAAACAGTCAGTGCAAGGAAAAAAGTGAAATGTATTTTTGCTGCCTCTGTGTACTGTGAAGAAAGAGGCCTATTTTCCGCACTAGTGAGGCATTTTTAAAAAGATTTCTAGTCTGCTGTGAAGTCTCACCTGCACACAAAGACAGGGATGATTCAGTGCTGAGGCATGTTCTTCGTTGTCTTAGCGGGGTTTGTCCTTCCTTGTGATGACTGATGACCCAAACTGGGGTCCCTGGATGCTTATGGTTAACAGCCCAACTCTTCAACAAATTTATACCGCAACAAAAAACCCTGCCTGATGCAGAACTCAGCTGAAGAAATGCTGTGCCTTTGAAGTGTGAAGTATTACAGCATCCAGGTAATATTAATGGATCAATGACACCCATGAAAACAAAAGCAACTTCGCCTACAAGATAGTGAGGTTGTGACTGACTGGTCTTTGTCAGTGCTGAGATTCTGTACTAAGGATGGAAAAAAAAGGCATACAATTAAATTTAAGCAGGAAGAAAACCTAAGATTAGCTGAAGAACAGGTGTCTCTAATTCCCCCACATCTAGAGAAATTAAATCCCTGCTTAAGATTCCTCTTCTTCCCAAAGCTTATAAAGATAGCCCTGGATAAACTTCCCAGGGGTAACAATCTGGAATTTCTCCTGAGAACAGCATGATAAAGCTGTTAATGATAAATTCATGCAGGGGTGTAGGAAATCAATATAAAATGGCAGTTTCATGGGCAACATTGCATATTACACAGTAGCAAGGGCCTGAATAGCACCTTATCCCCACCACTGAGCACATCCCGAGGTCGAAGGTGGGTGTTGCTTTTCTTTGTACTTGGCAGGAGGAGCGTGGAGCGAGCCAGGGAGCAGGCAGCCAGCCTGGGCCAGGAGGAACCGCAGCCATGACCGAGCTTCCCTGCACCATCCAGCCCCAGAGCAGCTGAGGTTCCCATCTCAGTCCCACACGACTCCACAGGAAATCTACGTGCTCACCAGGAATTTTTCTTCCTTACGTTTTCTCCCACCGCTACTGTCAGAACACCAAGGAGAGTACGTGGCAAATCTGGCTGTGTCATTTTTCAGTGGCTTTTGTGTCACTGGCACTGACAAGCCCTGCCTGGCAGGAACAGCCACGAGGACTTCTTGAAGCGAGTCTGCGACACAGGCCAAGCAAAGCTCCTCATTCTCCTTTTAGCTCCACTAACAGCTGTGAAAGTGCTACAACTGCATGTCTGCCCCATGCAAAGGTTTTGCTTAAACACTCCTGTAAAGATGATCTGACTCATCTCTGCCAAATGAGGTTTTGAATATACTCATAATAAAACTTATCACAAAAATTACATAAATGAGCTTTCTTGACAGGTGCCAATGTTTTCAACCATGTCGATGCAAAGCCTTTATCTTGTCTAGCAAGGTTAAGTCCAACCTACACAGTGGAGACTGCAGAAATGACTGCTGCCAGTCAACAAGTCAAAGCATCAAATCACTCTAAGTGCAGGCATATTCTCTCATAATAATCTAATACTTCAATGCAAACAATAAACATATTTTGCTTCCCCCGCAGCCTTTACCCAATTATCTCCCTAAAATTTCACTGGAATTTGGACTACTGTCACCATCTCATTTTCCATTTTGCCTCCATTGCCAACAGATTGCCTGATCCCCTCAATGCCTTTTTTTGGCTTAAAAAAAAAAAAAAACAAACTAAAAAATTGCCAGGTCAGTGAGCCCTCTCACCTTGTACTACTTATTCTATTAGTATCTACACAGTAAATTGAAAATAGACTGTGCAGTGAGGGTAGCACATTATATACATACTATAGGAAAAATCCATGAATAGAAAACTTACTCTGAAGAGAAACAAGTGAAAAGAACATCAAAAGCTGTTCAAGTATAGCTCAACCAAGAAATACAACCTTTTCAAACTTTAGCAGAGAATTGGAGTGGCCATAAATACTAGCTAATGAGGGCTTTAATGGGATCTCTGCTCCTAACTCCTTCAAACTGCTAAAAAAAAAATAAAAATCTCTGAACGTCAATAGTGCCAAAATCCTCAAGAATTTTATATTTGCTTATACAAACCCCAGACATTCTTACAATCATCCATTCCCTTTGCTCATAAATATTTACCTAGTTGGAGCCAAGTGCATAAATGAACCTTCCATCCTGCTTATGGCTGTTCTCCCTTTAATCCTTAATCCCTTTGCACTATCTTTCTTGTCTCTAACCTGCAGAGGACTCTGACTGTTTGCATTTAATTCTTCTTACACATGCCCTGGAGCATAAATGGCTTGTCAGGTTAAAGATAAAGCAAACATGTACTGCCACCAGTAGAGTAACCAGCCTTTTTGATATCAGAACACCTGCAGCCAAGGCAGGCCAGGTGATGGAAGAACGAATGAATAAGTGATTTGGCTGAGATCTCCCCATTCAGACAATAAACAGACTTTTCTAGGACAAGCCTCTTGCCTGTTACTCACACTCATGAATTCTGAAGGTGATCCCCTTTCTCTTTTTAATCAAATGGAGCAACTCCAGCACAACCCAAGATGAGCCAGAGAGATTATCTCTAAATTGCATCACGAACAACGATGCAAGCAGAGCAGAGAAAGCAAAGGTATAATATCTATACCAAAGAGGTCAGCAACGAGAGGCTTGAAGCCATCAAGAGATGAGAAGGACCTGGACAGTGTTTATCAGCACAGGCAGAAAGGCCAAGTCAGGAGAAGCACTTAGAAGAAAGAAACATTAGTATTTAGGCTTGGAAAGGGTCAGAGGAACAAAAAGACAAGGGTTTGTCAGAGTCAAGAGCTTCGGTTCCTGAACAAGTCCTTGCCACTTTCCTCCTGAAATGCATTTCCAACCACAAAGCCTTCCACTTTTTGGAGTTACACTTAAATTAGTCCTCAATTTTAGACCAGAAATTGACAAATGGATTTTAGACATTCAGACAAATGAAATCCCAACAAGTTTAATAACTTCAGTACTAAACGTGTCTCGTTACTGCTGAGGACTTCAGGACTATCCACCTCCTTCACTGCCTGAAAAGCCTTCCCTTTGCTTTAAGCAAAGCACTAGCTGTGAAGTCTGCCAGCTAGAGCTGCTGCTGCCGGCTGGAAATCTGATAGACCACTGCCCAAGGCAACTCCAAGGGATGATGCTGCCAAAAAACAAAGTTGCCAAGGCCCTGCCCACACTCACTCCTGGGACTCGGAGAGCACGGATTTTTTTAATGGGTGTTTCCTTCTGTTGTTCTTTCCAATCAACTTGTTATTACTGTTTCTTCAGAACAGAAAAACTTAAAGTTTTGGAAAATGTATCTAAGCATGCAACTGCATCATCTGGCAGATCAGGCATTTAACTGCAAGGATAACATTACATAAATCACTGTGACGAGCCTGTTGAGGCACAATGTTTCCACCCTGCTTCTATCCTGAAATGTCAGATTGCCGAAAAATGTATCAGATTTTGACATAATTTGGAAAATATTTATCCTTATTTCTTTCAAAAATCCTCCCTTAAATCAACCTCCCCACCTCAGCCACAGGGAACAGCAACAAAAACAAGGAAAAAAAAAAAGGAGGGGGGAGGAAAGTGGTGATCAAAAGAGAATAAGTGAAGTCCCTTAAAATGTAGGAGCTCCTGGACACCAGTGTCGCATTTGCAAGCAATGTCCTCCCAGTCAGTCCGAGAGCTCTCAAACAGAGATGTGGAATAAATGTACACTGTTGATTCTTTGATATAATTAACATTGTTTGTCTCAGCATCAGTAAAAACAGGCTTTTGCCTGCTAGCAAAATTTTTGGCTATGCACACTATTGTTTACTTGAATGAAAGGCTAAAGAGCTAACTGGAGCTTTTTTCTGTTGTGAAAATTTCAGATATTGTGAAAGCATATCAGTTTATGAACAAACCTTGCAAATCGACATATACAAAGCATATCTCTTAAAAAACAATAAACAAACTTGCAGAAAACCAAACCTGATCTAATTGTTTTCTTCCAACATCTCTCAGATACTTTCAACAAAGCACACAACTGTCATTCAACATACACTTACAGAAGTCTTTTTAAAGTGTTATGAAAACGTATCAATGTACCTACATCCACTATTGCATATTTACATGGCTTCTTGGAAACCTTAGCCCTGAATAAATAAATACTTAAAAATGCCTCATTTTGGCACAAATGCTTCCTGCTGTTTCAGCAGTTACAGGCAGATGAAGCTGTGATCTTGCTGCTAGCAGCTAGCAGGGAGGAACAGAGAGGTGATGCCCACACCAGGTAAGGCGAAGGCTCCAGGGAACTCCGCAGTCTGGCAAATATGTGCTAGAGCAGGAGGGGGTATGTTCTTCTGATTGCTGGAACAAATCCACTAAAAACTGCTCGAGGTGACCCAAATACTCCTCCGTACTCCCTAAACTTGGGAGAACACCTGCATTTGAAACTGTTACATTTTAACTTACTCTCTCTTGATGTTATGGTTTTGTTCCTTTGATAGCTGCTTCCTATTCAAACGTGCAGATTCAGGACTTGAGAAATTAGGGTGAGAAATGGCTCAGTAAAGTCACTGTGAGCTTAGTCAATGGATCAAGTCCTCCCCAATTACTGTAACGCAGCGCTCCAGGTGGAGTTTATTGCCAGTGAGGAACAAGAGCACCAGAGCCTTCCTGTGGTGGCCCCAAAGGGCTGGTTCCCAGGGCTGGCAGCGAAGCTCCAGGGCAAAGCCCTGCCTCAAACCCCATAAATGGGCAGGGTAAGAATCCCAGCAGCACACCTGCAAGTTGCAATGACTGATTGCTCCAGGGCAAAGCCCTGCCTCAAACCCCAGAAATGGGCAGGGTGAGAATCCCAGCAGCACCTGCTGCAAGTTGCAATAACTGATGAGCAGGGAGAAGCAGAGGGTTTTTCTACAGAGGCAGGACCTGCATGGAGAGATATTTTAATATTTGATAATTTGTAAGAGAGAAATACTCAGAGCAGTTTATTGGGACTTTGGAAGTGGCTTTTTTTCTTCTTTAATACAATATTTGAAGTTATCTATAATAAATTTTAAAAAAGAAGGACGACTACCCAGGCCTTATAATAAACCTTGACTTCACTCAACTAAGCAGCTACTAAATCCTCTAGTATTTCCTAACTGGGTAAATACAAAGCACTAACTACTCTCTGTCCCTCACTTCAGCTACCTGATCTGGGAGTTCACCAAGTTTTAGCTTCCTCTCACACAGCCATGAACGAAGTTGCAGGGGGAGTGTATGGCTGGGTGTGTTTATTTTTTTGCATTATTTTTTCGCATTATTTTTTCAAATAGAGGTAGTATTTAAAAACATAACGCCAATAACCCCACTGAGCATCCTCTCACTGATAATTCATTCCAGGCTGAAACAATCTGAGCACGCCACAGCTACAAATTCACAGGACAAAGTGTCTGCTGCTTTAACTGCTCCCCCCAGTTGGTTATTAAAACTTGCAAAAGCTGAGAACACAAAGGTCCCAGGACACTGGCTGCCCACTGGGGCAGCCAGTCTTTATGCGTTTAAACACTCTGCTTTCCACTTCATGCCTCCACCAGCTGCTTTCATTTAGATGCAGGTCACATTCACACAGACTAGAAAGCATCACAAACCCGTACAAATTGCTAACATGGGAATTCAGGTCCTTGAAACTCATGCACTGCAGCCAATGGACAGTCTATTGCTTCTCCAATAAATCTTTAAATAATAATAATACTGCTATTAATAAACAAAGTGCCTTTCTTTTTTAGTACAGGTTCCTATCAGCTAAGATAACTTTGCTATAGATTTCTTAAATTTTTTTATAGATATACTTTTTTTTTTTTTTTAAACACATTGAAAAATCTATTGTGTCCATAAAACACAAAAGTTCAGTGGTCTAAGACGACATGAATTTTCTTGTCAATCCATCGGTCATACGTCATACATGCTCACAACATTTCAGGAGTGGGGGAAGGAAATTTGGGGAAAAGCATCAGTTGAAACTGGTTTCCAATGGCAGATCAGAGAGCACACAGGCAGCAGCAGAGAAACATATGTTTGAACCCGAGCCAAAAATCTGGCTTCCTTAAGAAGTGTAGGATGACAAGCCTCTTGTAGTGGTAATAGCAGGCTGAAAAGTAGGGGTGGAAAAATTCCCCCTGCTCATGCAGAAGGCAAATTCTGCAACATCTACCTAACAGTATTTAATTCAGAACAGCTGGGGTTTGGAGAAAGCCATCAAAATGACCCATTAAAGACAGACAAAAGCTTGACACTTTATGCATTGTCTCTTCACTCACCACCCCTTTATGAGATATTTGGGAAAAGGGTAAATAACATGTCGGTGTCAAAAACCCTAAAGCACTTTGCAGGATGTACACCCCTATGTTACTTGGTTGAGAGCTGATAAATGTCTATACCTTACATTAACATTTCCATGAAATTGGGCATATGAAAATTGATGGTGATCAAAAGTTAATTACAGTGTTTATGTCAAAAATCAAAAGAGCAGAATGGTGACCTTTTCTTTTGGGTGTTCCCTTCACTAAACTCGGCTATTTCCAGCAAGTGAGACTCCAAGGGAATACACCACTTGCTCTTACCAGCAGGGCTGATGGTCCGGTCTGTTCTATCCACCGTTCACAGCAGACTAATAGTATCAGCCTAGAGCTGAAAAATACTGCTATGACAGCAGTCCCTCTGTTGCCACCAACAGAAGTTCCAGGTGCACCCAAGTACTAGAGAATTGCATAGTCACAAAGATAATAAAAAAAAATATCCCAGGCCAAAAATACCCCCCCCCAAAAAACCCAGAAAAACCCAGATGCAAGTTCCAATGTTTCAGATGGCAGCAACTACAATTCCCCATCTGCAGAGGGCCAACACAAACTTTGGCTGAGGCCATGTCCCAAGTCTGTAGCCTTAGTAAAAGCTACTGCTTTGCTTTTTTTTCCTGCTGCATGCCCTCCTCCTCCTTGAAATAGATTATGCTGATTAACAGTTTTGTGCCATTTGATGAAAAGATGCTCTAGAAACTGGCTGTCATAGCTGTTAATACAGCAGCAAATACCATATTTATGGAGTACAAGTGAGCAGAAAGACATCTGCTTGCTTGACTTCAGTAGGTACAAGTGGCTCATTCTTCAGGCCACGCTTGCTTTCTCTGCTTGAGCGTTCACTGCCTGAACTGCCTTGTCTCGGATGGTTGAATCCAATCCGTTTCCTTTTTGCATATCAAAGAGTTGGTTTTAGGCGGATTGCAGGCCATGCACAGAGGCTGCTGTCCAAGGCTTGTGAGATGCTCCTTTGCACCTGCACACAGCTTATGAACTTCAGTTCCGCTACCACAACTGAACAGAAATAATTTCTATATTCCAGTTCTTTTAGCTGCTCACCAGCTTTTGTACCACTCCCCCATTCACCAAATACTCGAAGGGACTGCAGACTAAAAATAGTCACAGTTCTTTTAAGAAAAATTAGCGGATTACAGCCACCACTCCAGTCCTGAATTCAGTAACAGATGTCATAGATTAAGACCCTTAAAAAAACCCCACTGAAAGCCCGGAACAAGAAGCTTCTCAGGTGGGAGGAGGTGTCCTGAGGAGAACACACTGCTCTCTGTGCGAAGGATGATGGAGCAAGGGGAAGAGCTGCCTCACAAGCTGCCAGGAGTCTGCTTCCCCGCTTGCACGCTCCTGTGTCATCAGCCTGACCCACCTCCAACACCGAGACACGCTTTGTTAAATACGAACACGGTATCACCCCACTATTACCTGGAAGCTGCTGCTTTGTGTTCCTTGAAGAACAAGCAGCATTGATCGTTATCTACATTTCAAGATTGCCCCAGAAGCAGACAAATTCTCCAGAGAGAAAGATTCTGTTTTCATGTTGGCACTCGTGGAAGTAAACAAGCAAACAGAGAGAAATGCAGAATTTGTATTATTTCTAGACAGCAAAGCTTTCCAAAGTGTCAGCAGTTCTGTTTTCGTAGGCTGTTTTGAAGAAAGAAAGAAAAAAAAAAAAAAAGGGCAAGCAAGCCTTAACATGTTTCTTCTTGGTCTCAGTAAAACACACATGCAAAAGGAGATCAGAACTAAGCTTGTCATTGGTGTTCCTCCATCCAAAAGGTGACCAGACTGAAGCCTGAAAATTAAGTCTTCATAAAGTAGCATTTTCCAAACCTGCCAATTCCCACTACTTCAAAATGACAGCAGCTTTGACAATGAAAATGCTATTCTGCTCTCCGAGTAGGCAGAGCTACTGCCAAGATCTGAGAGAGACCTTCTTTCTTAAATTAAAACTGTTTAGGTTCCTCGCTGTTTGTCTGGAACCTGAAGAGAATGCAAAGAGAACACGGGTGAGGAGTAACAGCACTACTTTTTACTAGGATAATTTTTTCTTTTTTTTTTTTTTCTCCTGACATTAAGGAAATAGCTCTAGGTGCAAAATACATATGGACTGATTACTAAAGGGTCCACCTGCCCAAGATCAGTGCAAGGCAAGCTAATTTACTCCTAATTGTTTGGGTGTGTTTATCCTTTTTAAACACTGTGACATTTCATCTGAATTTCAGCCTGCAAAGCTAATGTGCACGCTCAACTGCTGAATAATCCATGGATTTAAATGTCCCTAAATACACAGTAAAAAGATGGATTACCCATTAGGATAAAATAATATACACAAGCCCCTAAATACATATGTACACTGTAATACACATTTTAAATAGTCTCTGTGTGTGAATTTAAATGATAATATGCATGCTAAAAAGTTTCAAAAGACATCTTTACAAAGCAGCCATTACCACTGTGTAAATAATACATCATTTAAAATAAATTCTCTGAACTCCCACGAAAGGTTCTCCTTTGGTCAACATAAAAAGAATAAAAGAAACGAACACATATATAAAATACAAATGGTATTATGGGTTGCACGTGTGAGGAGAGGGGATTATTTAGCTCCTAACACAGCCTTTTTTGTACTCCTTTTGCCCAAAAATCTTGCAAAAAATAAAGGGCCCTATGGATTAATAAAGCAATAATTTACAGTCTTACTGTGACCTCTTGCCAATTTTCCAGTGGGCAGCATAAGAATATTCACATACATCCCACTCTACAGCACACACAGACTTGCTTTTCTTAATCAACTTTCATGGCCTCTTGATAATTATCCACAGATTCTAGACCAGAAAGGCTAAAACTTTCCTTCCAGACATTGATACCGCACTGCATGGAAGAAACAGAATCTGTACCACTGCCTGGAAAAAACAGAAACCAGTGCTTTGGAGGAGGCGAGCTCTGATCAAGGCGGCTTGGGAAGGTGTGATGGTGGAGAGACCAGGTTCAGGAGGATGATACAGCTACGCAAAACTGGAAAGTCTTAAACATGAATGATCAGGTTTTACAGCTTTTTAAACTCCAATTTTCAATACAGTCTGTTTGGCACACACGGTTTTGGCAAGTCTAAGTTTGATGTAATACACTAGAATTTGCTAGTGAAACTTACGTTACTGAGCAACAAGGTGCTTTATAATGATACTGCAAGATACACAACCCAATTCACACACGGATCCCAGAGAGTTTTTACAACTAAATTCACCAGCATACTTAAAGGCTGTACAACTAATCCACAGCAAAGGCCCAAAGGAACCAGGCACTTAGTTTCTAAATTACTTCTTATGATGTTTCTCTGCTGAAAAGCACACATGCTGGTAACTGTCCCTAGCACATTTGTGTTGGAAGGCACACCTTCATATGCTAATTTCCACACACATATTGAGCACAATGATACGCCATCAAGTACACCAATATGACAAAATCATAGCTCTGCACCGAATACCTGCAGGAAAGGGAAAATCCACTTTCATTCACTCTGCAGTGCGTGGCTGAAATAATTTCAATCACAAGAGGCGACAGACATCGGAACGCAGTTACTGACAAACAGCTCTGCGCCACTGAAATGGGTTCCCTTTTGGTGTTTTGTATCATGACATGTACCAAAGCCCTTCTCTCCCACACAGCCCAGTCCTTCCCTCTTCTTCCAAATAGACAAGAAAAAAAAAAATCAGGTTTCTCCCTTTCAGGGACAGGAAAACAGCGCCCTGGGGGAAAGAAATAGACAGAGCTGTTTGAACATGATCCTGGATCCTGCCCAGCTCTCGCATCAGAGGAACTTGTGCAGGGTTCAGAACTTCAGGACTGGCCCCAGGATCCCAACAAAACCCCAACCAGAAGTGGCATGTGCTTTTCAAGTCAAGATGTCACTTGCCTGGACACGTGCCTGTGCCAGCTGTTCCTGCTGAAAGCTTAAGCCTGCAAGCGTTTTGCTTCATTTTCCTGGCTGCTCTCAAGTTAGTTTTTGATTCTGCCTTTCCAGAAGTGGTTTAAAGAATAAAACCAATAAAAACACACAGGAGCTGGTGTACCTTCCTCCAAGTGAAGCTAAAGAGCGAAGGCACAAACTCTTTATTCTAAGCAGTCCCCATCACAATCTGCACACTACAATTCTCAAGATAGATGCCAAATCCTGCTTATGCAGTGTCACTCCAGCCTGTGCCCTGCACCCTCTGCTTGCTGTCAACACCCGCATCTCCCACTCCCTCTTCCACTCTCTCAGAATTTACTCCTATTTCCCATGGGTTTACAGTGGAAGCAAGGAATCTGCACCCACCCCAGCGTCAAGATTAATTGCCAAGTGCTCCCCAAAGGGCTCCAGCACCCGAGAGCAGGGTGGGGAGACAGCAGAACCCAGCCCACTGATCAAGGTCCTATTTACACGGCTAACCAAGGATGCTCCACATGCTGCCCAGGCAAGACAGATTCAGTTAAACCACATATTAATATATTTTGGCCTAATAATTAGCAATTGATTATTTTTATTTATTTTTTTTTAAGTTGGCCTAGCTTCATTCCTCAGCCAGAGGAAGCCTTGTGTTCTCAAAAGGCAATTTAGGAAGAAAAAACAACAAAAAACACATGCAAAGGCCCAGTGAATTTGGAGCGTGGCAATAGGAAAAATTGATGCATAGCGTCTGCTCAGCAAATTACTTTCCACATGACATTTCCCCCTCGCCCCTCCCTGAAGACTCCCTTTCAGTTGGCTGCTCTTTGGGTTCCTGGAGAAGCCAGGAACCCCGTTCAAGGACCTGGTCCCCGCTGTACTCTCCACCACACGGCCAGGATGACGCAGCCGTCTGGGCTTCTGCAGCCAGCCCTCCGACCCGGGGGACAGAGCCATGCGCTACTTTTAGTGATAAAAAGCACGTATTTACATCCCTGAGCAAACTCTTTAAAAGAATATATTCGCCCACGCAGTGCTGCTGAGAGGCACGCAAGAAAGCGATTTTAAGAGCACTTTAAACTGGAATGTAGACATATCAAAGGTGAGCTCGGGTTTTAGATTCAATAAGCTCCACTCTTTGCTCTTGACAGTTTGGCCTGAAACAATCCCAGGCAATTCCTCTAAGCCAAGCCCCATTACTTTATGACACCTCGCTTCAAACTGATTAAGATTGAGGAAACTCCAAGCTTCACTTAGGGCTCATTCCAGAGGGCAACAGTCAGCTTCTGAAGACAGTATTTTTCTGGGCTTTGGTTTAGAGCCGTTTCCCAAGTTCTTTATTAGCACACGCTTGAGGAGGGGGGGCGGGGGGTGAAGCACCCTCATCATCTTTGGTGTTTTGGGAAAGAGCTGCTCACCCAGGCTGAGCAGAAGGGCTGTGCTACTGGCTGAAGACAGCACAAGGTCTCTGCATCTCACAAGACGGATTTTGCACTTTTGTCAGCGCCAGTATTAGCATGGAAAAAGTGAAACCTTCCTTAGGAGTGAAAGGGCAAATGCACAATAAACAATTACACATGAGATTAAAAAGAGTAAAAGGAAAACCAGATGTCTTAAACCTTCACCTACGTTAGGTCACGAGCTTCAGCAATATTTTTTCCGCTTCAAACCAACTTAACTTTCTTTATAAGTGAAATTATAATATTCATCATTGACATCCTGAATACTAACACATGTGTATTAACACTGTGATACCTCAAAATACAGAAGTTAGTTCTTTTGGTAAAGAGACATTCCCCAGGAAATTCATATTTTAATCAGGTTTTATTTTCTTTCTCTTGTTATTACTCAAATGTAATAACAAAATTGTGTGATTTAACAACAAAAAAAAGAACAGCAACAAAAATTTGGTAAATGAACTGAAAAAAAAATCATTAAGGGGATTTCTAAATCCCTGTTTAATGAAGCATAATAGATTGGGTTGTGTCTGTTCTTGGTTTTTCTTGCAAGGTAAGAATGAGTTTTGTTTTTTACAGTTTTCCTATTGTTTCTATAACTTCTAATACAGCAAAGCTTTGCACAGAAAATTCAGACTCCTGCAGCATTCAAATTACTGCTAAACCTGACTAAAACCTGAAGTGCATGTGCCTCGCTCCCTCTGGCTGTGTCCCTCCAGGACAAGTCCGACTCTGCCTGCCCAGCAGCCTCCCAGGAGGTGGGTGAGGACAGCGGGGTGACCTCTCTGAGCCCTCTCTCAGAGACTGGCTACTGCTGCTTCTCAAGAAACCCTGAAAAATGCTTTATTCCCCCCCTCTACCTTAGCACAGTCCTTCAATTAATGTCTTCGCAGGCAGGTTAAAAGAACAGTTATCTGAAGACATCACACACATCAGAGTAATTCTGCAAGGGGGAAGAACAGCCTCACAGCTAAAAGACCTTAGCAAATGTCATACGGCCCCTCCTGAAATTGCTTTGGTCCTGAAATTTCTAATGTCCCACATTAAGAAATGATGGGACAGGGACGTTGCCCACTGTCACACATCCTTCTACAAGCATAATATTTAAATTTTTTTTAAAATACTTTATTATATATTTTTATTATGCAAAACTCAAGACAGTTTCTGCAGCCAGAACTGGTGAGTTGATAAAATTAATAAATCCTAAATAGGCTGAATTTCCAGCTCACAAGAACAAAATCATGATACTTATATTTTCCATGAAGACAGGAATTTGCCATCTTTCCTTTCCAACAATTTTTACTTTTGTTCAGCGTTGGAAAAAGTCTCACTCCTACTGTCAGTCTTAGGCACCAAAAATTAACTCGCTGGTTTTGCTTTCTTGCTGCAACCATTTCAATAAATGTGTCCCTCTTTGGAGCTGGGAAGCGCATAAGAAACTCGCTTGATTCAAAGCTTGTCTTATGCTGCTTTTCTTTATCCCTAGAGTAACGTATTGGTTTTTTTAAGCAAAGCAAACAGCAAGGACTTAGTAGAATACAATTTCTTTTGTTTTATTGCTCCATTAATTTTATTTATGTTCAAATATGTTGCTTTATCAATTTGGTATGAGGGAGAGAGATGCATCAGGGGGAAGAAACATGATTGTACTTCAAAATGAGGTATTGGGCAGAAGAGGAGCAGGAGATGACTGAACCACCTAAGACGATCAGTCATATTAATACAACGCAGTTTTGATAGGTAGCAATTACAGGGTAATAGATAGTCCAAGCATTATTCAGAAGTCTACTGCAACCATACGTTTAGAACTGTGCCTTTACGTTTCTTCATGCAATATACGTGCACGATGTCATTATTTAAGAAGAGAAAAAAAATAATTCTTAGCAGTACATTTTGATTTTTCTAGTCTATGTCTCTTAAGTCTCCCAATGCAGAAAAAATGACCAGTTTCGCTCGATCTCTTTCTTTATAGTGCTATTTTTGATCACTCAACTGTGCCTTGGTCAGCAAAGCAATAAATATTCTTAAGGAATTGTAACAATAACACCTCAACAAAACCTAATTAAACACTAACTGAAAAAAAGTCCAGAATGAAACACGCTCTTGCTAACTGAACCCACTACACCTCTGGGTTAACATGCTGCCATAGAGTTTTTCCATATGTGATACAAAGCACAGGGGTTTTTTTAAAGCAGCATCCTTGACAGCATGAATCGGATATAAAAGAAGAAAAAGCAAAGCACCTAGCTACAAGAAATGAATGATGATGGAGACCCTGCAAAAGGCCTTTCCTAATGACAAGATATTACTGCACAGGTTAATGAAAACCAAATACCAATTTAACATGCTAACCTTTGAGCAAATTGAGTTCAACTAATCAAGAGCCCTCCAAAAGGGTATTTTGAACTAAGAGAAAAGACTGGAAAAATCATTTACATAAGATAGCTGGTAATGGTGCATTTAATGGCATTGGTGATAGGGAATTATACTAAGGAAATGAACACATCATGTATGACCTATTCCCTAAAGCATTTAGCAGGATGTCTCCAAAGAGTCAAATTCTACCCATTGGTAGTGAAGCACGATTCCCGTTAACAACCAAGGCAGTAACTGACTCTTCCCCAGGACACCCCTCCCACAGAATTTTAAACAGAAATAATATCTACCACCCAAACTCAGACTGGACAACTTCATTGCATAAAGGGCTCGCTACATCAATTTTGATGGCTAAAGGACAGCTCGCCTCTGGATCAGATCAGGCATTTCCCCCTCTGAACTCCTCTGGCAGAGAATAATATTTATTACCCAGGATCCGCTATTTCTTTATGGACTCGGTAGGAGGACGTGACACTGATCTCCAAGTACCTCTGCCTGAAGACTACTGGATAAATGAATCCTCACACACTTCTTTTTTAAGGCAGCGCAATTCTTAGAAATTTATCCAGGCAGCTAAACGAAAAGTGGTATTACCCCATGTAAGAAAAAATTCTAACCCGTAAAGGTGAAAAGACGCAACTGGCTTTCCAGCCCTGATGTGCATGCACAGGAATGGCACTGAGGTTCTTCCTCTGTTGTTTTCCTCACTCCCCCACCAAATCCTGTAGCCCCCCCAAAACAGGTCTGAAAGTCTGCTTTCCACCACCAGCTCCATGTACTGAACATTACTGGAAACAATTCCGCAGTCCCCAGCTAAACACCACACCTGTGATTTATCACTTACCACTCGCACCGTGGCAACTGCGACCTACATACCCTTGTTTGTCAAGCAAAACAGCATCAAATTGCATGGTTGGGAATGCGTCCAGCATCTCGTAACAGCTCCAGGTCTTAATAGATGCAAGATGTTAATATTACAATAAAATTGGAGCACATCATCTTGAGGAAATACATTTTTAAAGAATATTAAGCTCTATGATATATTATTTTTGATAATATCAAGTAAAGCAGCCCTTACACCAGCCTTTTTGAAGAGGACAGAGGAGCAGGCGTTTCTCCTCTGAAGATTTCTAATGTAGCAGGGAATAGCTGGCAACTAACAAATGCTTGCTTTGGCAAAGCGTCCAATGCTGCTGGTTAGTGGATTTGCTAATATTTTCAAACTCCTTAAAAATGACCTAACACACCCGTCACCTCTGCCTTTACTCGTACATCAGTGTTTTCTTCAAACACTCTCAATTTTGCCAGATAACTAACTGCCCAGTGGAAAGACGAGATTGTCACCTAAATGAAAATTCAAACAACATAATTACCGGAAATAACGTGTACAAATATAAGGGATGCAACTGTAATTAAGCACATTTACCAAAACAATACCTGCAACAAAAGCATTTCAGATACTCCTCCCAAGAGGCATGATGACCATGCTTTCAGTGGCACTCCTGGCTAGAGGTGCACTCACTACATTTTAAGCCTTTAATAAATTGGATTTTATTTTTTTTAAAAAAAAGTCATCTGCTGACTTTCGCTTTTGAGCAGTACCGAACTATTTTAACAGCCACCTAATGGATGCACTTTAGGGCTTTCTTGAATTAAAGAAAGATAGCCAGAAAAGAGTCATCAAAAAACCATGCTAGTCACAGGTACATTAAACTACTTAGATCTCCTACTTATGTTTCAATATATCACGCTGTAATTTTATGAGTCAGATACCCTCCTCCCTTTCAGTTCAGCTAAAGTTTAAGTAGCGTGATCCTTGCTGGCTGCACTGAAAGCACTAACCTAAGATTTTTGGCTAACAGCTGCCCTTCAACCCTTTCATTCTTCTCTTCATTACTCATTCCTGTTTCACTGTCTGAACAATAAGAAACACATTATGAATCTAAGGTTTTCCGGCACTGGGAACCCTTACATTCATTTGAAAAAAAGATCCCATGGAAATGTGCCTACAGTTAATAAAAGATCCAAACCTTTTGTGATTCTATACCTTGTAGTTAAGGGATTCCATAATTAGAACATAATTACTCAGCCATATAATGTGTCAAATTATGGAGAATGATTATTTGTTAAACTACAGATAAAGAGAAGGATGAATAAATCTGGAGCCACAGATAAAACCAATTAAATGAAAGTCCTTTCTTCCCTTTAGCATTCTCCTAACACTTTGGAGACCATCTCTGTATCCAGTACTAGCTTACATGCACAATTGATAAAACTTTTACACTATATACATAGCATAAATCCCAGTAGTAAATAATTCAGTACAAGAAATGGCTGCAAAGAGGGACAGCTGGTGCTGACAACGCTATCAGCGTCTTTGCTACTACATGACATACAGTCCGTTATGAGTGGAGTAAGATTATGGAAAAGACAACACAAATTCCAGGTTAAGCTTGGAGTTGTTAAGGGATTTCACTTATTACTTGAATAAAAGCCAGCATCCTTTAAAGTAGTATTCAAAATGAAACTACCTGTCTTGAAAATAGACTGAGAAGGTCTTTACATCCAAATTCAAAGCACGCTGACAGAATACCTAAAACACGCAGAGAAAGATGACGCTCCTTTATGTTTGCTCTAAATCCTAAAACTTAGTTATTGCAAAGAATATAATTTGACTAACCAATTCAGTCAAACCTACCCTACAATATATAGAAGGGTACACCAGAGGGTAGGAACCCACCTGGGCAACCTTGGTGCCCTGCCAAGCGGGCAGCCCTGCTGGAGTCAGTACCTCAGGCACCTCCTGGCCCAGCACATCAGCAGCTTTTCCCAAAAACAGCTGCCTGCCCTCAAAGTTACAACAGGCCCCAGCAGAGTGATGACATACAGGAAAGCTCAGCAGAAACAATAAGGAATGATAAGAACAAAAGCTTTAAAAACAGTCCCAGAGGAAGCACTTACTTCAAATTAAAAGCCACGCACGGTCTCTCTGGCACATGGATTAAATCATCACCCGTACGTCGTTCTGCTTTTCCAATTCATGGATTTCACCCCATAAAAGACCCTTCCCACATGTATATGTAGAGTTTTTATTGCACTATCTTGCAAGTGCATCTTGTGGGGTTTTTTTCTACTCCCCAAAGCTCATGAAATCACAAAAAGAAACCATTGGTTTTGCTACTTGGATCATGCCACACGCAATGCTTTTCTTCACCCCCGAGAGCACCGAGTCACCGGGAGTTCTTGCAACTGCAAACAAAACCAGAGCTCAGGTCACCTGCCTTTCTCTGCCCCTTCGTTACACAAGGGCACAATGTCTGTCTCCACACAACCTCAGCAAAGCACAGCCCAGCCCTAAACTGAAGAGTGACCTGTAAGAACGGCATTATTATTCTGCAGGGCATAGATAAAAATCAAGAATTAGGTAAAATACACTGAGAACACAGCTAGTGATAAATTAGGGATCCGCCACCTTAATTAGTACCAGTAATTAGATTCTCTTTCAAATAAACTGAGGTGTAAGAGACACTAATGTCATCTTTTCCTGCACAATACAATATTGACTTTTTTAAACAAAAGAAAGCACACTGTCTGACCAATTCAGAAGATGAATTATAGCCATTTTAGGGGCCCTGAATGTAACATCGTGCCACACTGCTCACATTATGGCGAATTTAAATAAAGATAAATCCAGTCAATGTAATCTTTTAACTGAGGTATGAGATTGGGAATCGATGGAAAAGGGTCCTGGTCTCAGCACCTGAGCCAGACGCCTAATGGCAATATTTATCTAGCTTACAGAAGTGCTGAACAAAACAAAAACATTATGTAAAATATTATGTCTGTAAACTACAAAGTTCCATTAATATCACTGCTCTTAAAGACATTGATTTATCAGTATTTACTTTTTAGATATTATACCAACATTTTAATTTGACAAAACCTACAGCAAACTCACCAAATTTGCATTATCAAAACATTGATCTAACAGTGATACAGAGTTTCAAAAACGTATTCAAAGTGAGTAAATAAGAAGTAACTTGTGCAATGGATGTGGGAACTAGCCCAACAAAAACAAACCCAGAAAACCCCACTGAAAGCAAGGAACCCCACCCTTAAATTACTATCACAGGAATGAAAATCCACTGGTGCCGTACCCATTAGTCACTCCTTTTCCCCCCGGTACCGGTGCGGGTGACTCACAGCCACCTCCTTGACATCCACAGCTGCGGGGCAATCCCCTGCCCAAGGGGTTTGGGGACAGGAGTGGCTTTGTCATTCCTTTCAGACCGCCCACACTGCTGAAGTCACACAGGCAGAGCCTGACAGCTGTACAAAAAGGTGTGTTAAACCTTCATTGCTGGGGAAAATTAAAAGCAATTATTAAAAATGTGAAATCTTAAAGCATTTTTATAATTGCACGCTAAGGAGGCATCTCACTGCTGCTGCGGTGACCATTGTCATCGTTTCACACTTGAGACCCCCAGCAGACCCAGAACCACTAAAGTTCTGCTTCAAAAACACAGATTCTTGTTTTGAAAAAAGAACAGCATCTCCAATAGTTATGAACAGCGTGGGACATTAGAAAGCACTGAATAGCTTTCCAGTTACTTCTAAATGATCTTAGAAAAAAATCCTGTATCCAGGGCTATAAAAATGCACTTCTCACCGTTCTGGTTAGAACATCATCAAAATACCATTTGCCTTTTTATAAGCCCAATTAGCCCCTAGATCCCTCTAACGACTCCCACTTTTTCTGGTCAGTATCAGAAATCGTTACATTTGAAATTGAAGCATTTCAGAAGGAAACCAGAATGGCTGGATTTTTGTATTTATTAATACTGACTAGAGACACCGGTGCCTCCGCAGCACACAGCCATCTAAGATGATCCGTCATCTTTATGCAGAAAGCACGTCTCCACTAAAGGAGAAGTGTACATACGAGCGACTAAATTGCTGCTGAAACTCACATGACGTTTAGATATTTTACTTAATGTGAGAAAAGCCACGCTACAAGCTAAAACAGCTAAATGTCTATTACACAACTCGTGCCATAATATAGTATCAAATTCAACAGCACTGAGCACACCATCCAAGCTTGATTTATTGCAGCTAATTGCTAATTAGGGTTATTTTTGAAGCACTGCTGTTTGCATTGCACCAGATTTGCACTTAGGGAGAAAACAGGATTTACAAGGTCAGAATGAAGTTTAAACATTTGTATACAGACGGCTTCGCTCCCCTCAGTATTGCTGAAAGGTCTCAGCAATCTGAAGACAACAGTATTTACACATGTGATGTTATTAAAACCGGGCACTCCCAACTTTGTACAAAGCAGTTATTAACATGCAAAAATTCAAAGTAGGATTGCAATGGTTACCCAGACAACTTTCTAATTAAATAATGGCAGTAATATCACTATGCTTCCATGTACTACATTAAAAATTGAACAGCGCCTCACTAATAATGCATTGGTCATTTGCATAATCTAAAGATCCTGGCTGCCACTATCAGCTATGGACTATCACATCACTAACGACTAACACGCACACCCCGCATCCCCTCCCATGGCCAGCAATTACAAAGATGAACACATCAGTAATTCATGGGGGCTCCCGTTTCAAGCTCCTGCCTATTAAGACCCATTTAAGCATTGCTGGTAGTAGGATGACCCTCAAGATCAAAACTTGGCTATTTGTTTCAGAAATCAAACCCCCGCTGCAGACTATATTATCCCCTATTTCAGCATCAATCTTCTCACTCTCCTAGCAGATTTCCGTCTGGCGTTTCAGGCACCATGGCAGCGTGTCTGCAATCAAAATACCCTTATACTAACGAGAGCCCAAGCCAACGCTGGATTCCCTGGTGCCTCTGCCGATCCCTAACACAGCTATATTCATCTGTACCGCAGGTGAGCTATGCTGACATAAGGTATGAAGAAGGGAAGAGGACTAATCCACCTTCTAAAATTCAACTACAGCTGTCAATAACTATAAAAGTTGACTGTCAATGCTGCAAAACATAATCCCTTCAAAAATGAAGCTTCAGTACAGTTAGACGGATACAGGACACTAACACGCAGGCTGTACAGAATTAACTGACTATAGCATGAAAGTATGAAGGCTGAGTGACCTCTAATCAAGAAAACATGACGTGCCTAGACTTACCAAAGGTTCCTCTTGAATTATTACCTCAGTTCAGATTTATTTTTATGATTTGCTATAAGTCTTCCCAAATCTTCTCTAATCATTAGCTGTATCAGCAGTATGAGAGCCATATGAAAGATAGCACACTGTTATTTTTAATTTCAAGAGACCAATTGCATTTCCAAATATACTGCTAACATAATCCAGTCAGGCTGTAGTTTCATAAATCCAGAGAGTTTTCTTGGCATATTATCCCAGAGCTGAAGACAGCTCATACAAAACCTCAGGGGAGTGGGGATTCACAGCTTTGACTTCGTGAACTGTAGCACAGGGTCATGCTTAAAAGTTAAAAGAAGAAACAAAAATGTGGTTCTTTCTATGCCCGCCCAAGGAGACAGTTCAGAGAACTTGCTTTTGGGAGGAACGAAGACCTTGAGTCTTTCCCATGTCCCTAGAAATATATTTGTATTTTGGAAGCATGCAGGAGCCTCAATGAGGGAGGTCCCAAAGCAGAGTGCTACAGAAACAGGACAAAGACACTTTTGCAGCCACAAAGCATGTAGAGTACAGCGTCGGCTCTTCCCTTAGCGCGGGTACATGGTTCCCAATTGTGTCTTAATGGAAAATATATTTGCATCAGCAGAAGGCTGCTTTACCGGCCAGCTGTTCCTTCCTGTCCTCTGCTTTGTTTTTAAAGGAAAGCCGCACTTCTTCCTACCCTCCACCACCAGACTTCTACAAGTACAAAAGGACCGCAGCACACGCCAAGGGTCACAACTCCTCAGCTCTAGTTGACAGGAAAGGGCTGGATGCCACAGGAGCTGGTGTTTTCCTCTGTATTACACCACATATGATACAATAATCCTCCCCAGTCAACTCCTGCTCAGAAAAACTCTGGAATACAGCAAATTTGCCCTCCACATTATTCGTGAGATATTTTGCATCAGTAGCTTCAGCTATTTCAAATATTGATCAGGAGTTTAAGGATCTCTGTAGATCCACAAGCAGTTCCTCAATGGCACAAGCCCCACGCTGAGTCTCCACCATAACCACGCTGCCTTGTGATGGCTTTGGACACGCAGCGGCTGCGGGAGCTGCAGTCCAGTGTCCCCCTGAAACACAGGGCGTGGGTTCAGCGCACTCACTACACAGAGAGAACTGATTCAGTGACTGCAGCTGACCTCAGGATCTCTCCGGAAAAAGAGTCTTTGAGGAAATACCAGGAGGTAAGATGGGTAAAGAAATACGTTGTGGGAAATAGTTATTCTCTTGACTCAAGGAGAAAATCCAGCTTTGCTTGGAACTTTTGAGTAAGCTCTTAAATTCAATCACTTCTGCTTACTCCACCCTTTACTTATCATGCACTTTTACTTATCATGCAGTTTTACCACTGCAAATGTTGTCCTTGACACAGGCCGCACATGTTCATACAGCATCCAGCAGCACGGACCTTTTTAAAAATCTTGTGGGCATTGCTACAACATAAATGTTCAGACACAGAGCAATTACTTCTGACTGCACTAATGAGACAAGCATGCTGTTTCTCTACTATATATATATACATTATACACACATTTCATTTAACAAGTATCTTGGCTGTGATGTGAACCCATCCCTACTTAATTTATGTTTGCACACATTTGGACTGAAAATTAAAATTAATAGAAAGCTAAAATAAATAAAAGAGCTCCTGCTGCTCTGTGTGAACGTTCAAGAAAGCCAAGAGCAGAAACACTTCATTCCCCAATAACCCAAGCACAGAGTTTGCTGATTCCCCATTTCTAAATAGCCCTGTCAGACACCATGGATTGACTTGGTGCAGGGGGGCGATGTGAGGGGCACACAGAATAGAGGAATTTTCTCCATTCATCGGGCAGTCTTCCCCTCTCCCTACAGAGTGGGGACTAATGCACGTAAATCCCTGGTTCATCAAGAAGTGAATAGACCTTTTGTTGCAGTCTATTACAGTTATAAAGATTCTGGCCACGCTTCCCTTACCACCACCATCCCCTTCACCAAAATGAAAGGTAGAGCTTAAAAACACAGAAACAGATCAGGATTCAAAACACGCCAGAACAACCCGGCTGTACCAAGAAGGGGAAAAAAAAAACCCTAAAAACCTGCCGGCCCCCTTCTCAGGGCCTTACGCCACCACTTTTGAGAAGTTTTGCTCAGGCAGCTGACATCCAGTTTTCGTCTTCTACTGCAGATGTGCGGCTTCCCTGCACAATAGGCGCCTGCAGCCCTGGCTCTTTTCCAGGTCCCACTGTGTGACAGTAACAAAAGGCGAAGCTGGAAGCCCTCAGCTACAGCACAGCTCTAAATGATTTAGTGACCACAGCGTCCAGACCTTGGCAGCAGCTGCTGCTTTAAAGGGACATTACCCAAGGAGTCAGTAAACCGCGGAGGCATGCGCTTTTTCACACTAGATTTGAAAAGTTCTGTTCAAAATTGAACGGGTCCTGCCACTTTTCTTTAAAAACCCAACGCAGAGAGCGGGGAGGTGGGAGAGAACAGGACAGAGATTGACATCGGAAGTTGTTAGAGCGATACCACAAAGCCTAAAGGACTATCTACTACAGTATCCTCCACATAAGAATTTCAAGACAGTGCAAACGTTAGTGATGGCAACCTCCCACCTTCGTGACCACGTGTTATTTCCACTTTGAAGTCAGAAAAATAAAGTCCTGAGATTAAACCAACCACTAGTGACCAGGACAGCTTAAACCCAGGATGACACCACATGAACACCTTTTCTCTTAAGTGTGTGGAGAAAATGACCTCTTCATACATTAACACTGCGTCATGTTATGGATTGCCATTTTCTTGGTGCACCATTGTACACCACTATAATGCTACAAAAGGGGTTTGCAGAGAATTTCACACTGAATGCTATCTCTAGCTTGTGAAGGGGAGATAATTTATGAGCACCAACATGCTCAGCATTGGACATCAATACATACCATAGCTTAGTACATACTGCTCTTGGAGCAGCATATGGTCAGTCCCATGCCGAACTCCAGAGCAGTTTTTGAGCATCTATTCCAGAAAGTGACAGGCTAGAAGAGCTGGATTGTTTTTGTTTGTTTTAAAGACAGTAGAACATCCAAACAAATCCCCAAATCCCTTCAAACCCCATGAGATATTTTACTTCCTCTCCAAGTTGCAGAATAGCTGTGCTTTGCTACAAAACTTCTCGCATGTATCAGAGGATTAATAAACCAAGCAACTGCACTCTTCCAAAAAAACCCAGTGAAAACAAGGAGTGCCTTGGCTCAGCATTCAAGCCCTTCTGCCCATCACTTCTTTTCTACCTTCTGAGAACATACAGGGCTGAGGCCCTGACATGAAATGGTTCCTTCTTTAGTTCTGCAGACATGCTCTGCCACCTTCTTTCTCTGAAGCCTCCTGCAGCCACCCTGGTATGATCACACTATGCTCATGATCAAGGACTGCATCGCAGCTCCAAGCCTCTGTCTGTGGTGCTCAAAAACAGGTGAGCACAACTTCTTCCCAGAGCTCGGCTCCCCTGCTTCAAACTGCCATGTCTGCCCTGTTAAGTACTGCCTATGGCAACCCTGCAGGGAAGTGGAGGGCAAGTGATTGACCAAAAAAATCACCAAGTGTCTGGTTGCAAAGAAAAAGCAGTAGCCAGCTGTGCTAAGTCACCAATAACTTAGCGCAAGAAATAAACATGCCAATTCAAGTACAAAAAAAAGATTTACATGAACAGTAACTACTGTGCAGCAAATACTCAAAATAATTTCTGTCAACAGAGAACTCATTAAGATGGATAAACATTCGTTTTGCTAATCTTCCTCCTCCTCCTCCCTTCACAGTAATTTAGTTACCCAAAGGGAAAGAAAACATACAAGAAAAGCCTGATAAAAGAGATGTTCAAAAAGGTGCACATCTTTCTATATGCCACAAGCAGGTAACACAGCACTGCTAGAGCTCTGTTAGAAGGGGGGAAAGTACAATTTGGTATTTCTCAGTGGAGTCTGAAAGTAATTTTAAAAGGATATTTTAAAGCCATCCTTCACCACCTGCAGTCAAGTGGTCATTATAAAAAAAAAAGCACTGTAATCAAAGTGCCCACTAACTGCTGAGAAACACTATTAATCCACTAAGCAGCACTGCTCCATCCGTTCACTTTGCAGCCATCCCAGGCAGGTAAAACAAAGCCAGGCTCACTCGGTTGGATTTTCAGCTCCTGTGCCAGAGGTGATGGTGGGAGGGAGCAAGGAATGCAAAGACACTGCCATGTTAACCCACCAACTGCAGTAGATTTAACCGGGAGCCAGGGTGGTTGATGTGGTTACCACCTTTGGCCAGCTGCCTGCTGCAACAGCAATGGACAAACAGGGTTCAGGTCTGAGCTCCAGTTTTCCGTCCACTTATATTTAAGTGGTGCATATTTCAATTATTATAATATGCAGGAAAAGGAAACGAGCAGGAACTGTTACATGTCTTGGACCTTTCCTCCTCAGAACAGTGGGAAGGAAGGGAGAAAATGCCTTTGCAAAACATATGGTTAGAGCAAGTAGGGGCAATAAGCTCTTCGCTCTCCCAGCACGGTGCTCCACACAAGAAGACATCAGGGAGAGGCGGGCAGCACAGGAGCAAATCTGGTACCAGGAAATGTTGTATAATGTCAAACATGCAGAACAAAAGAATGATTTCCTACTCTCCCCCCGATGGAATATGTCGTATCTAGCCTTACATTGTGCTCTGAAACACAACGGCAGCCTGATCAATCCAAACAACGTAGACTTGGTGAGATTGGAGATATTTTTTCTACCTTACTGAAACAAAGCTCAGGTAAGTGGGAATAGCGAGCCCGGGCTTCTGTAGCACCAAGTTGGAAATCAGAAATCGATGCACCTTCCAGCCTCTGGCTTTCCAGAAGCATCGGGAATTTAAACAAGTAAGAGGCTGGAACGGGGGAAGGGGGAGGGAAAGGAGAAGGATTCACAGCATTTGTTAGGCTGTGATGTGTCTTTTAGCAGTCCTGGATGTGGTGCTGACTGACCATGTTAAAAGGGTACTCCCCTAATCTGGAGAAGCCGTGACCCTTAGGAACAGAGCCAGAAATCACAAGCAAAGGAAAAACAACCAACCAAGGGGAGAAACACCAATTCTTCCTTGCTAAAGCAAATAATTTGTTTGTTGCACAGGCACCCATGACTTCAGGTGAGCGGTCTGGGTGAGGATCCGGTCTGATGCCCTTCAGCAGCAGCGCTCTCACAGTGCTCTAACAGCAAAAGTTGCTCCCCGCGACACATGGACCAGATCTCCCAGTTGTCTGAATGGGCTAGGGCTGTGCCAGGGAACACTGGGGTCAGTGGCACGTCCTGCCCGCTGCCACCACCGCTGCTGTTTGACAGGCAGCGTGGAAGAGCAGAGCCATTGCTGGGATTCCTGCGCAACATGGGGCAAGAGACAGGTTTACCGATGATAATTTCACAGCATTCTCTCCCTCCATTTCCTGGTTGTTTTCCAGGTCCATTTTGTTATGCTGTAAAAGCATTACGTGCCTGTGATCATGGTGACAAGACATACCGTGATGATAGTGCAGCTAAAGGCAGCAGGCTCTGCAAAAACAAGCAGAGAGGTCTGCTTTGTTCTCGGCAAGCAGTTCCAGAGTCTAAGCTACCAAGAGACAAAACAGGGTTTTCCAGGGACAGTGGCCTGGGTGCCAGGTATCCCATGTATGGCACTGACTCCTCACACCTAGGAAACATGTCACCATCTGCTTTGCCCCACATTTACCCTTGCTTTGCAAATGCAAAACGGGTCCTGAGGCCCTTCATGTTTGTATGGAGAAAGATAGCAAAGGACTATTTAGAAAGACTTTGAGCTCTTTAGGTGGAAGAGCCTGTTCCCTCATCTACAAAACCAAAGTTTCAGATTTCTAGCATTTGCTAGGATCTCAGATTGACTGCAACAACTTAAACCCAACCTGAAACGCATGCAGAGACTCTTAACTCACCACCCACTCCCAGAGTTGAAAGGAGTGAGGACTCCAAAAGGTTGAACCGTAACAGGCAAATGTATTTTTAACAAATTCTGTTTCTATAAATATTACAAAGCTTTCTGCTCTTTGGAGGCTGCTCTGCTCCCAGTACTGCTGACATTACGGTGACATTTAGGAGGCCTTCACATTGCCTTGCTGCCTTTCGTATGCTGGTTTTGTTCAGGGGATCAGAGAGACATATGAAGACACAAGGGCTGCTTATTCAAACTCTGCTCACTCGCTGACCTGCTGCTCACGCGGGAGTCGGGAGCACAAAGGGGCTCTCCATGTCAAGTGTGCTGGCTGCCGCTGTCTCCACCACTCTGGAATGCATATAAATGCAAAGGACACTAACCCTGAAGCGCCACCAACAAGGCACAGGGGTGAAGGGATGGGGAATTGATTTCAGAAGCTGCACAAGGGCTTCAGGTAGTCCCAGCTGGTACCGTACGCTGTGCACACAACATAAAGGCTCTTCTTCATTTACTCATTCCTGCATTTACTCTCTCTTCTTCTCTTTTTCCAAAGCTATTTTCCCCACATCCTCTGCCCTCCCCCTCCATTTCTTCACTTCCTTGCACTCTCTCAGCGAGCGCTGCCAGCAGGGCTGGGAGGCCAGCGTGCAGCGTGAATGGCACCCAACTGGCACGCGCCCCAGGCGCCGACATCGCCCCCCTCCTGCCCCCAGCCTCCACCAAGCTGGGCTCCAGATCCTGCACCTAAAACACCGAGCATCTCATTCACTCCCTGCTGCCTTTGCACCAGCTTCCAGCTTAACCTGCAGCTCTTCTGTTGTAAAAAACCACGGTGGTTTTACAGCAAGGGACAAAATATATTAAAAAGAGGAAGGGTCTTCCCAAACCAAGTTCAGAAAGACTGAACACTCGGGTTAGGATCCTTCAGATGCCTGTTCTCCTGCATTTCACAAACACTCCAGCCCAGGCAAGCACCTGTCCCCCTCTCCACAAGGTAGGAAATAACTCCTACATACCTAAACAGGTGCTAAGTGACAGGTTACAAGGATCCTACCTGTATACCAGCATGGTTTAAAAAAAAAAAATAAAATGCTGCAACTATTAAACATCCAGAAAAAAAAAAAAAAAAAAAAAACAACAGAAACTTTTTTAGTTATCTCCATGATCCACCTGTTTAGTCTCTTTCAGGGTAAGCTGCTACTGGAATATTCAATAACATTTTCAATTAAATTTAAGACTACGTGTTCTACACATCATGAAAATCTAATATCACATATACACTGTCCTGTTGCCTTCTGGTTATTCTGAACAGAAACTGCACTGATGATTAAGGTGCAGAATCACTGTTCTTACTTAAGCAGGTGCTTAATTTTAGGAATGGGGAAATCTC